>NW_006921608.1:16174495-16176016 GCF_000298275.1 Orycteropus afer afer | reverse complement strand
ACTAAGAGACATCCTAAAGAATCTCCTGTATTCCAGACATATTTTTCTTTACCTCCATTATGTAATGTCAATCCAATTTCCCCTTGGTAATCAGGATCTATCACACCAGATAGTACAGTAATGCCCTTCTTTGTCTGTTGATCCAACAGCATGAGCTCCAACTATCACACTGCTGTGTCCTCTTTTTTTCATTTGCCCTATTGAATTTTTTTCCCCTTAGGAAATGAATAGGCCTGTGCCACACTAGGAGTCTCTGGGTAGTGCAAACAGTTAACATGCTCAGCTGCTAACTAAAAGGTTGGAGGTTCAATCCCACAGAAGTGCCTTGGAAGAAAGGCCTGGAGATTGAAAACCCTATGGAATACAGTTCTACTCTGACATACATGGGGTCTCCATGAGTGATAAACTGATTTAATTTAATAGAATTGACTCCACAGCAACTGGTTATACTACATTAACAAGGAAAAAAAAAAGGCTTCCTCAACTCTGCTTCTCCAAATAGGTAATGCATCCTCCCCCCAGCTGAGTTTTTCAAAGGGCAACGCAAAGTGGTTCTCTAATTCTGTCTGATGCACAATAGAATCACCTAGGAGAACTTTTGAACATTCTCATGCCCAAAGCACAACCCTAGACCAATTGAGGTAGAATTTCTGGGGCTGACACTCAGCCTTGAGTACTTTTTACTTCCCCAGACAATTCCAATGTGCAGCAAAATTTGAGGGCCCCTGATTTACACATCTGTCTCCATTGACTTAGCTCCATTTCTTCCTCATCACAATGCAAACCAGCTTCTACCATTACCACTTCCCTGAAGATGCCTTTTTTAAAAAGGTGGTTAATGAATTCCCTCCTGCAAAACCTCCTGGATGTTTCTCAGTGCCTGTTTTCCTTGACATTTCTCTGGAAATTGATGCTATCAACCTTTCTCTTTTCTTTTTCTTTTTTTAAATTGTGATTTGGGTGAAAATTTACAGAGCAAATTGGTTTTCCATTCAACAATCCATACACATTCTGTTTTGTGTGACATTTACTGCAATCCCCACATTGTAATAGCATTCTTCCCACTTCCTCCCTGTGCCCACTCCTTCCCTTCATCCTTTCTTCCCATTCCTTCCCACCTTCCTAGCTCTATCCCTGAGCAAATGTTGTCCTCTTGATCTCCTATGCTTGATTGTTCTAATGAGTGCATGTCCTCCTGATATTACTCTTCAGCTTTTACCCCCCAAAAAAGCTCACTACCATCAAGTCATGTCTGACTCATAGTGACCCCCATTGCGTTTCTGGGGCAGTAAATCTTTACAGAAGTAAATTGCCCCATCTTCCTTCTATGGAGTGGCTGGTGGGTTTGAACTACCAACCTTCTGGTTAGCAATCAGATGCCTTGGGCACCATGCCACCAGAGCTCCTTCTTCACCTTATACGTCTGTCTAATATTGGGCTGACAGTTGAGTCACAGGGGTTAGTGTTTTCTCCTGATCTCCCACTTCTCTGGCTGATATTTGTTTGCATCTTTTTTCCACT
>NW_006921608.1:16131567-16166135 GCF_000298275.1 Orycteropus afer afer | reverse complement strand
GAGAGAGAGAGAGAGAGAGGAGAGAGTCCTCATGTAAGTCAGAGTTAAGTGAGTGGAATTTTGCTTGGTTTTTCTTGTGTTTCTGTTTTACTTTCTTGGGTCTATTCTTTTCTGGAGTATTATCTAAAATATCTTGAGAGTGGTGGAGAGGGGGGAGGGAGGCGAGTATCTTCCCAGACACCAGAGTTTGACTGTGAAGGGTCAGGCTTCCCAAACCACATAAAGCAGGGAGGATCTCAGGGAGTGGGGCAGGTCTCCCATGGACCCCACCTTCAGAATTGTCATGTAAGTGAATTGCTTAACATTTATGCTTTAATAATTATACGTTCCCATGTGCACATCATTACATGCATCAGATTAACCCTTGTCTTAGTTTTCTAGAGCTGCCATAAAAAGGGAGCTCTGGTAGCATTGTGGCTAAGGCACTTGACTGCTAACCAAAAGGCTGGCGGTTCAAACCCACCAGCCACTCCTCGGAAGGAAGATGGAGCAATCTACTTCCGTAGTGATACTGCTTCAGAAACCCAAGGAGGGGTCGCTATGAGTTGGGTCCAACTTGACAGCACATAACAACAACAACAACAGCCATAACAAAAATACCATAAAGTGGGTGGCTTTAAAGAATTGTATTGTCTCACAGTTCAGAGAAGTCCACATCAGAGCATTGATTCTAGGGGAGGTCTCTTCCTTGTTGGTAGTACCTCACATCCCTGGGCATTCCTTGCATTGTAAATGGACCTTCATGTGGTGCCTATCTTCACCCTGTCTGTGTCTATCCTACTCTTTTTATAAAACATCACTCAGAAGGGATTAGGTTTATGACCCATCCTCTAGTACAGCATCATTAACTCAATCAAAGAAAACCCCAGCTGCAAGCAGGGTCATATTTACAGGTACACGGGTTAGAACTTCAACATAACTTTTGGGGGATACAATTCAAGTCATTACAACCCTATTATAAGATTTATTTAATTGTCATTGTTGTTATGTGCCCTCGAGTCAGACTTGCTCATAGCAACCTCTCTTTGGGTTTCTGAGGCGATATCACTATGGAAGTAGATTGCCCCATCTTCCTTCTGAGGATTTATTAAATAGTGATAATAAATTATCTTCAAAAAACCCCCATCTCTATATCTGTTGTTCATATATTGAACTACTCACAAATGTTAAAAATCGATGAACTTTGGTTTCTACCTTCCCTTTCTTTCATTCATGCATCCTTTAGTCATTCTTCCTTTAACAGACATATATTAAGAAACTTTTATGTAGCAGATACTATACTAACATTATAAGAATAAATACATACTGTAAAATGAAATAAAATGTGAATATATGGAAAATGAATTGAAACTTTAAGTCCTGTATGAATTTGATGTTATGGGTTAAGGTGTCTCCTCTTTAATATGCAGAGATGAGATCACCAGTATCAGCAAAGGGACATGTACTTTGAGCTGCTTGTCTGGGCATGGCATGAGCCATCCTAAACCAACACCTCTGCACACTAGTCTCTGTGTGATCACAGATAGGTGCACTGTGTTCTGAGACTTCGGAGTGGTTGCATGCTGAGAGGTTCTGATGACTTTAAATTCATTTAAAAGTTAGGCTTCCTTCAGACCAAAGGCAAATATTACCTGATGACATCTACATAAAACTCCAAAAGGCAGAGCCAAGCTGTGGTGTCAGAAGCAGGACAGTGGCTACCATGACAAGGGTAGGACTGTAAGTGGCACAGGAGGCCTCTGGGCACTGATAATGTTTTGGTTTCCAGGAAGGTGCTACATAGACAGGTGTGTTCAGGCTGTGAAGATTCATCAGGAGGTACATTTCCAATTCATGTACTTTACTGCATGTACATTTGCGGTGCAGTGAATTACTTTGTATGGCTTTTCTAGCCACAGCCTTTGTAACTCCCACAGGATTACAGGGTGGGCCCACGCAAATAAGGTGTGCAGAACTCCGATGTTGGGATTGGTTAGTTTTGTCACTCTGCCAGGCTTAAAATGAGCCCTCCTAGAGGCAGAGGGGGGATCTCACTGCCATCAAGAGCAAGGAGCTGAAGGAGAAGTGGAGCACGCCCTTGGACCCACGACCCCAGCACTGGACCTCCTTGGCCGAGAGACATCCCCACAGAGAGACTCAGGCTTATGTGGCCCATGGAGCAAGAAAGTGGAGTGCCCTTGGACAGAAGGCTTGCTGGAGGAGTGGGGTGCACTAGGCACAGCTAAAAGAGTTTTGTAATAGTTTCCCAAGCAAGGCAGAGGCCAGGCAGAGGGGCCAAAGGCCAGAGAGGTATGTCTGAGGGCACAGCGGAGGGCACTGTCCTGACTGAAGAATTGTATCCTCAGCGTGTTCCTGAACATGAATTGTAGCCTGTTACTTCCCTAATAACCCCATAATTGCTGGTGGGGGGCAAAGTTAGGCTTCCTGTCTACTTTTATTCCACAAAAGTACTTAAAGTCCCTTTCCTTTAATCATCCTAGTGAAACCAGTTGTGCATGCTGAAACCATTGATTTTCCAAAGATAGTACCTGCATTTAGCACTGAAAATAGCCCCTGAATTGCCACAAAACCAAGCAATATTGGGAGAGGCCTGCTCATTTGGGATGGAGCAGATGCTGGGGCCAAGGGGCAGGCCCGGTGCAGGTGCCAGGGGCAGATCCAGTGTTCCAGGCAGACTCTTGGCATCCATGGGGATAAGCCCAGGCTACAGGGGATCCAGTACACTGATGGCTGGCCAAAACACAGGGAAAAGGGTCTGGAGACAAGAAACAGGCAGGCAGTGGGGCTCAGTGAAGTTTGCCAGCAGATACAAAGGTCCATCAGATGGATGGCAAAGGAAGTAGGTCTTTAACTGTAGCTCACATAAGAGACAGAAGAAGGTTGTTATTGGGAGAGTTGATTTTGAGGCAGGCTGGGTTTAAATCCTGGCCTGGCCCCTATGTTACTGGACTATGAATGGATAGCCAACTGCTAATGGTGTTGACATCTAATCCCTCTTCTTCTGAGCATATGTCTTTGCAGCTAGTTGTGGCCATGTGACTGCATTCTAGTCAGTGCATTATGAGTGGAACTGATCAGCACGGATGTACTAAAATTGCCCATGCCCAATCCTCTATTCTGCCGCGCCCTTGCATGGACTTTGGTGTTGAAAAGTAAAACCCTAAGTTGAATAGAGCTTGACCTTCAAATCACTGTTTGGAAGAAAGCCCTTGCTAGTCAAGAACATCAGCTGTGGACTTCAAGTAAGCAAGAAATATATTTCTATTGTGCTAAAACCATGAGATTTGAAGGTTTATCTGTTACTGTAGTTTCTATTACCTTCACTAATATAATAACCCAGAATCAGCTGCTAGCCAAAAGGTTGAAGGTTCAAGTCTACCCAGAGGAGGCACCTGATGATCTCCTTCCAAAATATCAGCCATTGAAATCTCTGCAGATCACAGAGCACAGTTCTACTCTGATACACATTGAGTCTCAATAAGTCAGAATCATCTTGAAGGCAACTAGTTTTTTGTTGTTGTTGTTTTAGGGCTTGTTTGGCTCTTTTAAAAAATAAAATAACCTAGACAAGTTACATAATCTCTCTAAAGCTCATCTTCAAAATGAGAAAAATAGTATTTAAACGGCTTCTTATCTTTCATAAACAATCTGGAATGTTCTTTCCCAGATATCTGTTTCATTTCCTCACTATATGCAGCCTCTACTCACATATCTACTTGAGAAAGGAGATCCTTGGCCATTGTATCTGAAATACCACTTTCCTCTCACACCACCAACCATCATTTTTCTTCTAAATTTACCTCCTCCTTCAACTTTATTGAGGTATAATAAACTGCACATATTTAAACTGTACAGTTCAATTAGTTTTGACATGTGTGTACCCTTGTCCTGCATTAATTTTCTCCTTAGCATTTATTACTACCACATTTATTTATTTGTTTGTTTATGATCTGTCTCCACTATTAGAATATAAGATCCATTAGAATATAAATACTGTCTCTCTTGGGCACTCAGTATATATTTGTTGCATGCATGGTGGATGAATGAATGGATGAATAAAACAAGAGTCAGTAGTAAGGATGGAAGCACAAAGTCAGGGGCAGAGTAAGCTGCATGGGTGAGTTAGTGCAGGAGCTAACGTCCTAGGCTTCTTCTCCTTCTGTCTCCCTACACCAAGATGAGTCCAAGAACCGGAAAGCCAAATAGGCTTCCTCTTGCTTGCTAATCCTAGGCAAGCAAGCTATTTGGGGTAACTCCCTGAAGTACAGAGTTGAGAAGGATTTTAAGACTATGTCTACTTGGACTTAGTAGAAATGAGAGTGGTGATCCATTGGTGATGTCTACCTTGGGTAGGCAAGTAGAAAGCAGTGGCCAGTCTCTTTGCAATCCTTTTCTTAGAACTATTATGGAACTGAACCTGCTGATGGGGGTTAAATCATCTCAATGACAGGAGAAGAAAGCCACAGAGGCTGGGGAAAGGCAGACCCCAACAGTCACATTTTTGAAATGCCATTTACCGCCTGTGCCGGCTGTGATTACACAAAGGCTGACAGTTGTGTGATTAAACGCACTGAGATGATTAGACTGAATGGGCTTTGAGCTCCTGGCTTTTTTCCTGATGATTTTCAATGGGTAATAATAACACACTGATAACTTCTACATAGGAAAAGGACACAAGGGCACAAGAGGACTTTCATGCCCACCTTAACCAAGCTCGTGTTCACCCTGACAATGGCCACGTTTCCCTAAATTGGTACTTTTGAAAAGCCCCCTTTTCATATCTGCTGTATCATTTCTTTTCATCGGATGGCTTGAAGCAAAGCACCTGGACCCTGATGAAGCCTCATCTGACAGTAATTGAAGATAAAGACTAAGCCTTCAAGTTTTGAAGCTTGGAGTGAGTAATTCAGCCTTGTTATATCAAGCCATCAAGCTGATGTGTCTATTATTCCCATAAAGTGTCTCTTCCAAAATCATTTTCTACTTGTCCGAGGCTGAGCATCTATTTCTCTATTTAGAAAGGAAAGAGCCACTTTCCTGCAGCCAGATTTGAGGCCTAGATGCTGCCTAATATTCAGTAAGGTCTTGGAACTTGAATAGCTCAGAGGCTGAAACAACAAAATATAAATGAGATGTTTAACTTTTGTGGGCTTTGCCCCAAATCCATAGAGTCTCTCTACTATCTGAGTCTGTCCCTGGTAGAAAGCCAAGAGCTCAGCAGTCTTGCCAGCCAGTCTTCAGGGTTATTTGGAGGCCTTTAATATCTGCAGTGTCCATGACAGGAATTCCGTCACTCTTGTCATTGCCAGGATGACACGCAGACCTCAGGTTCTTTGCAGCCATACAGAGTCTCATCCTTCATTGTGGACTTTGTCTTCACTGCCCAACACCCCCATCTCACAATCCAGCTCATGACTGTTGTTATTGTTGTTATGTGCTGTCAAGTCGGCCCCAACTCATAGCGACCCCTCCTTGGGTTTCCGAGGTGATATCACTATGGAAGTAGATTGCCCAAACTTTCTTCTGAGGAGTAGCTGGTGGGTTTGAACCACCAGCCTTCTGGTTAGCAGTCAAGTGCCTTAGACACTATGCTACCAGAGACTACTAGGTAAATAATTCCAGAGTGCACCATGCACACTATGTTCTCTATGAATTAAACAACAATAATAATAAGACACAGTTGACATTGAGTTGACTCCAACTCACGACAACCCCCTGTGTGTCAGAGCAGAACTCTGCTCATAGGGCTTTCAATGGTTGATTTTTCAGAAGTAGGTTGCTAGGCCTTTCTTCCAAGGCACCTCTGAAGCGACTTGAACCACCAACCTTCTGGTTAACAGCCAAGAGCATTAACCATCTTCACCTGCCAGGCACTCGTTCTCTATGAATTGCACCCACAATGTGTGCAACACGATGTCCATAAGGGGACCTCTCCCAGCAATTCCCTGCCCATCTCCTGGGAAGCAGGGGCAGAGAGGGCTGCTCTTCTACCTATAGCTGTACTTCCCATCACTAGTGGATCTTTCCTTTATTCTTCTCCCCACATCAACCAAAAGTTAACTGATGCCCAGTGATGCTCAAATGGCCTGCATAAACTATATGGTTTCTAGGATCTCTTTCTCTCTGAAATTCTGTAATTCTATAGTTCAGCCTGATCTTCACCTCCCTAACTTACTATCAAGTATTGATACAAGACCACTCTGATGTCCAATGAAGGAAACCATGAAGAAACATCCCTTTTGTCATCTTTCTTTCCTTAATCATTAATAAAGTCCTATTAAAGAGTGTAGCACTAGCATAAATTTGCCCCCTTTGCCCAATGGGGCTTTCTAGAGTATCTTCTCTAACCTCAGCTTCTGGTGAATGGATAGCTAGCTGATCATGTAATCCTTTACCTTCCCCAGCTATGTGGGATGTGACCCAAAGCCAGCTGATTGATTGGTTTGTCAGGGACAAATGAGATTGTCTCTTCTGGGTGTGGAAGGTCATTCGGATTCATTTTAAGCCTCATCCATGATGACAGGTAAACAGGGAAACCAGTTTACAAAGAAGCTGGAAAGTAGGGCTCATATCTGGGGGAAAAAAAAAAAAAAAACCCACAACAGTGTGTATTTGGTGAGAGAGCATAGAAGTGAGACCACTTGAGAGTTGCCTACTTCCTTTGAGGCCTAGCTGTACTTCCTGCAAATGAGTCCCATGAGATTCCCCTATATGCTTCCAATAAACCTCTTTATTTGAGCTAATTTGAGTTGGCTTCTGTTGTTTGTGACCAAATAGAACTTGATTGATACAAAGAGAGTTCTGACAGTATTTAGGCAGGAGTCTGAAGAAGAAATGAAGCCTGTCTTCTCTTAGTTATCTTCCCATCAAAGAATAATTCTCAAAATGTCGGAAATCTAATTTTCATATAGATAGATAAGTAAGCACATGTCAAATTTTTATTCAACTCATTAATAAGGGAACCAGCAGGGTGACAAAGCTGGCTCAGAAGAAAATATGATAAAATGGAACATCCGTAGTCAGTGGGGAAAGAAAGGAATGATGAGGTAAGATGTGCTAATTTAGACACAAAAGAGTGTCCAACAGACCAGTAAAGGTTTAATGTTTGGTTTGACTTCTCTACTGGGCAGAAAATAGAATCGTAGCCACCTTGTTAGTACTGTAGAAGGTTGAATCAATTATACAAACTATGTTACATTTCCCTTAAGAGTAAGAGGATCCTTGAGCAAACTTCTCTCAATCAATGCTTTTTCAACTATATGAAAACACAGGCTCCTTAACCCAACCCCCAGGAATTCTGATTCTGTCAGTCTTGGAAATAAAGTAAGGCAAGTAGCACTAACTTGTGGCTGAAGTTATGCTTCAAAACTAGGCGAAGAACTTGAATAAATAAAGCTAGGTTCTATGGTCAGTTCTTTCTTTGTATGGTACATAGGTCTTAGTAGCACTGAACCAAAGAAGACCCTTTGTCATTTTCCCCAAGCTTATATAGTGAAAACTGTGAGAGCCAGAACTCCACAGGACTTATTTTTCCAAGTTTTGCAAGTTTTCTGATTTTGATAGAGTATAGTCTTACCACTTTTCTATCGCTCATTTTACGTTTTATATTTACGTTAAATATTTATGTTTTCCTTCTCTGACAGGTTTCCGTCTTACACAGGTTCTGGCTTTCTCAGATTTTGCTGTTTGAGTCTTTGGTCTTATTGCATTGCAAGCAAAAGCTGATTCAAGCCACCCCGGCCGGTGACAGAGAAAAAGAAACTTAAGAGGGAGAGAAAGAGAGCAAATTCATTCCAAAACCCCGAGCTATAATGGTTTAGGCTTCCTTCCCAGAAGACCTCAGTCTGGTGCCACATTAGAGATGAGAGCTTCCAAGAGGGAGAGGAGCAGAGACAATCAAAAGTTTTCCCAAAGTAAGCCATTCTGACCTTTCTTAATATCCAGGCCCCAAGGATTAGGATTGCCAGATCAATTACAGGAAGTCCGGTTAAATTTGAATTTCAGATGAACAATGAATAATCCGTTAGTCTATATATGTCTCAAATATTGCACGGAACATTTGTTGTCGTTTGCTGCCATTGAGTCAGCTCTGAACTCTTGGCAAATCCGTGAACAGAACAGAACATTGCTTGGTCCTGCACCATCCCCGTGAGCAGCTGCATATCAGAGCACTGGGACCCACAGCGTTTTCACTGGCTGATATTCAGAAGCAGATCACCAGGCCTTTCTTCCTGGTCTGTCTTAGTTTGGAAGCTCTGCTGAAAGCTGTTCAGCCTCACAACAACATGCAAGCCGCCACTGACAAACGAGTGTTGGCTGTGCTCAGGTGCACTGGGCAGGAATCAAACTCAGGTCTTCCATGAGGAAGGCAAGAATTCTACTACAGAACCACCAATGCGCCAGGCATGGAACATACTTATGTTTATCTGATACTCAGGTTTAGTGGGGTATCCCGTATTTTTATTTGCTAAATCTCACATTCCTACAAAGGGATCAATCATCTCAAAAGGGCCGTATAGTGTACAAGCTAAACACTCCAAGAGAAAATACAATTGAATCCATTACACTGCAGCAAATTAGAGCATTGGAGCTGCTCTAAAGGGGATGGTCACCAGGTTCCCACCACTGCCAGCAATAGGATTGCAGGCCCAGCAAATGCTAGATCTGATTTTTCAAGACAGGACAGAAATTCAAGTTTTATGTGAACTCCCCCAATGTTTGGATTTTAGCAGCTAATTAATTTTTAAAAAACATTTAGCAGGAGCAAGAATCTCAGCTCCTTGTAAATTTGACCCAGTTAGTGCTCTGGGATCTAACCAAAGTTGATCAAACTCCTCTTCCCTGGGTATATGTCTTGGTTTTAACCCCTCATCATCACTGAGAAGAGTTGGAAAGGGATGGGGAAAGAGGAGACTAATTTTCCAAGTTTCTAAAGATGAGAGAATAATCTTAAAATTCTCCCATATGCCAAACTCCCCCAGATTTTCATCCTTTGATTAATCCAAGAATGGTTACTAGACAAGTGACGGTCAGCCCATCTGGCTGATATACTTACTACTGGCCTTCACCTGCAGCCCCCTCCTAGCATGAGGGTTTCAGTTAAATTTATCTTACCATTTCTAATACCAGTTGCCTTCAATCGGTTGTAATTCATGACAATTCCACGTGTGTCAGAGTGGAATTGTGCCTCATAAGGTTTGCAGCGGCTGATTTTTTGGAAGTAAATCACCAGGCCTTTCTTCTGAAGCACCTCTGATGGACTCACCTGCCAAATCTTCAGTTAACAGCCAGGCATTTTAACCATTCTACCATCAAAGGATTCCAAACTGTACATACGTAGTGTATAATCGACCATTTTGACATATGTATATGTATATACCCATGAAACAATCACAAAAATCAAGATAAATTAACATAGTCATCATCCCCAAAAGTTTTCCCTTGACTCTTTGTAATCCTTCTTTTTGTTCCTTTTTCCAAACCTCACTCCATCCCCAGGCAACCAATGATATGCTTTTTATTGCTATGGATTATATTTTATTTTAAGAATTTTATGAAAATGGAAACATACAGTATGTATGTTCTTGTATCTGGCTTCTTTCACTCAGCATAATTATTATGAGATTCTTCCATGCTGTGGAATATATCAAAAGTTTGGGATTTTTCATTACTAAAAATATTCCATTGGATGTATACACTACAACTTGCATATTCACTCATCTCTCAAACACAGCATGTGGTTGCTTCCAGTTTAGGCTATTGTAAATAAAGCTTTTGTGAACATTCATATACATGTTTTTGTATGGGCTGCTATAGAGTCGATTCTGACTCACACCAACCCCCACTGAGTTTCCAAGGCAGTAAATCTTTATGGAAGTAGACAGCCCCATCTTCCTTCCACGGAGCAGCTGGTGGTTTGAACTGTCAACCTTCTGGTTAGCAGTCAAATGCCTTAAGCATTGCACCATCAGAGCTCCAAATAATACTACAATTTGTATATTCACTCGTGTTTTAAACACAGCATTTGGTTATTTCCAGTTTAGGCTATTGTAAATAAAGCTTTTGTGAACATTCATGTATGTTCTTGTATGGAAGTGTGCCTTCATTTATCTTGCGAAAATACTTAGGAATGGAATGGCTAAATCATATGATGGTTGTATGTTCAACTTATTAAGAAACTGTTAAACTGTTTTCCAAAGTGGAAAGGAAGAAAGAAATAGGAAAATACAACCTATAATGAGGAGATAAGTTAATCACTCAAAACTAGCACAAATGTAGGAATGAATCAACCCAGAATTGACACTTTTATCAGAATTAGCAGAAAGGACATTAAAATAGTTATTATAGCTCTACTCCATATGTGTAAAAGTTGAATAGAGATACAGAAGACAGAAACAAAAAGGGGGTGGGGAGTGCCTAAATTGAACTTCTAATGATGAAAACTGCATCTAACACACACACAAAAATACCCTGGATAAACTTATAATTCCTTCATGTCCTTTACTTGTATTCCCACCAATAGTGCATGAGAGTTCTAGTTCCTCTACATCCTCCCCAACACTTCGGCTACTCAGGTTATCTTTATCTTCTTAAATGCCTTTGTTAGTTTGCATATTTCAATGAATTTATCCATTCATCTAAGTTGTCAAATTTGTAGAGTTGATTCCCACTCATAGAGACCCCCACTGGGCTTCCAAGGTGGTAAATCTTTACAGAAGTAGATTGCCCTGTCTTCCTTCCATGGAGCACCTGGAGAGTTCGAACTGCCAACCTTCTGGTTAGCAGTCAAATGCCTTAGGCACTGCACCACCAGAGCGCCTTAAAATTATTCATAATATCCCATAGTTTTCTTTTTAATATCTGTAAAATATGCAGTGATGTCACCTCTCTCATTTCTAATATTGATAATTTATGTCTTTTTTTTCCTGATCAGTCTTCCTAGGTTTATCAGTTTTGTTCATCTTCTCAAAGAACCAGCTTTTGGTTTCTTTTATTTTTTCTATTGTTTTTCTCCTTCTATTTCTCTTCCAAACGTTGTGTTCTTTCTTCTGCTTACCTTGGCCTTCATTCCCTCTTCTTTTTCTAAATCTACTCTCATCCTTATCTTTGCTTATACAAAACTGTCTTTTTCTCTGGCTGCTTTTAATATTTCCTTATTAGTAGTAATTTGATTATGATGTGCTTTGGTTTCATTTTCTTCATTGCTTATGCTTGGTGTTTGTTGAGCTTCTTGGACCTTTGGGTTTTCAACAAATTTGGAAATTTTTCAGCTGTTATTTCTCAACTATTTTTTTCCATGCCCCCAATCCTCCTTCAGAGACTGTAATTACACATATTTTAGGTAATTAGAAGTTGTTCCACAGCTCACTGATGCAATATTCATTTTTCTTTTAATTCTTTTTTAACCTCTGTGTTTCGTTTGGGTATTTTCTATTGCTATGTCTTCAAGTTCACTAATCTTTTTTTGCGTTATATAATCTGCCATTAATCCCATCCAGTGTATTTTTCATCTGTAGAAATTCAATTCAATTTGAGCTTTTTAAAAATATATATTCTGTATTTCTATTAGTTATGTAGTTCTACATAACTTTCCAAACATATGGAATAGAGTTATAATAACTGTCTTAATATTCCTTTCTGCAAATTTTGATAAATGTGTCAATTCTGGGTTGATTTCATTCTTACATTTGTGTCAGTGTTGATTGGTTGATCTGTTCATTACAGGTTTTCTTTTCCTGCATCTTTGTATGCCCTGTAATTCTGATTGAATGTCAGACACTGCCAATGTTATGTTATTAGGTACTGGAAATTTTTTTGTTCCTGTAAATATATTTGAGCTTTGGAATTTAGTTAAGTAACTGGAAAAGAGTTTGATTTTTTCAGGTTTTGCTTTTAGGATTTTTAGGGTGGGCCAAGAGCTATATTTAGTCTAGGATATATATTCCTCACTACTGAGTCAAGACCCTCTGTGTACCCTACCCAATAATCCATGAATTATGAGGTTTTCCATTGTAGCTGGTAGGAATAGGTGCCATTCTTGTCTTCTTATAGGTTCTGCGGTCTGTTCCCCCCAATACTGTCTGGTGGTACTACCCTAGCCTTGGGTAGCTTTCTCAGGTGTATGCATTGAACAGTATTCTGCTAAATTCTCAGAGGAATGACCTTCAGATCTCTGCATTATGTCTATACATAGTTCTCGCCTCTCCAGTATTCTCTTCAGCACACTCTAGCTGCTTTTTCTCCACAGACTCTCAGCCGTCTCCTCAATGCAGGAAGTATGCTGGGACTGATTTGGGTTTCTCCTCCATGTGCCACAGCCTGAAAACTCTCTCAAGCAAAAAGATGGTGATAATCCTAGACTCTCTAGTACCTGCTTATCCTCTATCAGAGTGAAGTGTCTATGATTGGTCCAGATTCCTTGTAGAACTCTCTGAGCCTTGTGACTGTGTGTGTGTATGTGTGTGTGTGTGAGAGAGAGAGAGAGAGAGAGAGAGAGAAAATGATGGAGAGAATTATGGGGAATATCACTGTTCTCATCTAGTTATTCTGTTTGTTTTATAAGATCAGATGCTTATAACAGGCAGCACAGTGACTATGTTTTTCCTATTCTTACCACTGTAAATGTGTCCAAAGGCTACTCATGAAACATTTCCAATTACAGTTGTAAGTAAATATCTGGCTAGAACATTGAATGCTTGTAGTTCTAGAATTACACACCAAGAATGAAAGCTAAAATTGGAATAGAAAACCAAAAATTACTTAGCTCTACTGAAGAAAAATGTGTTCTATAAGAGAAAGTACCTTCAGTGGTTTGTAAAATTTTACAAACAATTCTGTTCCATATCTATTTTGTTTTGCTTTGCTTTGCTTTGCTTGTTGTGTAGTAAATAAACTAAGAAATGCCTGAAATAACTGTTATTTTATCTAAAGATTCTGTAGATGAGGATGCAGAAAGAGCAGAGTAGAGACACCTCATTTCTGCCCCACAACATCTGGGTTTCATCTGAGATGACCTGAATGACTGCAGGGCTATTGAGATCTTGGTCTCCCTTCCCCTTCCTTCTCCCACAGAACTTCTCCACATTGGTAGCTTGGACTTCCTTACAACATGGTGGCCTCAGGTTTGGTGAACCACTTTCATACCATAGGACTCTAAGAGAGAGTATGCTGAAAGATCAAGGCACAAGCTGTAAGTTCTCATAAGAGCTAAACTCAAAACTGACATTAGCATCATTTCTACCATATTCTATTGGTCAGTGTAGTCCAAGTCACTCCTCCATTCAAGAGAAAGAGAGATAGACCTCAGCTTTCAGAGGTAGGAGTATCAAACAATTTATGGACGTCTTTAACCTGCATACACTCACTGTTTTATAAAATTCCAAAACATCTGGACACAGGGCAGTTTGTTCTTGTGACAGTGGAGCACAACCCATTGTGTCTGATTTCAAAGCCAGTGGGGAAACTCTAATATGGGCAGGTGTTGGATCCAAAGGGGACATCATCCTCTTCAACTCATTCTTGCCTTTTCCATTGCTCTGAACTGCATTCACCACCAGAAAGATTCAAAATGATCCAGGGAATCAAAGTGTAAACACAAAATGGAAACAAGGAGATTTCCTCTCCAAAGTTGTAAATTAGATGGCATGAGTAAGTTCGATAAACACTGTGCAGAACTTGGAGTGGAATAGACTGGAGACACCAACATTTTCTACCTCATGTTTGGAGGATGTTGATTTTGTTCCTCCTGGGAAGGTGAGAAACCTTCCAAGAGAAAACCCTGTTTTGATTTTACTCTGTGCTTCATTTTTTTATTATTATTATTGTGCTTTGGATGCAAATTTACAGGGCAAAATTTGTTTTACATTCAACAACTCATTTCATGCCCTGATTACCATCCCCAACCCTAATCCACTCTCCTCCCCTCCCTTCCCTGTGACCACACCCCGCTGTGCCCTTCTTAGCTATGCACTCCTATCTGTCCATGTTTCCCTCCATGTGAATGCTGCCTCTCTGATGTCCCACAGCCAGTTGCTCCAAGGAGTGTATCTCCACAGAGTAGGTGCAATGGAATACTATGCTATGTTAAAGAATGAAGGACACGTGGATCATCTCACAAGGTGGATGAATCTGGAGGACATTATGCTGAGTGAAATAAGTCAGTTGTGTGAGGCCATTATGGTAAAAAGTCAAGGAAGGATTTGCTTAGGGAAGGGAAATCATTTTGTAGGTTACCGAGGATGGGAGGGAAGGGGAAGGAAAATGTCTATGCTTCATTTGTTAACAGGAGAGGGTATGAGTGACAGGAAGAAGAGAGAAACCCAATTCCTATTCCTTCTTGCTCTCAAGCTTTGGAGTCAGGTAGATTTGGGTTTGAATCCCAACTCTGTCTGTCAACTTAACAAGTGACTTCATATCTCTAAATATCAGGGTCTTCACCTATAAAACAGGGATAGCATTGCTGGCCTCATGGAATGTTAAGTGGAATAAATTAGATCGTATTAGAAAAAGCATGTAAAGTGATTAGCACAGAGCTTGGCATGTAGAAGGTCTCAATACATGTTTATTTTTATGGTCATCACCTTTATCACTGTCACCTCTGGGACCATGTGATTAAAGAACTGACCAACATAGAAATAGTGGGTAACTTTAGGAGTTCAAATTATGGGTGATTCTTATTTTCTAACTCTGTCTAGAATGAACATGTATTTATTTTTCTGATCAGAATAAAAATTTTTTACTTTTAAAAGTTTATCAACGTCCTTTCGAGATTCCGATCAGCTCATGCTGATTAAAGCTCTCTTTCTGTTTCTAATCTTTCCCTGTCAAGAGAAAGGATAGCTATAAAGGCAAGCTATGTGCTGCAAGTGCCATAGAAGACAGTCATTAATAGCCTCTTTCTTAATGGTCAAGGAGCTCTGGTGGTATAGTGTTTGAAGCATTCAGTTACTAACCAAAAGACTGGTGGTTTGAACCCACTAGCTGCTCCATGGGAGATACACTAGGTATTCTGTTCTGTAAAGATTTACAGCCTTGGAAACCCTATGGGGCAGTTCCACTCTGTCCTATAGGATCACTGTGAGTCAGAATTGACTTGATGGCAGTGAGTTTGGTTTTGGTTTTTTTTTTTTTTCCTTGATGGTCATCCAAGGATTGTGGAAGCTACATAAAACAAAACACCCTATCTCCACCCCCACCCTGATGCATTCCAGATTTCGTCACACTAAAATGGAGTCCACAGAAACAGGGGCTCCAGACTGCCTTGGTCACTTCCAAATGGAGATCAAGGACACACAACCCTACCAGGGCCAGAAGCAGGGTGAAGCAAATGAGGTATCTAGGGAGCAAAGTTTAAGGAGGTCCTTACTCTCAGCATCATGCAAGTGCCAACTATGCACTTAGATGACCCTGAGAGTGAGTGCCTCCTTAAATTTTGTACCCAAGGCACCTCACTCATTTCGCATTAGACCTGGCCTGATCCCAACCATCATCATATCCAGGAAAACAGCCAGGACCCCAAACAGCTTCCCATCCCACCCCTCCACAATCCCTAAAAAAGAAAGAAGATTTATCAAACAATTCCTTGTTGCAGGGGAACTGTCTAGACACTTAAGGAAAAAAGCTATAGCCCAAACAGCTGACGTTGTGTGCACTGTTGGGAGCAAGGCACCCTTGGGCTCTGACTCATGAGAAGGACAGGGGTGACATATCTCATTCAGCTTCTGGGGTCATGGTGCCCTCTGGCACAGTCAGCCTGTTCCCAGACTGCACGGTGTGTGCTTTCTCTCTGCCCATAGAGCTCTGCGTAGGGATCCCTGGGGCCATGCCGAACAATTCTTGCCAGCAGCTGAGCTCATTTGAAGTTAGGTTCTTCACAAGAGGCTGTAGGACCCAATCAATGCTGACCTCCTCTCCTCAATTATCTACAGAAATCCTCCCCTCACTCTGTTACTCAAAGCCTGTGGAATTATTATAGCCTCAAGAGCATCACAGAAAATCCTACCCCATCACAGCTCTCCCCTGCCTGCCAGGACAGCAGCCCCCTCCAGGAACCCGCAGGCCCCAGAGAAGTCCCTTCTGGCTTCTTTCATGGTCTTTTTGGTTTGTATAGGTCAGTATAATTTTTAGCGTTGAAAGCAGTGGATGATTAATTTTTGCTAATGATCTTCTGTCTTGCTCCTAGACTCCTTTCAATAACTCCAACCACAATTTCAGCATTAAATGATTCAGTGCTTCACTCGTTGGCCTGAGGAATTCACCGTCTGGTTTATCTATTTGGCTGATGGAAAACTTCGTTTGTTCTTAGCATTAGCTTCTTTCTCTTCTTCTCTGACATTTGGTTTTTCTGAGTCGTCTTTTCTGGCTCTCAGAGCTGCCCAGGTTCCTGCCCCACTGGGCCCCTCCACCCTCCCTCCTGGAGTCAAAAAGAATAACAATAAAAGCCTAATTCTTCTGTCTTTGGCATGCCTTATGAATCCCTGTCGATAACTAGCAATTTACCAGGTGTCAATTATTGTTGTTAGGTGCCGTGGAGTCGTCTCCGACTCATAGCAACTCTATGCACAGCACAACGAAACACTGCCTGGTCCTGTGCCAGCCTCACGATCTCTGCTACACCTTAGCCCATCGTTGCAGCCACTGTGTCTATCCACCTCGTTGAGGGCCTTCCCCTTCTTTGTTGACCCTCCACTTTACCAAGCATGATATCTTTCTCCAGGGAATGGTTCCTACTGATAACATGACCAAAGTAGGTAAGATGAAGTCTGGCCATTCTTGCTTCCAAGGAGCTTTCTGGCTGCACATTTTTCAGGACAGATTTGTTAGTCCTTTTAGCAGACCATGGTACTGTTAGCATTTTTCTCCAACACCAGAATTCAAAAGCATCAACTCTTCTTCGATCTTCCTTATTCATTGTCCAGCTTTCACATGTATAAGAGGCAATTGGAAATATCATGGCTTGAGTTAGGTGCACCTTAGCCTTCAAGGAGATTTCTTTGCTCTCCATCACTTGAAAGAGTTCTTTTGCAGAAGATTTGTCCAATGCAATACATCATCTGATGTCCTCACTGTTGCTTCCATTGGTGTTGATTGTAGAACCAAGTAATAGGAAATCCTTGACAACTTCAATCTTTTCTCCATCCACCATGAAGCTGTTTATTGGACCAGTTGTGAGGATTTTTGTTTTCTTTATATTGAGGTGTAATCCATACTGTAGACTGTAGTCTTTAATCTTCATCAGTAAGTGCTTCAAGTCATCCTCACTTTCAGCAAGCAAAGCTGTGTCATCTGGATATCACAGGTTGTTAATGATTCTTCCTCCAATCCACGTGCCATGGTCTTCTTCATATAATCCAGCTTCCCAGATTATTTGCTCAGCATACAAATTGAATAAGTATGGTGAAAGGATACAATGCTGACTCACTCACTTCTTGATTTTAAACCATGCAGTGTCCCCTTGTTTTGTTCAAACAACAGCCTCCTGGTCATGTACAGATTCCTCAGGAGTACAATCAAGTGTTCTGTAATTCATATTCTTCTCAATGTTATCCATAATTTGCTATGATCCATACAACCAAATGCTTTCACATAGTCAATAAGACATAAGTAAAAATCTTTCTGGTATTCTTTGGCTTCAGCTAAGATCCATCCGACATCAGCAATGATATCCCTCATTCCACATCTTCTTCCAAATCCACCTTGCATTTCTGGAAGCTCTCTGTCAATATACTGTCAATATACCCTTTTTGAATTATCTTCAGTAAGATTTTACTTGCATGTGATATTAATGATATCATTCAATAATTTCCACATTCTGTGGGACCACCTGTCTTTGGAATGGGTACAAATATGGATCTCTTCCAGTCAGTTGGCCAGGTAGCTGTCTTCCAGGTATCTTGGCATAACCACGTGAGTGCTCCCAGCAGGGCATCATTTGTTGAAACATTTCAATGGGTATTCCCTCAATTCCTGGAGCCTTGCTCTTCATCAGTTCCTTCAGTACAGCTTCAACTTCTTCCTTCAAAACTATTGGTTCTTGATCATGTGCCACCTCCTGAAATGGAAGAACATTGACCAATTCCTTTTGCTACAGTGACTATGTATTCCTTCCATCTTCTTTTGATGCTTCCTGCATCATTCAATATTTTGCCATAGAATCTTTCAATATTTCACCTCAAGGCTTAAATTTTTTCCTCAGTTCTTTCAGCTTGAGAAATGCCAACTGTGTTCTTCCCTTTTGGTTTTCTAACTCCAGGTCTTTGCCATTTCATTATAGTAATTGGCTTTGTCTGCTTGAGCTGCTCTTTGAAATCTTCTGTTCAGCTCTTTTATCTTGCCATTTCTTCCATTTGCTTTAGCTACTCTCCATTCAAGGGAAAGTTTCAGTCTCTTCTGACATCCATTTCGGTCTTTTCTTCCTTTCTTGTCTTTTTAATGACTTGCTTTCTTCATGGATGATGTTCTTGATGTCATTCCACAATTCCTCTGGTTTTCAATCATTAGTGTTCAATGCATCAAATCTATTCTTTAAATGGTCTCTAAATTCAGGAGAGATATTATCAAGGTTATGTTTTGGCTCTTGTGGACTTGTTTTAATTTTCTTCAACTTCAACTTGAATGTGTTGTTTTGGTTACCTAGGGCCACCCTGACTAGAATATACCACAAGTGGGATGGCTTTAACAAACAGGAGTTTATTGTTACTCTTTGGAGGCTTTAAGTCCCAGTTGAAAGTGCCAGGCTCTAGGGGCTGGGTGAAAGCCCCTCAACCTTGGGCTTCAGCTCTGCCTCCTACTCCCAACCCACTGAAGCTGGATGCTTTTCTTCACTCTGCTGCTATCTGCTGAGACTGACAAACCCAAGGTTGACAAGTAAAAAGGGGCAGTCCCAATATTACTAAACCACATGACAGGCCATTAATTCAAGTCCATTAAAAGTCCCAGGATCAGCAGAGCATGGCAGGCTGCTGAATAACAACTCAGCTAATGCAGGGTTCAAGCATGCCATAAGCTAGAGATCATTCCCAAAGCTCTTCTTTTATATGGGAAACAGCCCACATCCCTAAAACAGCTACTCAGCTTCTTGTGGTAGATCCCACCATGGAATTGATTGCCAGTCTCAACATGGGGAAAAACTACCACCAGCTGCCCAGCCACTCAACCAGGCCCAGCCAAGTTGACACACAACCTTAACTACCACATAGGAACTCGTGGTAGCATACTGGCTAAGGCACTTAACTGCTAACCAGAAGGCTGGTGGTTCAAACCCACCAGCCACTCCTCGGAAGGAAGATGGGGCAATCTACTTCCGTAGCGATACTGCCTTGGAAACCCAAGGAGGGGTCGCTATGAGTCGGGTCTGACTCGATGGCACATAATAACAACAACATGCAGGGTTCAAGCATGCCATAAGCTAGAGACCATTCCCAAAGCCCTTCTTTTATATGGGAAGCAGCCCACATCCCTAAAACAGCTACTCAGCTTCTTGTGGTAGATCCCACCATGGAGTTGATTGCCAGTCTCAACATGGGGAAAAACTACCACCAGCTGCCCAGCCACTCAACCAGGCCCAGCCAAGTTGACACACAACCTTAACTACCACATGTGCATATGAGAAGCTGATGGTCTGTTCCACAATCAACTCCTGGCTTTATTTTGGCTGAAGATATTGAACTTCTCCACCACCTCTTGCCATAGATGTAGTCAAACTGAATCCTGTGTATTCCATCTGGTGAAGTCCACGTGTGTAGTCACCGCTTATGTTGTTGAAAAAAGGTATTTGCAATGAATAGGTTGTTGGTCTTGCAAAATTCTATCTTGCAATCTCCAGCATTATTTTTATCCCCAAGGCCATATTTTCCAGCTACCAGTAACTCTATTTTGTTTCCAACTTTTGCATTCCAGTCACCAGTGATAATCAACACATCTGGATTGCACGTTCAGTCAATTTCTGACTGCGGAAGTTGGTAGAAATCCTCAATTTCCTCATCTTTGGCTTTGGTGGTTGATGCATAAATTTGAATAATAGTAGCATTAACTGGTCTTCCTTGTAGGTATATGGATATTATCCTATCACTGACACCATTGTACTTCAGGACAGATCTTGAAACACTCTTTGTGATGGTGAATGCCACACCATTCCTCTTTAATGTGTCATTCCTAGCATAGTAGATAATAGGTTGTCTGATTCAAAATGGCCAAAACCAGTTCATTTTAGCTCACTCATGCCTAGGATATCGATCTTTATGCATTCCATCTCATTTTTGACAACTTCCAATTTTCCTAGATTCATACTTCATGCATTCCATGTTCCAATTAATGGATGTTTACATCTGTTTCTGCTCATTTTGAGTCATGCCACATCAGCCAATAGAGGTCCTGAAAGCTTTACTCTATCCATACCGTTAAGGTCATCTCTACCCTGAGATGTCAGCTGTTCCCCAGTCAAATTTTGAGTGCCTTCTGACCGGAGGGGCTCATCTTCTTACACTGTGTTGGACAATGTTTCAGGGCTCTTCATAAACTTTTCCAGTAATAGATCAAACAGTGTTTCACTGCTATTCATATGGTTTTCACTGGCCAATTGTTTGAGAAATGGTTGGCCTCTTCATTCTTCCGAGTCTGTCTTAGCTCAGAAGCTCCACTGAAACCTGCCCACCATGGGTAACCCTGCTGGCATTTTGCAACATGGTGACATAGTCTCTAGCCTAATAACAACATGTAAGCCACCACCGGATGACAAACTGACAGACAAGTTCATCTCCCTTACAAACAAAAATCCAAATTCACAGACATCTAGTCAGAACCAACTCATAGCAACCCCTTCTTGAGTTTCCAAGGTGGTATCTCTATGGAAGTAAATTGTCCCATCTTTCTTCCAAGGAGTGGCTGGTGGGCTTGAACCACCAGCCTTCTGGTTAGCAGTCACATGCCTTAGGCACTACACTATCATAGCTCCTTTAGTTGTTCCTAACCCCTCTGCACCTGCCTACCTCAGTCAATGGCCTTAATATGGAGCCACACCCAAGCAAAAAGCAGCCTCCAAGCCCCAGGCCTGCCCATCTCAAGCCCTGACTTTAATATAGAGCCACCCCCAAGTGAAAAGCAGCCCCTAGTCCCGGGCCCACCTACCTTGGGCCCCAACCTTAAAATAGAGCTGACCCCAAGCAAAAGCAGCCTTCAAGCCCCGGGTCTGCCTACCTCAGGCCCCAGCCTTAATAAAGAGCCACACCCAAGTGAAAACAGGCTCCAAGCCCTGGGCCTGCCTACCTTGGGCCTCTGCCTTAAATTAAAAAAAAAAAAAAGGATTATCTTTACCAAGTCTGCTTCTCCCATCTGGGTTCCCTGCAGGGCCCTTGACAGACGTGTGTGCAAGATCTTGTCATGTCTATTGGGCTGGTTTCCCTTACTCAGTGATGAGTGACACTTGGGTCTCAGAAAACAGACCAAAGTGTGTCCTGAAACTTCTCATGTCATGGCCAAACTGGGATGGATCCCATCACCTCGTCCACATACTATTGAGGTTAGCACCTCTGGTATTTTATCTCAATAAGAATGAAACCCATCTATCATTTTGTCATATTGTGATGGCTTGCATGTTGCTATGATGCTGGAAACTATGTCACAAGTATTTCAAAGACCAGCAGGGATCACCCAGAGTGGTCAGCTTTTAAAGGAGCTTCTAGACTAAAACAGACTAGGAAGAAAAAAAAAAAAAAGGCCTGGTTATTCTGAAAATTAGCCAGTGAAAATCTTATGGATCACAACAGAATATTATCTAATGTAATGCTAGAAGATGGGCCCCTTAGGTGGGAAAGCAATGCCAAAAGCCACAGCAATGAAGGTGGTGCAGGATGAAGCAAAGTCTTATTCTGTTTTTCTGTTATTCAAAGCTGGTTCAACAGCAACAGCAAAAGAGCAATACAGCCCAAGGCAGTCCTGCCTTCCTTCCCCTCAGCAACTGATGTGTTTTGGGAGCCAGAGTCATTGTCTGAAAAGCCATCTTCTTTCTCTCATACTCAGACCCCCAGACACATGTAGCTTAGCTAACTAAAAGATAGAGACTCTCCACTGACAACATTTAGCAAGAAGAATTAGCACCTGACACCAAGACATGTTATTCTTACTCTTGAGCCCATCTGAGTCAAAGTTCTTTTTTCCTCTTGACCGTGTTCGTCCATAAGGCAAAAGGGAAATCTGATGAGGCATAGAGAATCTGAGAGTGTGTTCAAAGCTTCCAGTGGTGTCTTCTACCCACAGCGTGAGAGAGGGTGGTTGATAACAGAGACGGTTAAAGCACAACCTACACTGGTATCTGTCCAGAGACAATCAATGTTATTATGAGATGGTTAACACATTGGTTGTTTAAAATTGGCAATATATTTGGTTTCATTCACTCCAAACCAGGCTGAAAATCTTGAAATTGGTTTCCCTCATGAACGAAACTCAGTGTCTCTAGGGAAAAAAAATTGAAGAAGACGTTTGTGGATGAAGAAATGTCCCTGGACAAGAAAGTAAAAATAGACAATGCTTATATGACACTAAATAAAGGGTTAGAAGGAGGCAAATCTATTTGGAGTGATGACTAAGTAGGGTCCACTGTTGTCAAACTTTCCCTGAAGCAGCTGAATGGAGTGGTATTTTCCCTCCATAGCTATTCTATTCTGGACCCTTAAGAAAGCACTTGCTTTGCATCTCTGAACCTTCTTCTCCTATGCTGTGCTTACTTGGCCCACTCTAGATGACTCAATATTTACTCATCTACCAGTTCATTGCACGAGCATTTATTGAGCACCCATATTGCCTAATGAATTTAACTGCTAATCAGAAGGCTGACAGTTCAAACTCACCAGCCACTCCTTGGAAGGAAGAGTGGGCAAGCTACTTCCACAGTGATATAGCCTTGGAAACCCAAGGAAGGGTCACTATAAGTTGTGACCGACTCAATGGCAGTGAATTTAGTTTTTTTTTTGTTGTTGTTGTTTCTTTCTTTCTTTTTCTCCCCCCTCCCTTTTTTTTTTGATATCTTTATAACTCTATGTTGGGCCCAGGATTAAACAAAAGCAAAAAAAAGAGCTAGTCTATACTCTCAAAGGTCTTAGGGTAACTGGAGAGATAGAAAAATGCACAAATAGCTAAAAAGCAAGAAAGATGATTCCCAATTTTTATTAAAGAGATATAAGAATCTGCAAAAGAAGCAATTCACTCTGGTGAGGTCATGTTTAAAAAGTCCTAGTGACATGGTATGTAAGGCAATTGGCTACTAATTAGAAGGTCAGCAGTTCAAAGCCACCAGTTGCTCAGCTGGAGGAAGATGAGGCTACTTCTGTAAAGATGTACAGCCTTGGAAACTCCATGGGGGTCACTATGAGTTGGAATTGACTCAATGGCAGTGGGGTTTTTCTGGGGGATGGCACGTTGGTTAAGAGTTTGGCTGCTAATTGAAAGGTCAGCAGCTGAAACCCATCAGCGCTTCCTCAAGAGAGATGTGACAGTCTACTCTCATAAAGATTAAAAAAAAAAAAAAAACCCACATCTATGGCCATTGAGTCTATTCCAATTCATATCGACCCTATAGGACAGAGAACTCTCCCATAGGGCTTCTAAGGCTGTAAATCTTCACAGAAGCAGACTGCTTCATCTTTCTACTGAGTAATGACTGGTGGGTTTGAACCACCAACCTTTTGGTTAGCAGCCAAATGCTTTAAGCACTGCACCACCAGGGCTTCTCTATAAAGATTACAGCCTTGGAAATCCTATGGACAGTACTGTTCAGTCCTATAGAGCTATTATGAGTCAGAAACAACTCAACTGCAATGGGTTTGGTTTTCGGTTTGGAGGTGATGTTTAGGTCCCTGGGTGGCACAAACAATTTATGCTCAACTACTAACTGCAAGGTTAGCAGTTTAAACCCACTCAGTGACACTGTGGAAGATAGGCTTAATGATCTGCTTCCATAAAGACTGCAGCCAAGAAAATTCTATGGAGCAGTTCTGTGTAACACAAAGGGTTGCCATGAAATAAAATTGACTTGACAGCAACAGGTTATGGTGTATGTGTGTGTGTGTGTGTGTGTGTATTTCTAGGTGACATTTATTTTGACCTAAGTATTATAGAGTTAGGAGCTCTGGTAGCATAGTGCCTAAGGCACTTGACTGCTAACGAGAAGGCTGTGGTTCAAGCCCACCAGCCACTCCTTGGAAGGAAGGTTGGGCAATCTACTTCTGTAGTGATACTGCCTCAGAAACCCAGGGAGCGGTTGCTATGAGTCGGGGCTGACCCAACGGCACATAACAACAACACAACATTGTAGAGTTAGGTTGTCTAACAGGAGCATTGTGATTTTCCAAGAGGGAGTGATAGTATGGCTTGTTTTCCAAACTCATGTTGTTGGCACATGGTGCCTTCCTTTGTGAAAACCTAGTGACAATCTCGCTGAACTCAGTTTGGAAATGCTGAGGAATGACATCTAGTCTGCAGGGGAAGATATGTTTGGAAAAGGAGCTTGGGGTAAGATGGGAAAAAGCCTTGAAATGTCCTGCTGCAAGGAAACTAGCTTAGTCTTCCTTCCTGCATTTGGGTTCCTGAGGCAGAAGTGTTTGTCTGCCCAGGGCCTTCTGGTGAGTTTCATGTAAGGCAGAATGGTTTCCTCAGGGATTAATTAACCCAGCCTGAAAGCTCTTGAAAAGAGCCTTTGTTTCTTTTACCCAGTAAGTGTGCTCACCCTGTCAATGGGCACAAAACAAGTGCCTGGAGCTAAAACACGAAACCACAGTATCCATACATGCTAACGAAATTCACTGGTAACGGACATGTTTCCTGTTTACAAACCCCAAACAAGTCTATCACAATGGGGAATAAAAAGAGTTCAAAGGATTTTTTTTTTTTAAAAAAAAAAGCATTCTATCCACTGAAAAAGAATGCATGTTCCAGATAATAATAATAAATTTTTAAAAAGTAACATTTGGCAGAATGTGTTTTAACGAAATTGGTTCATGACTTTTGTTTACAATCCAAACACATTTTATGAATTTGAACTGTGTCAAAACATGCCTGACTGAGTAATAGGCCACTTGAGAAGAACAGCCATCTTGGGGCCAGTTTCTACCAACAGTCCTAACAACTATCATTTGTGTAGTGTTTGCCATTTAGAAAATACTTCTGCATTCATGACCTCACTTAATCCTCACAGTGATCCTGTTAGGTAGGCAACCTGTTGCCATTGAGTTGATTCTGACTCATGATGACCCCATGCGACAGAGTAGAACTGCTCCATAGGGTCTTCTTGGCTGTAACCTTTATGAAAACTTATTGTCAGGCCTTTCTTCCATGGTACCACTGGGTAGGTTCAAACCATCAACCTTTAGGTTGGTTAGTAGCTGAGCACAGACCTCTTGAGCCACCAGGACACCTATTATTCCCGTTTGACACATGAGAAAATTGAGGCGTGGAGAGGTGGTGACATGCTGCATGAGTGAGGTACCAGCGAGAGAGTATGTGCTAATGAGCAACAGACTTGGCCCTGGCAGGCCAACTCCAGGGTCCTTTCCACTTCCCATCCTATCTCCTAGGATAAGGACAGCTACTTTAAGCACCAGACATTCCCAAAATAAAAGGAATTTATCAACTTTCTCATTAATTCAATTATTTATTCTTTCTTTTAGCTACTACACCCTCACTGAATGTGTGGGGAGAAGATATGAATACTTCCTGTCTTCTTCAAGTTCATAGTCAACTAAAGAAGACACACAACTAAACAAGCATTAGTAACAGAATCATTACCCTTGTAAACCCACTGTACCTGTTGTCTGTGTCACTCGACTGTTACTGGGCTTCACTGCCTTTTATAGAATAATAACAGCTATTATTTACTGCTAACCAGAAGGTTGGTGGTTCAAACCCACGAGCCACACCTCAGAAGGAAGATGGGGCAATCTACTTCCATAGTGATACTGCCTCAGAAACCCAAGGTGGGGTTGCTATGAGTCGGGTCCAACTCGACAGCACATAACAACAACAACAACATTTACTAAGTGCCCCCATGTGCTAAGCACTGCATTTGGCTTAGATACATTTTCTCCTTACATTCCCACTACAATTCCTTCAAAGTAGATATTAGGATACTATTTTATTGAGAGGGGCGTCAACATTGGAGCTCAGAGAGTTTGAGTAACTTGTATTAGTTATATATGGCCATGTAACAAATTACTCCAAAATGTAATGGTTTAAAACAACATCTATTATCTCATAGTTTCTATAAGTCAGGAATCTGGTCATAGTGTAGTGAAGTCTTCTGGCTCAGGTTCTCTCAGGCTACAAGCAAGTTATCAGCTAGGGCTGCAGATATGTCCAGACTCAACTAGAGGAGAATACACTTCCAAGCTCATTCGTGGGCTGTAGGACTGACAGCCCCAGTTCCTTGTTGGCTGTTTGTTGGAGACTGCCCTCAATTCCCTGTTACAAAAGCCTTCCCATAGGGTAGATCACAACTTGATATCTTGCTTCATCAGAGCCAGACAGAGAAAACAAGCAAGACAAAAGTTACTATTTTTCATAGCCTATTCTCCAAAGTCTAGTAGCATAGTGCCTAAGGCATTTGACTGCTAACCAGAAGGCTGGTGGTTCAAACCAACCAGCCACTCCTGGGAAGGAATATTGGGCAACCTACTTCTGTAGTGATACTGCCTTGGAAACCCAAGGAGGGGTTGCTATGAGTCAGGTCCAACTCGACAGCACATAACAACAACAACAGTGTTCTCCAAAGTGACATCACATCACTTGTGCCATATCCTATTCACTAGAAGCAAATCACTAGGTCTAGTACACACACAGGGTAGGGGCTGCACAGGGAGTAAATATCAGGAGGTGGATCATTGGAAACTATTTTAGAAGCAGCCTACCACACTTGCCAACAACTTTTTATTGTATAGAGAACCGAAACGCAGGTCTATCTGACTTGAAAATCCATACTCAACACACCAAAAGACACAGCCTCAGGTTTCCACCACCATTTTTCTGTCAGTTTGCCATACTCTGATGGCTTGTATGTTGAGATGCTGGAAGCTATGCCATCAGGATTCCAATACCAGCAGGGTCATCCATGGTGAACAGGTTTCAGCAGATCTTCCAGACTGACAGACTGGAAAGAAGGACAGGGCCATCCACTTCTGAAAAAATTGGCTACTAAAAACCTATTGAACAAGGTGAAACACTGTCTAATATATTACTGGAAAGCTTTATGAGTAGCAGTGAAACATTGTCTGATATAGTGGCAGAAGATGAGCCCCTGAGGTTGGAAGGCACTCAAGATACGAGGAGAAGAGCTGCCTCCTCAGAATAGAGTCAACCTTAATAACATGAATGGAGTAAAGCTTTCAGGACCTTCATTTGCTGATGTGGCATGACTCAAAATGATAAGAAACAGCTGCAAACATTCATTCTGATTAATAATCAGAACATGTAATGTACAAAGTATGAATCTAAGAAAATTGAAAGTTGTCAAAAATGAAATGGAATACATAAGATTGATATCCATTTCATTAGTGAGCTGAAATAGACTGGTATTGGCCATTTTTAATCAATCATAGAGTCTACAATGTCAGGAATGACAAATTGAAGGGAAATGGTGTTACATTAATCAAAAAGAACATTTCAAGCTCTATCCTGAAGTATAATGCTGTCCATGATAGGATAATATCTGTATGCCTTCAAGGAAGATAGGTTATATTATTATTATTCAACTTATGCACCAACCACTAAAGCCAAAGATGAAGATATTTACCAACTTCTGCAGTCTAAAATTGACCAAACATGCAATCAAGATAGACAGGCGTATAATAAGGTGAACATTTACACCAGGTAGTTATACTCTTTAGAGCAATCAACCATGGGAGATAAAAAGGGCAATATTTGCACAGGAACATAGCTCAAAGGGCAGGAATGCATGGGAAAGAAGGACACAGGGAAAAGGTAACCACAGGGAGGAAGTAGAAAGAGAGCTGTTACGTTATGGGGATTTCAATCAATGTCATGAAATAAAATGTGTATGAAATGTTGTATGGAAAAGAATTTGCTCTGTAAACTTTCACCCAAATCATAGTAAAAAAGAATCAGAAGAGTTGGGATAGAATTTTGCCCCCCACTCCAACTACCCGTTTGTCCGCGAGGAAGTAACTTAACATCTCTGAGCCTGTTCCTGGTCTGCAAAATGTGATAAAACCCACTTCACAGATGTAGTGAGGATAAATGATATGATGTTGGTAAAGCTTCTAGCCCAAGCCTAGCACCCAGTGGGGAGGGCAGGGAATGCAATGATAATTACTCGTGATTGGAATGTTAAAGTTGGAAACAAAGACACAGCTTCAGTAGTTGAAAAAGATGACCTTGGTGATAAAAATGACACCATAGTCCACATGATAGAATTTGGAAGACCAAAAAGTTATTCATTGAAAATACCTTTTTTCAACAACATAAACTGAGACTATACATGTGGACCTCACCAGATGGAATACACAGGAATCAAATTGACTACATCTGTGGAAAGAGGTGATAGAGAAGTTAATATCATCAATCAGAACAAGACCAGGAGCTTCATTGTGGAACAGGCCGCCAATTGCTTATGTGCAAGTGCAAGTTGAAACTAAAGAAAATTAAAACAAGTCCATGAGAGCCAAAATACAACCTTGATTATATACCATAAATCAAGAATTTAGAGACAATATGAAGAATAGATTTAATGCATTTTTGAACACAACTGACCAAAGAGCAGATGGGTTGTAGGATGACATCAAGAACATCATACAGGAAGAAAGTTAAAGGTCATTAAAAAGATAGGAAAGGAAGAAAAGACCAAAATGGATGTCAGAAGAGACTCTGAAACTTGCTCCTGAATGGAGAGTAGCTAAAGCAAATGGAAGAAATGATGAAATAAAAGACCTGAAGAGAAGAATTGAAAGGCTGGCTCGAGAAGACAAAGCAAAATATTTTAATGAAATGTGCAAAGACCCAACTAATCTGAACACCAAAAAGGTGACCATGTTTGGCATTTCTGAGCTGCAAGAACTGAAGAAAAAATTTAAGCCTCAAGTTCCATATTGAAGGTCTGTAGGCAAAATATTGAATGATGCAGGAAGCATCAAAAGAAGATGGAAGAAATACACAAAGTCACTGTACCAAAAAGAATTGTTTTATGCTCAACCATATCAAGAGGTAGCATATGATCAAGAACCAATGGTACTGAATGAAGAAATTCAAGTGGCATTGAAGGAATTGGTGAAAAACAAAGCTCCTGGAATTGATGGATTATCCACTGACATGTTTCATCAAATGGATGCAGCACTGGAGGCACTCACCATTTATTCCAGGAAATTTGGAAGACAGCTTCCTGGCCAACCAACTAGAAACGATTCTTATTTGTGCCCATTCCAAAGAAAAGTTATTCAACAGAATATGGAAATTATCAAACAATATCATTAATATCACATGCAAGTAAAATTTTGCTGAAGATAATTCAAAACCTGTTGCAGTGATCCATCAATAGGGAACTGACAGAAATTCAAGCCAGATTCAAAAGAGAACATGGAATGAAGGATATCATTGCTGATGTCAGATGTATCTTGGCTGAAAGCAGAGATTATCAGAAAGATGTTTATCTGTTTCACTGACTACACAAAGGCATTCAACTGTGTGGATAACAACAAATTATGGATAAAATTGTGAAGAATGTTGTTGTTGTTATGTGCCATCAAGTTGGACCCAACTCATAGCGACCCCTCCTTGGGTTTCTGAGGCAGTATCACTACAGAAGTAGATTGCCCCATCTTCCATCCAAGGAGTGGCTGGTGGGTTTGAACTGCCAGCCTTCTGGTTAGCAGTCAAGTGCCTTAGGCACTATGCTACCAGTGAAGAACAGGAATTCCAAAACACTTAATTGTGCTCATGTGGAAACTGTACATAGACCAAGAGACAGTCATTCAAACAAAACAAGGGGATATGGCATGGTTTAAAATCAGGAAAGTTGTGTATCAGAGTTGTATTCTTTCACTATACTTATTTAATCTGAGAAACAGGACTATATGAAGTAGAATATGGCATCCAGATTGGAGAAAGTCTCATTAACAACTGCGATTATGCAGATGACACAACTTTCCTTGCTGAAAGTGAAGAGGACTTGAAGCACTTACTGATGAAGATCAAAGACTTCAGCTCTCAGTATAGATTATACCTCAACCTAAAGAAAATCTAAATCCTCACAATTGGACCAATAAGCAACATGATAAATACAGAAAAGATTGAATTTGTCATGAATCTCACTTTACTGGTATCCACAATCAACACCCATGGAAGCAACAGTCAAGAAATCAAGTGTTTATTGTACTTAAATAAAATACTTAAATCAAGTATTTTATTGTACAAATCTGCTGCAAAAGATTTCTTTAAAGTATACAGAAACAAAGATGTCACCATGAGGAATAAGGTGTGCTTGACATAAGCCAAGGTATTTTCAATCACCTAATATGCATGTGAAAGCTGGACAATGAATAAGGAAGACCAAAGAATTCTTGCATTTGAATTATGGAGCTGGCAAAGAATTTTGAATACATCATGGACTGCCAGAAGAATGCTAAATCCATCTTAGAAGAAGTACAGCCAGAATGCTCCTTAGAAATGAGGATGCTAAGACTTCATGCCATGTACTTTGGACATGTTATCAAGAGAGACCAGTGTTCTGGTTCCCTAGTGCCACTCTGACAAGAAATATACCACAAATGGGATGGCCTTAACAAATAGGAGTTTATTCTTACAATTTGGAGGCTTTAAGTTCAAGTTCAAAGTGCCAGGCTCTAGGGGCTGGGTGAAAGCCCCTCAACTTTGGGGTCCAGCTCTGCCTCCTGCTCCCGGCCCACTGGAGCTAGAGGTGTTTCTTCACTCAGACAGCTGCTGGCTGCTGAGGCTGAGAAGCCCCAAGGTTGACAAGTAAAAAAGGCACAATCTCGATGTTACCAAACCACACAGCAGGCCATTAATGTAAATCCATTGTAAGTCCCAAGGTCAGTCAGCAGAGCATAGCAGGCTGCTGAGCAATGACATGGCTACATGCAAGGTCCAAGCGTGCCATAGGCTAGAGACCATTCTCAAAGCTTCTCCTTATGTACAGGAAGCGGACCATATCCCAAAGGCAGCTACTCAGCTGCTTGTGGTAGATCCCACCATGGAGTTGATTGCCAGTCTCATCATGGGGAATAACTACCACCAGCTGCCCAGCCACTCAACCAGGCCCAGCCAAGTTGACACACAAACATAACCATCACAACCAGTCTCTGGAGAAGGACATCATGTTTGGAAAAGTAAAGGACCAGTGAAAAAGAGGAAGGCCCTCAAAGAAATGGAATGACACAGTGGCTGCAGCAATGGGCTCAAGCGTAGCAGTAAGTGTTAGCATACCACAGGACCAGGCTGGGTTTCGTTCTGTCATAGGGTTGCTGTGAGTTGGAACCAACATGATGGCGCCCAGCAATACAACAACATTACATGTATGACTTATTTAATTCAACATATACAAGGCAGGTATTTTAATTCTGCTTTTATACAGGAGAAAACTGAAACTCAAGGAATGTAAATGGTTCATAGACTTTAAATGACCAAACTCACCCCGGATGAAACCTATATAGAGATTTTCGCCTGCAAATGCTGAAAAGCCCAATACAGAACCTGTTTTGTATCACTGATTTCCACCTTTTACCCGTGAATCCCTCATAGCTGATCCTAAGCCCCAACCACCCAGAACACATAGTGTCAGAGGATGTTAAACCCCCTGACTTGGGCTCTCACAGCTGTCCATTGTGACCAAGATGGTAAGATTGGGAATGAGGCTGGAGGAGAGTTCCAAGAACTTTGGAATAAAGTGGCACCTGCACGTTGGTCATACAACTCTCTGTCCTACCCATAATCACAAGGTGTTTTTTGCAAAGGGTTAAGGTGGGAAGATGTCCACTCAGTTCTCAAGGGGAACACCAATATTACTTTCATTCTCTGTAAATAGCTACGCCCTTTTTCCTCTTCTCTCTTCAACTACAACCAATCACTACAAACTCTCACCCTTTGTTGCCCAGTCAACTGCAATAATTTCCTTACTGGGTGGTCTCCCTGCCTTTAGTCTCCACCCCTAAATCTGTTCTCTACAGCATCCAAAGTAAGCTTTCCAAACTCAGATCAGACCTTAAAATTCTCCTGTCTAAGCACCTTCAGTGGTTTCCCATTTCTCTTCTCATAAAGCACACATTCCTTATCAGAGTAGATAAGACCCTACTTGATCTTGTCCCTCTCCTTTTCTTCTCAGCTTCACTTCTCACCAAACTCCCATCTCATTTCTGCTCCAGCCACATTGACTTGACATGGCCACTGTCTCACATGTGCCATGCAAGGTGTCTTTTTCTGGCTGTTCATGCTTTCTTACACCCCTTTCTACCCTCTTCTTGGTCAAGACTTCCACTCATTGCTCAGATTCCTCATGAAAGCTCTCTCTGATTGCTCCCCTGTCTGCATTGAGTGTCCTTCCTTTGTCACCCCCCAGAACACCTCACGGTGTCTGACTGTGTTATTGTTTGGTCAGTGTCAGAAGTGCAAAGCCTGAATTTGCCTTGTCTATTGTATCCACTCAGGAGCTCTGGTAGCATAGTGGCTAAGACAATTGCCTGCTAACCAGACGGCTGGCGGTTCAAACCCACCAGCCACTCCTCAGAAGGAGGGTTAGGCAATCCTACTTCCGTAGTGATACTTCCTCGGAAACCCAAGGAGGGGTCGCTATGAGTCAGGGCTGACTCGACGGCACATAACAACAACAACAACAATTGTATCCACTCACAGCATCAGGACCAGAGTAGAGACTTAACAAAAATGCGTTGAATGAATGCAATCCTTGAGTCCATGTTCCTGGGATTAGAAACTTCTAATTGTTTACTCATTAACCTATAAGTCACTGAGTTTCCTTTAGCCTTGTTGCCTCTAGGAAAATTGTCCAGTCATTGGCTAGAGGCCCCCCATAGCTCTAGGCAACCTATTCATTCATTTGTTCTGTCAACAAACATTTATCCAGACTTCTGCTGTGTGCTGAAACTGAGTCAAAGATGAGGTAGGCACGTAAGAGTCCAAACCAAAATGAACTTAGAGCTTGTGCTATTCCAGAGAGTTCCTTGGAAGAATAATAGTCTCATGTTTGTAAAATACCTTAATAAAAACATTATCTTGGTCCCTACCATTATTTCTCAAATAAATCTGATTTTTATTCACTGTGACATTACCAGCCTATTCTGGAATGTTGGAATCACCTACCCTGCCATTTTGTTTTGTTGTTTAGGTCTTTGAGGTATGTGGCCAGTAACTAGCTGTGCCCACTCTGAATTGATGACACCATATGCACCAACTGCACTACTATTGTGTAGAATTTTCTTTTCAGCTCAGGATAATTTAGAAGTTCCTGCTAAAAAGTAACATGGGTGGAAAAATTTTGGAAATCGATAGTTGTGATGTTTGCACAACATGATGAATATAATTAATGTCACTGAATTGTACATGTAAAAAACATTAAAATGGCAAATGTTTTGATATCTGTAAAATATTATAGGTCAAGGGAAAGATATTCTAACATTTTCTAATACTTTCTCCATTCTCTTCTAGTCAGAAAATAAAAAAGGCTTGGGGGCTTGTGAGCTTCTCAAAGATTTTAAGCCATCATCATTAAAATGTGTGCAGGTCAATAATGACCAGAATTACTGGCCAGATGGAGTCTGATGGGACCTCCAAGACTACAGCCATGGGGTACACTTCGGGCCTAGGATAAAACTCACTCCCAAGGGCTGGCTCTCAGCCCAACATTAGTAAGAATTACATGCAGAACATCCAACCCAAGGCGATGCACCCACCTACTCTATGGAGAGCAATCAGCCATGGGGCACCAGAAGAACAACATTCACAAGGAGGAAAAGCTGGACAGACAGGAGTGCATAAGTAAGAAGGGCACAGGGATGAGGGTGTCACTGGGAAGGGAGAGGAGGAGAGAGAGTGAGTTAGGGTTGGGAATGGTAGTTGGGGAGTGAAACTAAATGTACACAAATTGTTGAATGTAAAACAAATTCTGCTCTATAAATTTGTACCTAAAGCACAATAATAAATATGTGTACAGGTAAGACTCCAGGCTGCCTTCACCCACAGAAGCAGAGGAATGGCCCCAGTAGGATGGGACTGATTTTTATCTTTTCTAACAGGTGTACTTATTGACTCATTTATCTATTTATTCTCTCATTAGCTCTAACACCAATAATAGTACTAATATTATATATAGCATTTATTCAGTACTTACTGTATGATAAGCACTATGTCAAATGGTTTCCATTGAATGCCCATAAGAGCATTGTTGTTGTTGTTGTTATATGCCGTCGAGTCGGCCCCGACTCATAGCAACCCCTCCTTGGGTTTCCGAGGCAGTATCGCTACGGAAGTAGGATTGCCCAACCTTCCTTCCGAGGAGTGGCTGGTGGGTTTGAACTGCCAGCCTTCTGGTTAGCAGTCAAGTGCCTTAG
>NW_006921608.1:16118023-16131467 GCF_000298275.1 Orycteropus afer afer | reverse complement strand
TTGAACTGCCAGCCTTCTGGTTAGCAGTCAAGTGCCTTAGACACTATGCTACCAGAGCTCCTATAAGAGCATTATGCACTAGGAATTCTTATCATCTCCCTTTACAGATGAGATTTCTGAGATTTAACAAGGTCATAGTTAAGTTAGCCAAGGTCAGATAAGGTAGCCATGGTCACACAGTATTGGGTGATAGGGCACATTTGGGCTCAGGTCAGTTTGATATTAAAAGTCCTACTTTTAATCATTTCACCTTTCTCCATTTCCTTAATTCCAAAAAGTAGTTGAGGCAACTTATATAACTATGTTCAGTACACAAGATAACAAGTTAGTAATGAAAAAAAAAAAAAAAAACCTAAGGTAGAAACAAACAAGATAAAGTTGGAATTAGCATACAAAATATAGACCCATAGAGTCACAGATAGCCATGCACTTTGTAGGAAAAAGCAGCAAATTTGGTTCTATATTTCCCCACAGTCAAAGAGGGAAGTGTGTTCATCTATATGGTTTATAGTATCCACAAAATCAAAACCAAATTAGGTGCTCAGGAAAAAAATAAATCTATCCATCATGATACTGAGACTTACAGAATATTTCTCACTTGAGCCTCTTAAAAAAAAAAGATAGCGTGATGTAATGATTGACAGACGGTGGTCCTCAACAGTATACCTGCAGCAAATTCAACACTAATTCTGTGGAGCTGTTTCATAGACTCATTTATAACATATCTCAAGGTAGTGAAATGGCTTAACATCAAAGCTTGGGTTAAAAGAGCAAATATCCAGATTTTACAGCTTCCCAATGGCCCAGCTGAATCCCAGTAGACATTGCTCCATAAACACAAAGGCTGAGCCTGGAGGCTTACTCACTGATACAAATCTGGAGTGCAGACATTCTACAACACCAGTTAAAGGCAAGCCTGTACACCTCCATCATAGGTGGCACAAGTGGTTTGCACTCCACAGCTGGATTGGCAATTCGAAGACAATCAGCAATATCTCAGAAGAAAAGGCCTGGTGATTTGCTTCTGTTAAGATTGCCACCACTCTAAACGATCACTATGTCCAGGCAAGGGGAGTGGAGTGTGCCCATGACCATGTACAGGGTCAGCAGACAATGTTTTACATGCATATATATATGTGCTGTAGGAATGTCTAGGTATATAGTAGCAGACAAGAGGCAAGGTTGTGGTGGTTTCTTGGCCACAGCCAGCCACTCTGATGGAGTATGTTAGACCTATGGGCTCAAGACCATGGTCACAGGGAACATCAAGCTCAATTGCCATAACACGCTACACTAAAACATTGTTCTACATCCTACTTTGGTGAGTAGCTACTGGGGTCTTAAAAGCTTACAAGTGACCATCTAGATGCAACAATGAGGTTCTCCTTGTCCAGACCAAAGAAGAATGAAGAAAACCAAAGACACCTGGAAACAATTAGTCCAGAGGACTGGTAGACCAGCCTGTATGACCATGAGACCAGAAGAACTAGATGGTGCCCAGCTACCACTGTCAACCACTAGGAGGGGGATCAATGCTGGAGATCCAGGATAGAGTGGGAGAACAATGTGGAACAAAACTCAAAATCATAAAAAAAAAAAAAAAAAAAAACAGACTTTCTGGTCTAATAGAGCCTGGTGAGACCCTGAGACTATGGCCCCTAGTTACCCTTCAAGTCCAGAACTGAACTTACTGATATGGCTTCCAGCCAAACAATAGACAGGCATATGGAGTGAACATTTACATGAGGTAGATACACTTCTTGGAGCAAATGATCAATCATGGAAGAACAGAATGGCAGTGTTTGCACAGGGAGACAGCTCAGGGGGCAGGAGTGTGCAGGAGGGAAGGACACAGGGAAGAGGAAATTACCGGGTGGAAGTGCAAAGAGAGCTGTTATATTGTGGGGAGTTGCAGTCAATGTTGTGAAACAAAATGTGTATGAACTGCTATATGGAAAATGAATTTGCTCTGTAAACTTTCACGCAAATCACAATAAAAATAAAAAATAAAATAAAATGCCACTATTACTGTTGAGCCAATTCCAAATCATAATGATCTTATAGGACAGAGTAGAACTGCCCCTATACAGTTTCCAAGGCTATAGATCTTTATGGTAACAGACTGCCACATCTTTCTCCTGCAGAACAGCTAGTGAATTTAAACTGCTGACATTTTGGTTACCAGCTGAGCACTTAACCATTGTGCCACCAAAACTGTGCCACCACACACACACTCACTCACTGCCATCAAGTTGGATCCAAATCATAGTGACCCATCCTTGCATCCTTGCGTTTTCGAGGCAGTAGCAATGCGGAAGTAGATTGCCCATTCTTCCTTCCAAGGAGTGGCTGGTGGATTTGAACTACCAGCCTTCTGGTTAGCAGTCAAATGCCTTAGGCACTAAGCCACCAGAGCTCCCAGGGCACCCTATTAAGATTATAGCCAAGAAAACCCTATTGAGCAGTTCTACTCTATAACACATGGGGTGGCCATAAGTTGGAATCAACTAGACAGCAAGTAACAACAACATATGCTTCCACAGGGTGTGTATGTACTGACACTATTTCGTGGAGCACAAGATGGTCTCAAGGACAAGCACCTGATCAGTGGGCCCTGACCCATCTCTGCACAGAGCCAGACACAGGGAAGCCAGCAGGGCAGGGCAGGGCTCAGCTTCCCTCAGAAAATGATTCTGGGTACATCAGAGTAATGTGAGTGATTAAGCTTCCAAAATTTTATTCCACAGCATGGCTGTGATCATTTCTGTCTGGAAAATTTTTTAATCAACTGGAACCAAACTTCAGACACAGTCATTAAAAAAATAAACTGATTAAAGCAGACCTTGAACATCTAGCTTTAAGCAATGTAGTTTCTTGGTGAGTCACTAAATATACTGACTTATTGTAGAGAGTTGTTAGGATGACCTAGTCAGGTGGTGGAAGATGTTTAAAATAGGGTCAATGTGACTCAATCTTAGCATCGTAAACAATTTTTTTTTAATTACCTGCTTTAAAATGACTTCCACAGTCCAGGCCTGGTATCATAGAGCCAGCCCAACTTCATTCCTGATGATTTTTCCACCAGTCTCCACAGTGGCTACATCAAACCTGCTCTGCTCTTGCCAAACCTCCTCTCTTTTTTTACCCCCTCCGTCTTATGCATTTATTTTTCCATTCATTGTTTCTTTCAACAGATATTTATTGGCTGTCCATAGTGTGCCAGCCACTGTGCTAAGCATGAGGAGTACACAGTGAAAAGACAGACATTGTTCCTGCTCTAATGGGACTTCTCTCACTGCCGTCAAGTTGGATCCGACTCATAGTGACCTCTCCTTGGGTTTCCGAGTCAGTATCACTACAGAAGTAGATTGCCCAATCTTCCTTCTGAGGAGTGGCTGGTGGGTTTGAACTGCCAGTCTTCTGGTTAGCAGTCAAATACCTTAGGCACTATGCCACCAGAGCTCCTCTAATGGGACCTACAAGCTACTAAAAAATGTTCTCAACAGGTCACCTCATCTGCTCTTTAACAGGGGATTTAAAAGTTATCTCGGGGGAAGCTTCAACTTACTGCCACTAGACTAACATAATACACCTTTGTTTTCTCCTCTTTTTATACAATGGAAAGGGTGTGTCTCCTCCCTACAACCAATCCTTCAACCAATGCTCCAAGACCCCCACCTCCCAACTTGTGAGGTTCCACTTTCTATATGTTACCTCTCTCTCTTAAATCACCACCATTTCTCTTTCTACTATCTTTTCTCCATCAGCATTAAACAGTCATAGTTCCATTCCATCTTAAAAATAATAATAACGATAATAATTCTCACAAGCTATTGCCCTGATTTTTCCCATTCACAGTCAAATTCCTTTGAAGAGCTGTCTGCATTCATGTCTCTACTTCCTTGCTTTCTAGTTTCACAAACATCCACTTTAATTTGACCTATACCCCATGTGATAGTTGGAGTTGTATGTCAATTTAGCTGGACAACCATTCTGAGTGGTTTAAGCAGTTGTAATGTGGGTTATTCCCATGATGAGATTGGATGTATATGTTTGGAGCAGCCAATCCACTGAAAGGGAGTTTCCCTAGGCGTATGGCCTTCTTCCAATATATTTATGGACATCCTGGGAAAAAGAGACATTCTTCTGTGGATTGGGATCCTGTTGTGCTGCCTACAACTGTCCGTGAGTGAACAATCCACCATTCGGTCTGGAGATCTTGGATTCGTCATTCATTGGAGTCAACAGCCAGTATACTGCCTGCCAACCTTGAACTCCTCAGCCCCTGCAACTGTGTGAGTCAGGAAAAGCCTCCAGCTTGATGTTTGGTCCAAGAACGTGGGATTTGCCAGCTTCTATAGGAGCTCTGGTAGCATAGTGGCTAAGGCACTTGCCTGCTCACCAGAAGGCTGGCGGTTCAAACCCACCAGCCACTCCTCGGAAGGAAGGTTGGGCAATCCTACTTCCGTAGTGATACTGCCTTGGAAACCCAAGGAGGGGTTGCTATGAGTCGGGCTGACTCGACGGCAAACAACAACAACATAAGTGTGTGAGCCATTTTTCTAAGATAAATTTTTCTTTCTCTCTCTCTGTATATAAGCTTTACTGGTTTTGCTTGTCTAGAAAACACCCCACTTCCAATTTCACTTTAACTGCTCTCAATAAACCCAATGGACATTTCACAGCTCTTACTTTACTTGACCTCTCTGTAGGATTTGACACTGTTGATCACTCCCTCCTTTTTGAAACGTTACTTCTTTACTTCCTATAACACTACACTCTTCTGGATTTTCTTTCATCTCTCTGTGGCAGGTAGAATTCTAAGGACATTCAGTCAAGATTCCAATGCCGTGGTGGTTCAATCAAACAGTAATCTAGGTGCTGTGATAAAAGGACTTGACTGATGGAAGTAAGGTTACTACTCAGTTGACTTTAAAATAGAGAAACATCCTGTATTAACAAAAGAGTGTGAATTAGAGAGACAAAGCAGAAGAAGAGATCAGAGGAATTTGAAGTATGAGAAGAACTCAGTTTGCCACTGCTGGCTTTGAAGGAAGCCACAAGCCAGGGAATGTGAGTGGCCTCTGTTGTTGCTATGTTGCTAATTGATTCCAACTCATAGCAACCCCATGTACAACAGAACAAAACACTGCCCAGTCCTGCACCATTTTCACAATCAGTGCTATACTTGAGCCCATCATTGTAGCCACTGGGACAATCCATCAAACTGAGTAGCTTCTAAAACAAACCAAAAACCAAACCCACTGCCATTGAGTCAATTCTGACTCACAGCAACACCCACTGGGTTTCCAAGGTGGTAAATCTTTACTGAACTAGATTGCCCAATCTTCCTTCCACAGAGTGGCCGGTGTGTTTGAACCGCCAACTTTCCGATTAGCCGTCAAATGTCTTAGGCACTGCACCACCAGAGCTCCTTGAGTGGCCTCTAGAAGCTGAGAAAAACAATTTCCAGTCAATAGCCAGCAAGGAAATGGGGACCTCAGTTCTACATTGGGCTTATAACTGAATTCTGGAAGTTGAAAAGATCCTAGCCATGAATCATTCCCTAAAACTTCTAGAAAGGAATCCAGCCCTGCAGACATTCCTTTTTTTTTTTTTGCCTTGTGACACACTAAGCAGAACTAGCTGAGCCAGACTTCTGACCCACTAAAACTGAGAGAAAATAAACGGGTGCTGTTTTAAGATGCTAAATTTGTGGTGATTTTTATAGCAGTATCAGAAAACTGGGAGCTCTGGTGGCATGGTGCCTAAGGCATTTGACTGCTAACCAGAAGGCTGACGGCTCACTCCTCAGAAGGAAGACTGGGCAATCCACTTCAGTAGAGATAGTGCCTTGGAAACCCAAGGAGGGGTCACTATGAGTCGGATTCAACTCAACAGCAATGAGAGTTTGATCCGAAAACTAATACACTCTCTAACTGCTCCTTTTCTGCCCTTTTGTGGGTCCATCTTCCCCTATCTATCCCTTAAACATTGCTTCTCTTTCTACTCATTTTTTCCTAAGTAATATCAATTCTGTCTATGGCTTCAATTTCTGTCTATATGCTACAAACTCTTTAAGCTCTATCTCTACTTCAGGTATCTTTACTAAGTTCTAAACCCAGAGACCCAGATGACTTCTGGATATCTTCATTCAGATGTTCTGTAGGCATCTGAAACTCAACATATCCAAAACTGGACTCATTATCTCCTCCTAAACCTACCTGTACTGCTATGATCTCCATCTCAAGGGATGGTGTCATGTTCTCCCAGTTGCTGAAGTTCTAAACTTAAACCTCATCCTGGTCTCCTCCTTCTTCTTTAATGTTATATCCAAGCTCCATGTTCTATCTTACTGTAGTAGTTAAATTTGTAAGTCAACTTGGCTGGGCCTGGTTGAGTGGCTGGGCAGCTGGTGGTAGTTATTCCCCATGATGAGACTGGCAATCAACTCCATGGTGGGATCCACCACAAGAAGCTGAGTAGCTGCCTTTGGGATGTGGTCTGCTTCTTGTATATAAGGAGAAGCCTTGGGGATAGTCTCTAGTTCATGGAATGCTCAGACCCTGCATGTAGCCATGTCATTGTTCAGTAGCCTGCCATGCTCTGCCAACTTTGGGATTTACAATGGACTTGAATTAATGACCTGACGTATGGTTTGGTAATATCGGGACTGTGACTTTTTACTTGTCAACCTTGGGCTTGGCAGCCTCAGCAGCCAGCAGCTGTCTGAGTGAAGAGATGATGTTAGCTTCAGTGGGCTGAGAGCTAGAGGCAGAGCTGAAACCCAAGGGTAAGGGACTTTCACTCAGCCTCTAGAGCTTGGCACTTTGAACTTGGACTTAAAGCCTCCAGACTGTGAGAGAGTAAACTCCTGTTTGTTAAGGGCATCCCATTTGTGGTATATTCTTGTCAGAGTGGCACTAGATAACCAGAACACTTACCAACTCTCAATTTTCTCTGATTTGTTTACTTCTCTCCATTTTCCCAGTAAAAGTCACCATAGTCTTCCATCTGTGCTACTGCAAAAACTCTTTGCCGACCTCATTGTCTTCAAGCCATTCCCTTAGCTGTTGTCAAAATACAACTATGGAGATAAGGTTTCTATTTGTGGGGGAGATACAATAGAATGCATATGACTGAAGATCAAGATACCATCCTGAAAGATAAGGTCAAAGGAATCATTTATAATTTGGGCAAAATGATGAATAAGTGGAAACTATGAGGGATAAAAAAAATTAGACATGGAGAACTGATACATGAAGTCCAACAGTACCTATAATTCCAAAAGAGGTGGGAGTCTAAAGTGATTTTTTTAATAGAAGAAAAAAATCCCAGAGTGCTATAAATAAATTTCTAAGTGTCCTATAGATTTATGGGTTAAAAAAAAAAAAAAAAGACCCATGCCCGGGCAATCCCAATCTTCCTTCCACAGAGAAATTTCTCATTGGTGACCTCGGACATATAAAGACAAAGGAGAAATATATTGAACTTTCTGATGGAAAATTATTTCAAAGTTAGAATACTATTCTCAGCCAAACTAATAATATTGAAAAGCAAAATAAAGTCATTTTTCAGATATATGTAGATAATAAAAGGTTTTTTACTTCTGTAAATGATTTATCTCTCAAAATAAATTGTCTGTAATGTAGGCTGAGCCAGTATTTTGACTGACCTTTGCAACTCTTGAAAGTCAAGTCACCTCTGACAGATCTGATCCAAGCAAAACAAAAAGTTCTTTTTTCCATAACTGATAAGCAAAGAAACCAGGAAAAGTTATAGTTAAATCAAAATAAATTAGTAAATGTTTTACTGTCAACCAATTTTCAGAATACTGCCATCTCTGGGATAGATTATACTTTGATTCTTTGAATCACAATGAGGCAGAGCCACAAGAGACAGATTGGTCAAGGGTTTCACATCTCTTTATTCACTATCAAACTTAAGGTTCAAATGATATTTAGATATTGTTCACATTGATTTCAGCCTTCTGCCCAAACACTGGAAGCACCAATTATGCAAATAACCCTAGCACCTAGAGGTAGGATTGCTTACAAAGTGATTAAGAATGCAAACCAAAAAAAAAAAGATTATTTGATACAAGGCATGCCAGGAGCTTAATGCCAAGTCCTGTGGGGAATTTTTCAGGTTACATTCCAGCAAGCAGATTATAGATCTATGGTGAAATTTACTTAAAACCACCACCCATGGAGAAATCCATTACAAACTCTGGCCATGGCAAAATTTCATTGTGATTTTTTTCTGGTTCAAAGGGATATATCAAAAGCACAAGCAATCAGGAGTTCAGAACAAATGGCTTCAAGTAAAAAACTAAAAACCAAATTCAATGCTGTCAAGTCTGATACGACTCATAATGACCCCTCCTTGGGTTTCTGAGGCGGTATCACTATGGAAGTAGATCACCCAACCTTCCTTCCAAGGAGTGGCTGGTGGGTTTGAACTGCCAACCTTCTGGTTAGAAGTCAAATGCCTTAGGCACTATGCTACTAGAGCTTATTATTTCATCTTCCTTATTGCAGATATGGATAGATAGGGTGGAGAGTCTTTGACCCATAATGCTGCAAAACAATGGTCATAATTAACATCTGCTATCTACACCAGGGTTTTAAGATAGTAAAACAAAGCATGGATATAGTAAAACAAAACATGGAGAACCAATACATGAGGCCCAATATTACCTATAATTCCAAAAAAGGTGGGAGTCCAAAGTAATTTTTTTTAATAGAAGAAAAAATCCGACTTATTATCTATTGTCACAGTTATACCAGAGGCTGTCTAGGCTATCTTGGTGACAGATGAAGCATTTAAATCACAAACTTATGCTAATGTTTCATTTAACTATAATTTTATTAAGTCTTCTGTCATCTGATTTTATATAATCATTTCTTAAGGTGATCCAAGAGAATATGGAAATTATCAAACATCAATATTACATACAAGTAAAATTTTGCTGAAGATAATTCAAAAATGGTTGCACCAGTACATTGACAAGGAACTGCCAGAAATTAAAGCTGAATTCAGAAGAGGACATAGAATGAGGGATATTATTGCTGGTGTTGTATGTATCTTGGCTGAAAGCAAAGAATACCAGAAAGATGTTACTTGTGTTTTATTGTCTATGCACAGGCATTTGACTCTGTGGATCACAACAAATTATGGACAACATTGCAAAATATGGGAATTCCAGAACATTTAATTGTGCTCATGAAGAACTTGTATATAGACCAAGAAGCAAATAGAGCAAGGGGATACTACATAAGCTAAAATCAAATAGAGCAAGGGGATACTACATAAACTAAAATCAGGAAAGGTGTGTGCCAGGGTTGTATCCTTTCACTATATTCACTCAGTCCACATGCTGAGGAAATAATCTGAGAAGCTGGACTACATGGAAAAGAACACGTTATCAGGATTGAAGGAACACTTATTAACAACCTGTGATATAGAGATGACACAATCTTGATTACTGAAAACCAAGAAAACTTAAAGCACTTACTGATGACAATCAAAGACTACAGCCTTTAGTATGGATTATACCTTAACATAAAGAAAACAAAAATCCTCACAACTCAATCAATAAGCAACATCATGATAAATGAAGAAAAGATTGAATTTGTCGAGGATTTCATTTTACTTGGATCCATAATCAACACCCATGGAAGCACCAGTCAAAAAATCAAATGACATATTTCACTGGGCAAATCTGCTGCAAAAGACCTCTTCAAAGTGTTTGAAAGCAAAAATGTCACCTTGAAGAGTAAAGTGAGCCTGACCCAAGTTATGGTATTTTCAATCACCTCCTATGCATGTGAAAGCTGGACAAAAAGAAAGAAGACCAAAGAAGAATTGATGTATTTGAATTATGTCATTGTGGAAGGATTTTGAATATACAACAGACTGTCAGAAGAACAAACAAATCTATCTTGGAAAAAAGTACAGCCAGAATGCCCCTTAGAAGTGAGGATGGCAAGACTTCAGCTTATGTACTTTGAACATGTCATCAGGAGGGACTGTTCCCCAGAGAAGGACATCATGCTTGGTAATGCAGAGGGTCAGCAAAGAAGAAGATCTTCAACAAAATGGATTGACACAGTGGCTGCAACAATGGGCTCAAATATATCAAAAATTATGAGGATGGCACAGGACCAGACAGTGTTTTGTTCTGTTGTACATAGGGTTTCTACGAGTTGGAATCAACTCAACACACCTAACAGCAATAGCAATTCACATTTTTTTAAGATGCCAGTTTTTCTCCTGTCTTCCATATACCATATGGTCTTGTCAATTTTAATACATTCTTATTATATATTGTCACTTAAAATAGGTGGTTACTTTACAATATTATTCAAAACCTTAAAAATCTTAATTTTCTATAAGAAGTCAATAAATTCACTAAAGCAAACATAAAATGTATTAGATACTAGCAATTAAAGAATAGAATCTTTGAGGTAGGCTGAAAAATAGCTTCTTAAATTCCCACATCCTCATCCCCAGAATCTGTGACTACATATATGTTACCCTAGGAGGGGTTGTTATGAGTCAGGTCTGACTCATAACATAACTCATAACAATAACTCATAACAACAACGACAACATGGAAAAAGGGACTTTCAGATATGATTAAAGATCTGGAGATGAGGAGATTATCTTGGATTATCGAGATAAACCCAGTGATGTAATCACAAGTATCCTTATAAGAGGGAAGCAGAGAAAGCTACTACTACAGAAGAGGAGAAGGTGATGTGATGATGAAAGCAGCCACTGTTGTTGTTAGGTGCTGTGAGGCTGGTTCCAACTCATAGTGACCCTATGTATAACAGAACAAAACCTTGCCAGGTCCTGCCCATCCTCACAGTCATTGCTATGTTTAAGCCCATTGTTGCAGCCACTGTGTCAATCCATCTCATTGAAGGTCTTCTTCTTTTTCGCTGACCCTCTACTTTACCTAAGGCATCTGACTGCTAACCAGAAGGTTGAAGGTTCAAACCCACCAGCCACTTCATGGAAGCAAGACTGGGCGATCTACTTCCATAAAGAATTATCCCTTTGGAAACCCAATGGGAATTGCTATAAGTTGGAAACGACTCGATGGCAGTGTATTTTTTTCTACTTTACCAAGCATTATGTCCTTCTCCAAGGATGGTTCCTCTCAATATGTCCAAAGTACGTGAGACCAAGTCTTGTCATCTTTGCTTCTAAGGAGCATTCTGGGGATACTTCTTCCAAGACAGATGTGCTCCTTCTTCTGACAGCACATGGTGTATTCAATATTTTTCACCAACACCATAATTCAGATGCATCAATTCTTCTTTAGTCTTCTTTCTTCACTGTCCAGCTTACACATGCATATGAGGCAACTGAAAACACCATGGTGCAACTTAGTCCTCGAGGTGACATCTTTGCTTTTGAGTGCTTTAAAGAAGCCTTTTGCAGCAGAATTGCCAAATGCAATATGCCATCTGATTTCCTGACTGCTGTTTCCTCGGGTGTTGATTATGGATCCAAGTAAAATGAAATATTTGACAATGTGAGTATTTTCTCTATTTATCATGACGTTGCTTATTGGTCCTGTTGTGAGGATTTTTGTTTTCTTTATGTGGTGTAATCCATACTGAAGGCTGTAGTCTTTGATCCTTGTCAGTAAGTACTATAAGTCCTTTTCACCTTTCAGCTGCCACTAGAAGCTGAAAAGGGCAAGAAAAGAAATTCTGCCTTAGAGTCTTTGAAGGAACCAGCCCTACTGATGCCTTGAACAATGAAATTGATTTCAGACTTCTGACCTCCAAAACTGTATTAAGAATTCACTGTAATAATGATTCATGTAAGCAGTGTCCTCACAGTTAAAACACAAGGAAAGGAATAGTGAAGGCAGAACTAGCAGTACTAGGCAGCACAGAAGATGTGGGGAATGAGAACTGTTTAAGGCTCAAGCAAGAGGCTTTGCGGGGGCGAGAGAGGGTCCTCTACAGGTGCAAATCTGGCCACCCAGAAACAGGGGGTGGTTCCAGGAACCCAGCTGCCATTAGTAAACCTTGTTTCTCGAACAGGCTAAAAAGGAGATGTCACTACAGAGCAAGTGAAACCTCAGAGAAGTTGGAAAGTGGCCCCAGAGCCCAAGAGCAGAACCCAGGTGACCTAGTTTTAATTTTTCCCTCTTTAAATAGACAGTCTCTGATGCTGTGGTCCTGAGATAGAGTTTCCCATCTGCTGCCAAGGTCTATGCTGGTCTAACAGGCTCCTGCGTACTGCACAGTGTCCAGACAAGACCTGAGGCTGAAAAACGAGCCTGGGGCATAACTCAGTTTGGAGTACAGACCCCCTTCCTCTCAAGTCCCATCAGAGCAAGTGGGAAGACTGAAGGAAGTTCCTCCAAAGGGCAGTCTATGAACGCTGGCAGTGCCCAACCACATAGCTTCCAGCCATGCTGGGATACTTCTGGACCAGACAGACATGACCAACCTAAGCTAATTCTCCCTGAGTCTTTTGCTGTTTCACTGTTGTTGAGTGTTCTGTTGTTAAACCCGGACATAGCAAGCCTCATTTAGGATATCTCTAAGATCTCTGGAATGTTCATGCCAAGGACCTCTGTGTCTTTAAAACTTCCCGCTAGAAGCTTCTTTGATCTCTATAAAGGACTTTAATTACACAGAGATCTGAATCACTTGAATAATCTTCAATGTTCACAAAACAAGCTGTTTATTTCCACCTAGCAAAAATACTTTTCAGAAACCCAAACACGTCCTACTATTTTGATTTACCACTATCATTGAATTACCACTATCTTTGGGGACTCCAACTCAAAGCTCTAAATTGGGAGCTTTTAAAAATAAGTACCTTTTTCACATTTCTGTGATGGCCACACTGAGACTCATCTTCCATAAATCCCTGCACTCCGACCCTCTGCCCTCCTCTCTCTGGAGCACCCAACCTCAGATGAACTGGGGGCAGGCCAGACCACAGCTGGGGGAAGGTTGGCTCCATCTGCCTGATCTTGGCAGCTGGAGATGCCGTGTGCTCTTAGGGAGGCCTGTGTTATAATAGCCTCAGTGTTCAAGAACATGCCAGCAAAGGACTGAACAAAGGGTTACTTGTGCGAATTGGACCATATTTGCTGCTGTTGTTACCTGGCTCCCCTGGCCATCAGATCCTCCAGCTCTCGTTCCAACCTGGTCTCTTTTCTCTCAGAAGATTATGTTAGTGTTATCCCTGGCACCAGTGCCTCTTCCAAACTCCTGCTACTCTTAGTGTCGGGGGTGAGTAATCATATCTAGAGCCCCAGAGAACAACAACAGCAGCGATGTAAACATTACAGCTCATCTTTACCGAGTTCTTACTAGGTATGTGCCAGACTTGTGTTTTCTCATGTAATTCTCACCACACAATCCTATGAGGTAGATTCCATTATTATGCATATTTTACAGAT
>NW_006921608.1:16111941-16114073 GCF_000298275.1 Orycteropus afer afer | reverse complement strand
GATTCCATCACCAGGGAAGATCATTAATGAGGGACCTTGGGGAGTGGGTATGGAGGGAAAGAGTGATATCAATCAAGTCAATTGCCCATTTTTGTGTTTGCCAGTCATGTACTATTTCCTTTCTCAGGATAAGTAACTGAGGCTCAGTGAAAGGATCTTCATCCTTCTTGAGAAGGATAAAGGGCACTCACATTTATTTAAAGCCTACACAGTGGTAGGCATTGTGCTAGGCATCTTCCCTCCAAAGGTGGTCCCTTTGGGTCACAACAGCTCATGTTTCCAATTTTTCTCCATCTCACATCTCCTAAAACACAGTCTGTATCATCACCAGGGTGTTCTCAATTCATCATTCCATGCTGCTCTTTTCTTCCCTCTGCCTCTTCCTCCCTGCCATTAGAGCCTTGTCTCTGTCATTAACAGATAAATCTACTTACATAACACCCTCAGCAATGCCAAGCTCTCCAAAGGACACCAGTATGCTTTGAGTCCTTTCAAATTAGGGCAGCTCTTTTCCTTTTGCCCCAAAACACCTTTAATCAGGAGGTGGTATCACCTACATTGTTTCTAGACCATCACTCTTTGATCCCACCTGCCAACCTCTTTCAGAAAACCTTCTCCCTTAAAGCTCATACCACTCTTTAGCTACCCCCATCACTATTACCTGCCACTTTTCAGTAAACTTCCACACACACAATCACTTACTCTGACATCTGATTTATAATATTCATTTTCCTTCCACTACCTAGCCACCTTCTCAGTGATCAGCTCCCTGCAGATGATACATCCAAGCTGCATGCCTACATTCCTGATTTCAACTACCTGCACCTCTGCTCCATTTCTATGAACCTCCTCCATGAGCACACTCTCACTCTACCCATAACTTCTCTTCCTCCTATATCTTAAACTCCAACATTTTAAAATTCAAAAGTCCTTCCTCAACGGTGAACACCTAAAACTCCCTCCCCAGTTTCCCTGTCTTCCAGCTTTGTCTCACTCCCTTTTATTTCTTCTTTCAATTAAGCAGTCCCTCCATGGTCTTGCTTCTCTTCTCCCCACCCTGATTCTCCTCACATTACAATCTCACCTGCAATTGCACCATTTCCATTCCCTGTCTTTCCACCACAGTCAACCTACAGACTCAAACACTGGATCTACCCAACAGCCTGCCTTGGTTCCTTCCAACATCAAAACAAAAGCTTAGTGCATCTGGAGAAATCTCACAACCTCTCTGACTGGGATCACTAAAATTTGTAGGTTTCCCATCTCAGCCAGCCTCTCAGCACTGCCCTCACCATTTTTACTTAGATTAACCCTCTCTTTTCAGCAATGTATTCGAATTTTTGCTTCTCTCTTCACATATCCTACTTGTCTGAGTCAGTGAGGTGCCTTTATTGGCTTCCTCCCAATTTGTGGTAGTTAAAGTTGTGTGTCAACTTGCCTGGACTGTTGCTTTGAGTGTCTCGGCAGCTAGATGTAGTTATTCCCCATAATGAGACTGTAAACACCTCAATGGTGGAATCTGCTGTGAGTAGCTAAGTAGTAGAAGAGGAGTTACCATAGGGGTGCGGCCTGCTTCTAGTATATACAGAAAAGCTTTGGAAGAAGTCTCTAGCTTTTTAGAACATTTTGGATCTTGCATTCAGCCAAGTCTTCCTCTCCAGTTCCTAGACTTGAACAGTAGTAGCCTGTCTTGTTGCCTGCCAGTCTTGGGATTGTGCCATTATCCCTGCTGATCCTGGGCTCATCGGCCTCAGCAGCCAGTAACTGTATGGACCAGAAGAAGCCTCTCGCTTCAGTGGGCCTGGAACAAGAAGCAGAGCTGAAGCCTAAGGTCGAGGGGCCTTCACCCCCTGGGCTGGCACTCTGAATTTGGATTTCTAGCCACCTAAACTGTAAAAGGATAAATACTTATTTGTTGAAGTCATCCACTTGTGGTATTTCTGTTATAGCAGCACTAGAGAATTAAGATACCATCCATATTCAAAATCCATAGGTGTCCCCAAAGGCTAAGGTAGTCCAACCAGGCTGTCCCCTCCACCCTCTCTTGCTTCTACATTTCTATGTACATATTCTCTTCTCAAACCAACATGGCTAGAATTACTTATAGTTCTCCTGAACAAACTCTTATTCGT
>NW_006921608.1:16110024-16110741 GCF_000298275.1 Orycteropus afer afer | reverse complement strand
GGCAATCTACTTCCATAGTGATACTGCCTTGGAAACCCAAGGAGGGGTTGCTATGAGTCAGGTCCGACTCGATGGCACATAACAACAACAACAACTGACATTGACTCAGTGGGCAAATTTAGCTCCTTTCCTTAATTATATGCTTTTCAAACTATAGGCTCTATCTAGTAGTGGAGCATAAAATCAATTTAGTTGGCCACAACCCCAAAACCAAATCCATTGCCATCAAAGTCAATTTCAACTCATTGCGACTCTATATGACAAATTAGAACAGTCCCATAGAGTCTCCAAGGCTGTAATCTCTAAGGAAGCAGACTACCACATCTTTCTCCCACAGAGTGGCTAGTGGGTTTGAAACACCAACCTTTCAGTTAACAGCCACACACTATCACTGCACCACTAGGTCTCCTAACAGGTCACAACCAACATTTTTTAATTAAATAGAAAATATCAGAGATCATAGGAGGAATCCTAGTAATGCCAATGTAGCAGTGAATAGTGTACCCAGTTGCTCCCACCTGTCTGAGAGAGACATAGTGGCACATGATGAATGCACACAGTGGCTAAGAACAAGTCATTTGCTCTCTTGCTTAATGACATCTCACTCTACTTCCCAGTATATGATGGTCTATTTGACTATCACTGTATGGAAGTGTTAAGGATCTCTGGTTGCCTAAAGCATTTGACTGCTAACCAGAAGGTTGGTGGTTCAAACCC
>NW_006921608.1:16098007-16103144 GCF_000298275.1 Orycteropus afer afer | reverse complement strand
GGAGACAGCTTAGGGGGCAGGAGTATATGAAGGGATGGACACTGGGAAGAGGTAACTATGGGGAGGAAGTGGGAGGGGAGCTGTTGCATAGTGGTAAACTGTGGTCAATGTCATGAGACAAAGTATGTGTAAACTGCTATACGGAAAGTGAATTTGCTCTGTAAATCTTCCCCAAAATCACAATAATAATTTTTAAAAAATTAGCAATGATGGTCAGAGAGTAAAAAAAAAATTATTCTTTCATCAGGCATGAATATGATAAATCAGCTGATAGCGCTAAGCCTTGGCAACAAAGTAACATGATACAGGATCCATAGGCTAGTATAGATTTTTGAGGTCCGACTTGATGTGGCCACTGAAACTGTAAGACAAGCAATATTCTTGTTTATGTCAGATACCTGTGGTGCAAGAACTTGTGGAGGATTTGTTATATAGTTTAAATTCAGTCTCACATAACTGTATTAGACATAATTAGAAAATTGCATTATTGATCAATAGGAATTAAACTACACTATCATAAAAAGATTAAAAGGCATAGGAAGGCAAATGTGAAAATATAATGGCATTATACACTACTAATAATAGTGCTATTTGAATCTTTTTTCTGTATCTAGGGGCTCGGGCATATAAAGATATTCTACTAAATTTCATGGAAAAATTGAAAAACACTATCTAAGTTGTTAATTTTATTTAAAAGAATCTCACTGCATTTTTTGGAATATTTTATTCAGAGCTTAGAGCTGATCATATCCACTCACTTCATCCTGAAGTTTATTGGTTGTCACAAAGAAAATTGCTAAAAGGCCTAAAGGAACTCAGGAGTAAGAATCTTTTTTTTTTTTTTTTTTTAGTTGAAAAGTAGTGCCATTTGGCAATTGTTTCAAAAATGACATTTGTTAATAAAACTAGAATATTTAAATTTTCAGAATCCTTAATGAACTAAATTTGAAACCATAGAGAATTTTGACAAAATACTTGACAAATCCAAGAGTTCCTAAAGACCTTGTTTGTCCAGTAAGACTTAAATCGCCATTCTTCTAACTACATATTCCCAATACTATTATAATATATTGAAAGCAGTAATGAAGACAATCCAAATAAGGTACTTATCAATATTGTTACAAACTTTTAACTTTCCAGAAGAGAAATGGAACCATTAAAGGAAAAAATGCTTGCATTATAAATCTATTTTCTTTCAAAATCTTGATTCAATTATTGAGCTAAACTTGGTGTCCAAAGAAGAGACTATGTTATTGCAGTTTAGTCATTTGCTCTGGAGAGTGATTACAAATTTATGTTTATGTTCACCATTTTGAATTAAGATTAAATAATATTTCCTAAAGTTTAATTTTAAAAGTACATTGTTTTTTGCTATGTATTTTCTCAACAACAAAATAAATGAAATTGTATTATAATTTTATAAATAAAATTATAAATGATTTTATTTAATATAATTATGTAACTATAATTACAATCACCCATTGTGTGAACTAAATTTTCAACTTTGACCACATTAAAAACAAAGAAATATGTGCTAAACAGTTCACTAGATAGGCTTGAAGTCTTGTTCACACGTGTCTTAGGGTGAATTTATTAACAAGCACCACTGCCTCAATATAAAAATAATATTTCCTAAAGTTTATTTATTTAAGATTATTCTATGTTGTATTTAAGTACTTAAAAATCATATTTGATATTTAACTTTGTTTTTACTTTATTACTCATGGTAAGGATAAATATTGTTTCAAGGAACAGTGTGTATGTGTGTGTACTAGGTTGAATGAAACTGTTACCAAAAAGATTACTTTAATCAATCGTCTCAACCCTACACTTAGCCATCCATGAAAGCAAGGATACCACCAACACCAGAACTGCCTCACGAGGTCTGCTTTTCATGGGGAAGTGTTACCAGGTCACAACATACAGATATCAACTTGAAATTGCAATTTAATTATCTTTGTTCTTAAGTTATTTCAGCCATCTTGACGTAGAATCCCCATCTGATCTCATCATCCCTTCGAGCACAGCCTCCTACCATACGCTGGCTCTTGGATTTTCTGTTCTGTCCCTTCCCCTCACTAGCCTTCCAACTCACCGCTCCAAGTGCCCCCAGAAACTCCAAATTCATTTCATTCTATGAGGCTCAATCATTCGGCTTTCCTCAGCCAACCCCTTAACTACCTTAGCAAACCCAAAGTTAGGCAAGGCATGAGCTACATAAACATAGGCCCACTTTTTCTATCAATTCTTTCTTCTTTACATTCTCAGGCCCCAAGTCCATCAATCTGTCTCACCTTCCTTCATTCCTGGGCTTCAGAAATTACTCCATCTAATATAAATCTTCTCCAGGCCACTTGTTCTCATATTCTCAGCCCTACTTGACTCATCTTCTCTCCCTCCACTCTTACCATGCCTTTCTGTGATGTCTTTTTGTAAATATCAATCACTTATGAGCAAATATGCCTACAGCAGGACCACTCTGAGAAATCTCATTCTTTCTTCCCCTGAGATCTGAAACTCTCTCCTTTGAGAGCTATTCCTTCCTGAGCCTCTCCTTTAAAAACAACTCTACAAGTAACACTTACTGAGCGCTTAACTCTCACTAAGTATCATGCCAAGTACTTTACATAATTATTCTCACAACAGCCCAGAAAGGCAGATTCAGTTTGTCCTGCATTTTACTGGATTGTTAATGAGGTTTATAGATATTAAGCAATTTTCCATTCATGCAACTTTAAGTGGAGCAGCTGGGATCTGAAAATGCCCTCCCTCGACAGCCCACACTCCACTATATTGAATACTCTACACCACCTCTCTCCTGTGTTAAGAATTGCATCTTCCACTCAAACCATCCCCTAGTGAAATTGGAGCAAAGCAGAAAAAAATAAGATACTTGATCTGAGAATTCTTAACTTCTGGAAGACTTGCTTTTCACTGCTGCACCTCCAGTAGCGCCTTGAACAGTAATTAGAACATACCAGAAAAAAAAAAAAAAAAAACCCATAGTCACCCAGTCAAGACAATTCCAAGTCATGGTGACCCTGCATGTGTCAGACTAGAACTTCACATAATGGATTTTCAGTGGCCATGACCTTTCAGAAGCAGATCACAAGGCCTTTCAAGCACCTCTGCATGGCTTCAATTCACTAACCATTCAGTTAAGAGCTGAGTGCTTAACTGTTTGTGCCACCCAAGGACGCCCCTGGTACATACAAAGTATTCAAAATTAATTGTGGAGTAACTGAATGAATGAAATTCAAACTCCTATCCCTACCAGTTAATTTCTGAGCAGTAAGAGTAACAGTGAGTGTCTTTGTATAGAATTCACAACTACATGCACATCTACCACTTGAGTCCAGGCTTGCAACAAGTTTAGTATTATTAGTATTATTTCATTGCCATTTAATGAGCACCCACTACATATGCAATACTAAGACATATGCCTAGTGAAATGAAGAATTATAACCTCTCAAGCCACATTCAGCTGCACATTCAGAGTGCAGGTATGGAGAAGTTAAAACGCTGGGTTTTGTCAACAAGTATTAAGCAATCAAAAAAAACCAAACTCACTTCAATCAAGTCAGATCTGATTCATAACAACCCCTCCTTGGGTTTCCAAGGTGGTATCATTACCAAAGTAGATTGCCCAAACTTCCTTCTGAGGAGTAAGTATTAAGAAGGAAGGAGGTAAACAAGGGGGTTGAGTGGCAGTCAAGAAAATGTATGAAGGTAATCCATGAAATCTTAGCTGGATAAGGAGTAAAATGATGGGCAAAGAAAAGGAAGAAGATGGATTGGATGTTTGGGTGGGACCAAAGAATTATTGGAATTGGGATATCAGAGAGACTGGGCTAGAACAGAAGATAATGGTCACAAAGTTTAAACTGAGAGTTTGAGGTGATGAAATGAGACGTGGATAGTGCGTGAGAAACTTATAACTGAGAGACCAAGGAGTTGGATGAGTCATCTATGTAGATACTCAGAACACTAAAAATAATGGCAAAAATGGTGGTGGGAAGATTAAAATCCAGGTACTAAGAGTACCAATAAATGAGGGGACATGAAGAGGAGAAAGGTAGGTGGCTCCCAAGAAAGAGTCTGATGTGGTTGAATTCCACGGCAAGTGTTTCAAATGTGCTGGAATATTTTATATAATGGGAAGAACAAAGGACTGGAAGCAACATTGAGAAGCAAGGAGGAAACTAGCATGGTTCCAAGCTCAGTGGTACGAAGAATGCAAGAGAAAGAAAAAATTTATTTGAGAAGGCTGCAGAGAGTTTCAGTTGGGTCTGCAAAAGGATGAAGAAAATGTCCCGAAAATAATTCAAAATAATGTGGGAATTTTGCTGATGATAGACCATGAGTCCAGAAGGCATGGGGGAAGAGTTTGGAGGGCTGGGGAGGGTCAAAACTTCACTCAGAGAAAGGGATGTGAGTGAGATTGCCTGGAATGTTGGATTTCTCATGGCTTCTTAGGTAAGCAGGTTATGCTGTGGGTTGGGCACGATAGGAAATGAGTCCTAATGGTTGATTATTTGTAATTGCTTCTTTTTCAGGAACTGGCCTGTGAGTGCTGAGTCATGTTGAAGGAGAGAAAGTGATGATCTCTCCAGAAGGCAAATTCAAGTCAAAATGCGTCATTTCTGATCTGAATTATTCAGGAGATTTCCTTATTCTCAATTTCTCTTTGCCAATAGGATCCTGACTTCCTGGACTGGATAAATCTGTGTGAGCCTCTGAACAGAATGCAACTTGAAAGAAATTTCAAACTGTAGCTCATCTCTACACTAGAATAAGCAGGCTATGGAAATAAATATTAGGTAGATGGTTCCAGTTGCCTACTGGCCCAACACTAAGGGCTTTTCATAGTATGAGCAATAAATAAAACTATCTGAGCTTTATTTTCAGTGAGAACACTCAAATATCCATCCATGTTAGACATGAAATGGAAGTAAAACTGTAGCCAGTGGCCATAGTGTTGATTTATTATATTTTTTCCTGAATATAACTGCCCTAGATCATGTCTTCTCACAGTGCCCTCCTTGTTCTGGAGTGTCCTGCTTTCCCTTCCCTGCCTGAAGAATTCCTATCATGTTTCAAGACCCAGTTCAAATATCCTCTCCCCTTTGAAGCCCCC
>NW_006921608.1:16096486-16097382 GCF_000298275.1 Orycteropus afer afer | reverse complement strand
GGAGGGGTTCATTCTGTGGTTTTAAAGTAAGTGCAAATTTATAACATTAAAGGACAAGTAGGAGTTGTCCATAATTTGTAACCCAGGGACTACCTGTATTTCCCCACAATTTTTTGCTATTTGTTATCATATGCCCCTTCGTGTCTCTAACTCACCTTACACCACTGAGGCCTTGTCCCTTCGGCTCCTACTCACCTAATCCTTCACTTTCTCTACCCCATTCTTCACCACATTTCATTTACTGCATCATGCCTTCACATCCTTCAGGTTTTTTCTTAAAAATCACTCCTTCAAAGAGGCTTTCTTAGAATTGGAAGGAACAACAATCTCTGCGTTTTTTGTTTCTTATTTTATTGTTTTGTTTTGTTTAAGAGACTAGGGAATTGAGTCACAGAGAAGGGAAGTGATTAGTATAAAGGCTATCCAGCCAGAATCAAATGATGTTGTCCAGATAAATATTTATATAAACACAAGAAATATGATGCCAAATCAAATGATCTCAAATTCTGCCATACCCCATCATTGAGTGGTCAGCTTTTGCCCTGAAAGAGGCTCAAAATACCTGCTTCTGAGGTATCACTGGCATCCTCACTGAATCAGACTCATAGACATCATTTTCGTGTATCGAAGAAGTCAGGTTATATAAAGTCACATGCATCCTGAAAGGATCTTCACATTCCTATGTATGTCAACAAGAGCAGACAGGTCATCAACGTTAGCATCAAAGCTTGTCTGGCAGGCAAACACAGAACCTTCTAATTAGTCCTGGTGAAAGTCTACTCTTCACAGCTGCACAGCTTCATGTACCCCTTAGGTCGAAATCAGCCGTGCCCAACCCCAACACAACAATAATTGAGAGGGTAGTGCCCATTGAGACAACACAAAAGGTCAAATAC
>NW_006921608.1:16093502-16094581 GCF_000298275.1 Orycteropus afer afer | reverse complement strand
AAAAAAAAAAAAAATCCAATGAGTATCTTCCTTCTGGGATACACCAAAGGAGCTCTGGTGGTATAGTGATTAAGGTATTTCACTGCTAACCAGAAGGTTGGTGGTTCAAACTCACCAGCTGTACCACAGAAGAAAGACAGAATAAGAGCAGATAGAACAGGTTCCTGTAGTGAGACCAGGTGGATGCAATGGAAGCAATAAATGGGAAATTCTATAAACTGATGGCCAGCATGTTTGTTTATATTTTTCCTTGACACAGAGAGACCTTTGAATGTCTCCTGTGCTCAGAACGTCTGTTTTCCACGTGTTCCAACACTGAGTAAAGGGAAAAAGAAAAAAATTAAATTTTGAGAAGTACGGACCATAAACCCCAATTGGTCAAATATCCCCTTTTCCTGGTGCCAAACACCTACCTTTCAGGTGTCAGAGTAGAACTGTGCTCCATAGGAGTTTCAATGGCTGTTTTTTTGGAAGTAGATAACCAGGTCTTTCTTCCAAGGCACCTCTGGGTGAACTGAAACCTTCAACACTTTTGTTAGCAGCTGAGCACATTAAACCATTTGCACCACCCGGGGACACTGTCAAATGAATGACTAGTCTCTCTGTGTTTATGTGCCTCTCCTCTCATCTCTTAGCTCATCCTTCTCTTACCCTATTTTTCTGACATCTGTTAAATCCGGTTTCAGCTAAATATGGCAAAGATATTGTTTATTTGCTTTGTTTCCCTAAATTGATTCTTTCTTTTATGTAATAAATATGTGTTGACTCTTACTACTGCTGGTGAAGATTTGAGAATAATCTTTGGTTGAATTCATACATCTACTTTGAAACTGGAAATAATCCAAAGATTTCACTGTTGGGCCTGATTCTGATCCCCTTAGAGTCCTAAAAGTGAATCCTGACTGCAGACTGGAACTTCTTATGCTTCCTAAAGTTTGTGAAGGGGGTGATGAAGAAAAGTCAGCAGCTGTGGGGTCCATGGGGCCTTACTCTGGGTGGACAGCTTGAGCTCACAAAGCTACAAGAGGTGGGAACTAACAAACTCTGTAGTCTACTTGCTGGCTTCAATGCACCCCCTC
>NW_006921608.1:16091328-16091972 GCF_000298275.1 Orycteropus afer afer | reverse complement strand
CTCCATAGGGTTTCCAGGGCTTCATCTTTACAGATGCAGACTGCCACATCTTTCTCCTGCAGAGCTGCTGGTGGGTTCAAATTGCTGACCTTTTGGTTAACAAGTGGATCGCTTAACCACTGGCCCAAGGGCTCCTTTTAGAAGTACAGGCAAGTGCATTCATGTTAGCCAGGGGATAAGGAATACTTTCTGGAAGGTATGGCCCTGCCACAGGTCCTGAAGAACAGATAGGAATTAGCCTAGCTTCTGAGGCTAAGTGACCTCTGAGTCTGGTGCTCAGGTAAATGTTGCAGATATTCTCAGTGTTGCAGGCTTAGGAGGCATCAGAATGGCTTGGCATATCGGAACACTTGTTTTTCTGGCCTTGGAGAAGCCAAATTCCAGTGCTTGTTGTTACCATGACAACAGAATGTCATGGCCAAGCCTGGGAATAAACAAGGAATCAGATCAAGGACAGGCCAGGAAATCAGATGGAAAGATGGATAGGGAAGGGGATGGAGGAAGAGGAAGGTTAGAAGGAGATAACTTACAGCATGAAGATGGAAAAAAATGATAGAAAAAATGGAAATTACTGTAGACCTGACATGCAGAGATAAAATGGTTTAGGGGAACAAGCATGGCCTTCAGAATAAAAGAGATCTCAG
>NW_006921608.1:16090166-16091020 GCF_000298275.1 Orycteropus afer afer | reverse complement strand
TCAAAGGCATCAACTCTTCTTCGGTCTCCCTTATTCATTGTACAGCTTTCAGATGCATATGAGGTGATTGAAAATAACATGGCTTGGATTAGGCCAAGTTTGTGTTAGTCTTCGAAGTGACATCTTTGCTCCTTAGCATTCTAAAGAGGTCTTTGGCAGCACATTTGTTCAGGGCAATATGGCATCTGATTTCTTGGCAGCTATTTCCATGGGTGTTGATTGTGGATCCGCGTAAAATGAAATCCCTGACAACTTCAATCTTTTTGCCATTTATCATGATGTTGCTGATGGGTCCAGTTGGAGGATTTTTGTTTTCCTTATGTTGCAGTGTAATTCATACTGAAGGCTATAGTCTTTGATCTTCATCGGTAAGTGCTTCAAGTCATCTTCACTTTCAGCAAGCAAGGTTGTGTCATCTGCATATCGCAGGTTACTGAGTCTTCCTCCACTCCTGATGCTGTGTTCTTCTTCATATAATCTAGCTTCTCAGATTAGTTGCTCAGCATACAGATTGAATAAGTATGTTAAAAGGATACAACCCTGACACACCCTTTCTAATTTTAAACTATGCATTATCTTTCTGCTCGAACAACAACCTTTTGGTCTATGTACAGGCTCCTCATGAGCACAATTAACTGTTCTGGAATTCTCAGTCTGCACAATGTTATCCATAATTTGTTATTATCCACACAGTGGATAGCCTTTGTATAGTCAATAAAACTCAGGTACTTATCTTTCTAGTATTCTTGCTTTCAGCCAAGACATCAGCAATAGTAGCCCTTGTTCCTTGTCCTCTTCTGAATGCAGATTGAATTTCTGGAAGTTCCCTGTCAATATACTGCTGCAACAATTTT
>NW_006921608.1:16069480-16089639 GCF_000298275.1 Orycteropus afer afer | reverse complement strand
AAGCATGTTCTCCCCTTTTGGTTTCCTAACTCCAGGTCTTTGCACATTTAATTATAATACATTTTCTTTTTGAGCCATTCTTTGAAATCTTCTGTTCAGCTCTTTTATTTCATCATTTCTTCCATTTGCTTTAGCTACTCTCCTTTCAAGAGCAAGTTTCAGAGTCTCTTCTGACATTCATTTTGGTCTTTTCTTCCTTTCTTGTCTTTTTAAAGACCTTTTGCTTTCTTCATGTATGTTCTTGATGCCATCCCACAACTCCTCTGATCCTCAGTCATTGATGTTCACTGTGTCAGATATATTCTTTAGGTGGTCTCTAAATTCAGGTGGGATGTAATCAAGGTCATATTTTGGCTGTTGTGGTTTTGTTTTTAATTTTCTTTAGCTTCAACTTGAACTTGCGTATGAGCAATTAATGGTCTATTCCCCAGTCAACTCCTGGCCTTATTTTTATTATTTATTTAGCATTTTAAAAAGGTTTCCTTTTCTTGCTGTAAGGGCAGGGAGGGGTGAGTGCACTGGGAGGTCATCCGGGGTGACTCAGTAAACGCCAGGCTTGGCGGGCTCATTGGGCTCAGGTGCCCCTGCCAGCTACACCAGCCATAGCAGCAGGGCCCCAGTCAGTCCATCCAGATGAGTCACGTTGCTTCAGTCACTGGCACAAGCGCAGGGACAACTACCAGCGTCCTTCTGGCACTCAGACTCAGGCAGCTCTCTCTCCTGGCCTTATTTTGACTGGTGATACTGGGCTTCTCCATCGCTTCTTTCCACAGATGTAGTCAATTTGATTCCCACGTATTCCATCTGGCATTAATTAATTCATGAAAACATTTTCTAACTGTGACCTTGGGACAATAATGCATCTACCCCTTCAGAGGGGTGTGTAGGTACTACCTGGAACACGCAGTGCCACAGAACATCAGTGAGAGGTCCTGAGTTATAGAAAATAAAGAACTTACATATTTCTCTGACTACAAGTAATCATTTATAAAATTGTACAGAATAAATGGATGAATGAGTGAACAGAAAAATTAATCTATATCTTATCACTCTGTGACTGAGGAACTTCAATCAAGTACTTAATTTCCCCAATTTCTCCTGAAAATGGAGAAATAATAATAGTCATAACTCAAAAAACTAAATTGTGAGGATTAAGTGAAGCAATGTATATACAGTCTTTAGGGCAAATAGTGTAAACTCAATCGCTGTTAGCTTTTTGGACCATTCTTCTCTGGCCACTTTAAGTAGACCATCCCCCAGAAAAAGCAAACCTGATGCATTGAATCAGTTCTGACTCATATTAACCCAAAGGGACCAAGTAGAACCTCCCCATTGGGTTTTGAGGCTATAAATCCTTACAAAAGCAGACTGCCACCTCTTTCTCCCATGGAGCAGCTTGTGGGTCATATCACCCAAATTTTTTCTGGTTAGCAGCCAAGTTCTTAATCACTGCACCACCATCCACTGCACTGTCATCAACAACACCCATCTTTTATGGCCCTGCCCATTAGAGCCCTTCCCTGGTAGACCCCAGGCTCCAAGATTGCCTCAGCACGTTTGCTTGGCTGTTGCACTACAAATCTCATCCCCATCAGCCTACTGTGTCCCCACATATTAAGTTACTTTTTCTTTTGACTCCTTTTCCCTTTGGCCCTAGACCTTGCTATCCTTGCCATCACAGCTGACCAGTCCTCACTTTCTTCTTCAGAACCTACATACCACTCTTCCTAGGGGTGCAGAGGAAATGAACATATAACAACACATGAAGAACATTATCTTGGATGGAGGTTGGCAGTTTGGAGGAGAGGCTAGTGTCAGGAGTCAATGCAGATCTGAAAGAAAGTCAATGACCTGTAAGAATGTGATGCTTTGACCTTGGAGAATTTTTCCTACAAAGTTCCACGTCCTTCCATGAAGATGGGTTATAGTGTTAAAAAAATAATAATTTAAAAAAATCAGCAAGTCCATCATCCCATCTCCTTGTGGGACATGATTTTCCCCCAGTATCTGTGAGCTGTCTCCTCAAATCAGCACTCAGAATGCTCTGAGACGGAATCTCCCCACTCATCCTACTCTGCAGCTGTTAATGAGAAAAAGAAATATAATTAAGGCTTTTCATTTAACAATGAATCAACCAAAGCACTAGGGAAAGATGTGACATTTACAAGAACATTTACATTTTTGTGCTAAAATATTATTTTAAAACTTCACGCTATATCACCAAATACAGTTCTGGGTGGAATTAAACATCACATTTCATGTAACTCAGTATCATATGTTTTGTTAAAACTTGTGCTTTTGAAATGTCTGGGTTCACACTGGAGTTGAGGCAAGAAGTGTGACTCAGGAGAGAAAATATGTACATATATCAAATACGTCTTTAGCTCTTATGTGTCTAGAAAGCTAGAGCCACTGAGAGTGGGTTAGATGAGCCAAGTGTCTTGACTGGATGCTTTGCCCTGAGGGTAGTATATGAATTCCTAAGAACTCAGAGGCAAAATACTCATCGACTTGACAAGAACGTGGCTGAGGATCCTGACTCATCAGTGAACTGCTTCTAATCTTCCCTTCCTGACAGCTCATTACTTTCTTTCCTAAACATGCTCTATGCAAGTACCTTCTCAGGGGCTGAGGAAAAATGAAGTGAGCCTTTTGAAATATAGAGTTCAGTCACTCCTCTCAATAGATATCCAGAAGGATCATTGCTTAGGGAGCTCACATACAGAAAAATGGTGGCCAGACTCAGTAAGAAATAGTGTGGGGCTCACTGTCCCAGCCAGAGTGCTCCCTGGATTTTCATGCCTTTCACATTTCTCTCTTCCCTTTCAATTTATGACTTTAGCAAAGCAACTGATGCAGGTAATTTAGAAATCCACCCTTTTTTCTCTGGGAGATATATTTTAAACATGTAAACATAACTAATGTCTTACTTAAAATGAATTATTCCCACTGAATTGTGCATGAAGCATGACATTACATAAGGTTATGGAGTGTGGCTATCATTTTGTTCTTCTCAGTTGGATTAAGTTTGTTTCTGCTGTGTTTATCTCTCCTACTTGGCTGAGGTTTGTGGCATCTTCAAAGGTGGCTAAACTAGTACACCTGGACTTCAGTGACCCCTCTGTACTATTTGGTTTTCCTAGGCTACATTTTTCCTTGACTCTATGGTATGCTCAAATCAGACTACATTTAACAAAAATGGTGGTAACGATATCATTTGTTTCAAGTCAAGTTTTCTTCCCCACTACGCTTTCTGGAGCCAAGTACCTCCCAAGAATAGGTCAGTAATAAGGACATTTTCATAATGGTACTTAAGACTTTGAGGGAATGTGTATTAGGCAAGATACGAATTGCACTGTGTGCAAAAGAGACCCAAAATAGCACTGGTTTAAGCAAGATAGAAATATATTTCTGTCTCCTATGCAAGTTGCCCTCAAACGCATGGCCCAAGGTGGTTTTATATGAAGTTCTAATTCCAGCCACTAAGAAGGAAGAAAGGGGGAGGGGAGAAAGGGACACTCATTTCTTCTGAGTTTTATGACCTGGAAATGTCATATTATCATTTTTTTCTTGTATCTCATTGGCCAGAATTTATTGACATGGCCATACCTAGCTGCAAAGGAATCTGGGAAGCCTAGTCTTTATTCTAGGGTAAATGGCCTGATGATGTACTTGGAGGCTACCATTATATTCAGGTAATTTCCCATTTGACAATTGTGCAGCCAGAACAATCTGTGCCTTTGGGCCATGTTCCTCCCATGAGCTGTGGGAAGAACACCTCCTTCATTGTATAACTCTGGGAAGCACCATTTCCATCAATTACGATGCTCTGTGTTTTGGAAACTGGGTTTCTTGATCCAAGGAATGGAGTTATTAAAAGAATTAGCCAGACAATTCAAGGCAAAAGCATCAAGCTCTTGGAAGCTAGACTTCTTATCTTCTGGGGCTTGAGCCATAATATGTAAGGAGTCTCATATTATGTTGAGAAGCATTAAATAAGTCTTTCTTTGGACCGAGACATCTATTTCAAGTAGCTGTGCTCAGCTCCCCGACCTGTCTGTTCAACATTATGTGTTGGGAGAAGGAAGTGCTGGTTACTTTAGCTTCTGAAGTCATGGTCTGGTGAGATAATGTTTACGAACCGAGGCATGATCAATTTGTCAATAACCACAATCCTGACATTAGCCTACCTGGAACGCAGCATTGAGCAAACATGCTATCTCTGTTATTCCCTGTATTTAAGCTTTTGGCTGTTACTTCCAGATATGCTTGGATGGCAACTTAGACTGAGAAATTGCACTTTCAAATTTTGCTCTGGATCAGACATCAGAAAGGGAAACCTTAGGGTCCTTGACAGCTGAATTTTATGTTCCCCGGGGGAAATTATCTAATATTGTGGTTCTTAACTCTCATCATACAAAGGAATCACCAGAGGGGCTTTAGAAAATACAAATATCCAGGGCCAACCTCAGGCATTCTAATTCAATGATCTTGAGAGGGCCAAAGATCGGACTTTTAAAACTTGCCCAAGTGATTCTAGCTTGCCTCCAAGGTTGAGAAACAACAATCTAAGTAATTCTTCCCATGTTTTGAAGTGAGCCCATATTCATTCCATTTCTTTAAGGATTGTGTAATCAAAAGGACACAGATTGAATAAATATGGTGAAAGGATACAACTCTGATACATACCCTTCCTGATTTTAAACTGCACAGTATTCTCTTGTTGTGTCTGCCCAATTGCTTTTTGGTCTGAAATTCCCATTTTCCCAATGTTATCCATAATTTGTTATGATCCACACATTCTAATGCCTTTTCATAGTCAATAAAACACAGGCAAACACCTTTCCGGTATTCTCTATTTCAGCCAAAATCCATCTGACATCAGCAATGATATCCCCTCACATTCCACTTCTTCTTCTGAATCCAGTTTGAATGTTTTGGCAGTTCCCTGTCAATGCATTGCTGCAGCCATTTTTTAATTATCTTCAGCAAAATTTGACTTGTGTGTGATATTAATGATATTGTTCAATAATTTCCACATTATATTGGGTCTATTTTCATTAGAAAATAGATCCATGAATATGGATCTCTGTCTTCCAACTTTCTTGATATAGATGAACATGCCCTTCCAGCCTCGTATCCATTTGTTGAAACACCCAATTGGTATTCCATCAATTCCTGGAGCTTTGTTTTTCACCAATGCCTTCAGTGTAGCTTGGACTTCTTCCTTCGATACCATCAGTTCTTGATCGTATGTTACCTCCTGAAATGGTTGAACATCAACCAATTAGTTTCAGTACAATGACTGTATATTCTTTCCATTTGATGCTTCCTACATAGTTCTATACTTTGTAATAGAATCTTTACAAATTGCAACTCAAGGCTTGAATTTTTTCTTTAGTTCTTTCAGCTTGAGAAATGCCAAGTGTATTCTTTCCTGTTTGTTTTCTAACTCCCGGCCTTTGCACATTTCCTAACAATACCTCACTTTGTCTTCTCAAGCTGCCTTTTGAAATATTCTGTTCAGCTCTTTGACTTTATAATTTCTTCCATTTGTTTATAGCCACTCTATGTTTAAGAGCAAATTTCAGAGTCTCTTTTGACATTTAGTTTGGTCTTTTTCTTTCTTTCTTTCCTATTCTGTTAATGACCATCTTCTTTCTTCATGTATGATGTCCATGACGTTATCCCACAACCCATCCAGTCTTTGGTCATCAGTGTTCAGTGCATAAAATCTATTCTTAAGATGGACTCTAAATTCAGAAGGAATATATTCAAGGTTATATTTTGGTTCTCGGGCACTTGTTCTAATTTTCTTCAGCTTCAATGAACTTGTGTATGCACAACTGTCAGGCAAGTGTTATAAAACTCTTTTAGTTCTGCCATTAGGGGCACCAAGGTGCAACCCTACTCTGCCAGCAAGTCTCTTGCCTGAAGGTACTCAGCTTTCTTGCTCCCTGGGCCAGCAAACCTGCCTCTCTGTCTCATGCTGATTTCTTGTTTATGCTGCTTTGCTGCTGCTATCTCTCTGCCATCTCAGCAAAGTGTTAGAGCTCACTCGCTCTCACTCCTGGATCTAGGAGGTCCAGCCCAGGGATCTGGGGTTCCAGGCCTGTGCCACTCCTGCTGTTTTCTGTCTTGATGGTAGTAAGACCCTACTTTCCCCTTGGGATATCTCATTTTAAGCCTAGCAGAATGGCAAAACTGACCAATCCCCGTGTTAGGGTTCTATACACATTATTTGTAGGGTCTCATCCCCACAGAGCTCCAGGTACCATATCTACATTATTAGCAAGCTATCCAATCCCCTGGTGAGCTGTAAGCCTATTACATTTGCATAGCTCCACCCAGTCATCTGGTGGGAGTCACAAAGACCATGGCCAGAGGAGTCAGGGCCCGACTAGATGGCAAACAACAACAACAACAGAGGAGTCATATTAAGTAATTCACTGCACCACAAGTGCCTTCCAACCTGAGGGGCTCATATTCCAGCATTATATCAGACAATGTTCTGCTGCCATTCATAAGGTTTATACTGGCCAATTTTTAGAAGGATCATTAAGCCCTTCTTCCAAGCCAGTCTTAGTCTGGAAACCTGTCCTCCACGGGTGACACTACTGGTATTTAAAATATCCAGTATACTCGCAACATGCAAGCCACCACATGTGACAGACAGACTGACAGACAACTACTGTTGCCTTCAATAGTTGGAGCCAATTATCTCACACCCATGACTCTGATATTAAGCCCTGGGAAAAGGCAGATACAATACAAGGAGACAAAAATAATAAACGAAACAGATTTTCTTTGGTCATTTTCATTTTGCAAAAGAAATCCATCTAAGGTAGCCCACAAAAGATGTATGTTATAAGCCTGCATAAGGACCGGAAATGGATCTAGAAAACAGAGATGGCTCTAGGGACCAGCTCCTCTTTTGCTTTTCTTCAAGGGTCTAATTTTGAAGACTGCCTCCATTATGACCTGAACTACTAAACTTTCCGTCCTTTTCCTTACTCCTGCCCTATAGTAGCCAACACTCTGACCAAGCTGGACCACTCTTTACTCCCAGTGTCCCAATTTCTTCATGAAGTCTTTTTCATTTCCCCCAGTAGAATGTGATATAACCTCTCTTTTAATCCAACATGCTGCATCATTATCATGACACTTGTTACATTCTACCTAACTTTATACAAATTTATAATCTAGTCTTTCCTGTCGAACAATATAAAAGCGTCTTGCAAATAAGCCCTGTGTCTTACTTCACTTTGCATCCCTAGAGTCCCTAACATAGTACTTTCCATGTGATCAGCACTCAGCAAATACTTAGTGAAATGAATTGTTACGAGTTTCCAGAAACTTCTTCCAGATGGTTCTTTCATGTTATGGGTTGGTCTGAAGAAAATGTACTTAATACCTTATCTCCGGCTTCTGAACTATGATACGAGAACCTTAGCAACTCATTCAGACTCTTTTAATAGAAGTTCTTCTTAGACCAGCACATAATGAAAGAATTCACTCTAGGTATGCCACCTATTATTTATTTAGCAGTACAGCAGCCTAATATCTTTAATGGCTCTCTACTAGCTGCAGTAAATGAGTCATTTGACATTTCAAAATAAAATAAATACCACTTATGAAAAAAAAAAAAAATCCCAGAGTTCTTCTTTAAAGACCTTGGAGTTATTGGATAAAAAATAAAAGAATGGGGGTGGGGTACGGTGGTGGACAATTCAAGAAAGTTCTCCCAGTGACAATAGAGCTTTTAAATGGTTGCACAAAGAAAAGAATGCTTTCCAGATGCCAAGTTGATCTTTAGTTGAACAAAATTCTCCATCTCCAGGGAGGAGCATGGGCCATCTGATTTGAGCTTTTTGGAAGGAGGAGGGATACACAAAATGATTTTACTTCTAAACACATTCCTATTTTTTAAACTTTTAAAAGCCAGCCAAACCCTCTGCTTCCCTGGGAAACAGGAATAATAACTGTATCCACGGAGTTTGTGAGGACTGACTGATTAATATTAGTGTTATCATAAAATTAACACAGTTGATATTTAAATTTGTGTGGCTCTTTGCAGTTTATTAATTTTTTCTTACATATTGTCTTGCTTACGACTCACAAGAACCCTTTAAATAATAGGAATTATGATGCCCATTTTACAGAGCGTGAAACTGAGTGCTGATTGCTAGCCATGACAGAGTGGCCAGGTCTTATTTCCAAATACACCACACGTTGTTAATATCAGGGTAAGACTGGGCAGATGGATCCCTATGCATATGCCTCCTCAATCAGTACCCAAGGGAAATGCAGTGACTAAGGTCACAGGATTTGAAATTAGACAGACTGGACCAGAATCCCAGCTCTGCCTCTCCTTAACCTTGGACAAGGTGCTTATTAACTTCCTTTGATAGCAAGTTCCTAATATGTAAAATGGTCATAGGGTTTCTCTGAGGATTAAATGAGTTTGAGAAGCACTTAACACAGGGCTGGACATTTAACAAACTCCTAATGAGTGATAGTTATTGATCTTAGTATAGAGTTCACATATGAAGAACAGCATATTGCACATTGCAGAATACTCTGTAATTATGGCCTATAGTTAAACACATGGCCTAATGGAAAAAACATCTGGGAGTTTTCCCCAGCTGAGACTAAGCACTAATTTCAAATGAAAAATCTGTGCTAAACCATTGTACCTCAAATGAGACTCCAATATTTTTTCAAGATTATGTATTCTGTTAACAAAAGTGTACACACTAATCAAAGTTGGGTTTTATTTATTTTAAAACACCTTGTGTTTTAAAATTTCCACCAATAAACCATGTCCATTATATTACCCTATATTTCACCACACACTTCAATAATCTTTACACATTAATCAACCACCTTGAGTTTGCCCCTCTGTATTTATTATGCCTGTATTTTATTATTTCCTTAGTAAACCTTGTGTTTCCAAAGTTTTCCAGAACAACTCAATCACAAAAATATGATTCTGGGTGACACGTAAGATATGAGGTCTTAACCCAGTGGTGAAATAATTTTAATTATAAAAACAGAACCATGAAATGTAATCCTAGTGACAGTTACATAAATCTGTAATTATCCAGTCAGCTTGTAAATCCCTTCTCTCTTCCTTCCCTTTCACTCTGCAAAAGGGGATGTCATCTCATTAAATGAACAGCTCAGATGTGCACACAAATGCCTTACACCAAATGCACATTTCTCTTTCCACTTCTCTCCCAATATCTAAGCCTCTCCTACATGGTGGCAACATCAAATAAAATCAGAGGAGAAAAGTAAATAAGGAAATCAGGTAGCCAAAGCAAAAGCAAGCAACTGAAGCTGGTACTTCAGATCAACAGTCCCCAGGTGTTAAAAAGAGATTATGTGGATGTTGTGTGTGTGTGTGTGTGTGTGCGTGCACAATTCAATAATTATTAAATTCCCTTAATTTGCTAGGTACTATGCTACACCTATAATTATGTATGCGTATACCTTTATATATAATAAATATATCAAACTACACTTATAGTCATATCACATATTGATACTGACTACAAACAAGGCACTGATCTTCATATATATCTGATTCATTCCTAGCAACAACCCTCTGAAATTGATTCTCCCCATTTTATGGAAGAAGAAACTGAGGTATAGAGAGGTGAAACTATTTGCCTAGTCACACAAATAGTATGTGGTAGGGCTGGGATTTTAAATTAGGCAATCTGACTCCAGAGTACAATCTTTTTATACTGTGTAACCAGTAGAAACCCAAACACCAAATCTGCTGCCATTGAGTCAATTCTGACTCATAGTGACCCTTTAGAACACAGGAGAACTGCTTCATAGAATTTTCAAGGCTGTAAAACTTTAGAGAAGCAGACTGCCTCATCTTTCTCCCATGGAGCAGTCAGTGGGTTTGAACCACCAATCTTTTGGTTAGCAGCCCAATGTTTCAACCACTATGCCACCAGAGTCCTGTAACCAATAGAATGGTGGCATAATCAGATGAATGAATTGACAAAAAATGACTCACTTCAATTTTCAAAACCTCATAAAGGAGCATGAACAAGGTTCTGCCCTCTTGCAAAATTGGGAAATTGAGTGAAAGCATCACACGGCACTGACTAGCTGGTATTGCAGGATTGTGGCCGAACCCATAATTGACCCCAATATCTGATCTACTTTTTGTCCTTAATAACAGAGGATTACGTTTTTACCTAGGCTACATTTCCAAGCTTCCCTTTCAGCTATCTGTGGTTGAATCTAAATTCTAGACAGAGGAGTATAAATAGAAGTGGTATGTGCCACCTACAGACAATGTTTGAAAAGAGAGCATGAACTCTTCCCTTGATGGACTGCTCCTGTCTCCTAATGTGATGGATGTAATGGCTGGAGTTCTAGCTCCCATACTGAAGGTGACTTTGGTAATGAAAGACATGTCAACAAGATGAAAAGATCCTGGTCTTTGACACTGTGGAATGTACTAGACGACTATCTCTTGACCTGTTCAACTTGAGAGAGGAATAAAATTCAATGTTTAAGGCACTATAATTTAGGCTTCTCTGTAACTCATAAGTTAATTTAACTAATATAATGGTTCTCACCTGTCTCTCTCTACTGAGAGTGACCACTACCAACAGAGTCACTGTCCACATGTTAGAATCTTCAGTCAATGGTGGATCTTCAGTGATGAACAGCCACATCTCACCAACTCCAATGTTACTGTTATGGCAACACTATTACCTAGCACTAGAACCAAACCAAAAAAACCAAACCCACTGCCATTGAGTTGATTTCAACTCCTAGTGACCCTATGGGACAGAGCAGAACTGCCCCATAGGGTTTCCAAGGCCATAAATCTCTACAGAAGAAGACTGCTTCATTTTTCTCCTGTGGAGCACCTGTTGAGTTTGAATTACTGACATTTTGGTTAGCAGCCAAATGGCTTAACCACTGCACCACCGGAGCTCTTTGTAACTAAGACAGGTACCTATTAAACATCCAAGTGGAGATTTCTAGTATGTGCAACCTGGATTAGGAATCATCTTATTGTGTTAAAAAAATTGTAATCCGTCTGACATGGGGGGCGCAGAAAGCAAAATCCTTCCTGACTCTTGAGCAGTTGTTATAGCAAGGCCTGATGATTCCAGTATAATAAATGAAATCCTCTGAGACCCTAGCCCTGCCTTCCTATTCCTGCTTCTCTTGCTCACAGCTTTCCTCTCATCCTCCTTCAAGGCATCTGAGCTGATGACTCCCATACACCCTCCCACTGCTGCAGAATCGGAAATGGGAACTCTCCACCTAACAGCTGGGGTTGGATTCTGTATCAGTGGCAGAAAATTTCTTGCTTTTGGAATCCAGAGGGAAGGCTATGAAGTAGGAGCATAACCCAGGAGTGGATCCAGGGGCTCCTGAAGTCAGGCAGAGGCAAGTGAGTCATCAACAACCATCAGAGACGAGGGACTCTTTGCAGCTGGAGCCCATGAAGGAGAAGCTTCAGACACCCCTACAACCTTCCAAGCTTCCTCGAGGGAGCCAAGCTCACTGGAAAGCAGAATGGAAAATCACACTCACAGGTTACTCCTTTAAACAAAGTTTATGAAACTGAGCAGTACGTTGTGGAAAAGTCTGGGCTCACAGACCCAGAGAGTGAAAACATACAACTGGGCTTTGTCAGGCTGGGAGCAAAGAAAAGTCACTGAAGAAAAATTTAAAACCTACAGTACACCCTTAACTATTCCAATAACCCTACTTTAATTCACTCATTCAGCTCCCTTCTTTCTGAGCCCTTCTCTTTTGCTTTCTTCTCCCTTCCTTCTGCTCTCTTGTACTGGTTTAATTTTATCAGAGAGGTATGGTGTATGAACTAGATGAGTTTTGAAGTATTTGCTGAAGAGCCAATTGTATTCTCCACTGCTTCTCAGTAGCAGGAGAAGGGATGAGCAGAGAGAGCTCCTTTGATCACTCTCTGAGCATGGTTGTTGGTATCTGAGAGACTAAGAAACAGAATCCTTCTTCCCCACCAGAGTTCTGAACCAATTTGAAATATACACAGGAATCTGGAAAATAAAGATTCAAACATTATCTTCAATACAGATAAAAAGGTAATAGAGGCAAAGTTTAGGTCTGGTTACTCACCAGTGACAGGTACAGCTGGAAAACTACACGTTCCTCCTTGGAGACCCAGTATACAGAGCTTTCCTTATGGCCAAGAACAAACGGCATCATCCTTCCTACAGGCAAGCAGAGTTAAAGGGGAGCTGAGCAGCTCCAACCCAGCTCCTTCTCCCAAACTCATCAATCAGGTAGGACACTCCTCTTCCTCTCTGCAAGAATAACACAGGGAAAGAAGGAGGCCAGGGTGTTCCTCTAAGGAAGGACATTCCACACAGAAGGACACATCAATAATGTTTGTGTTAGTTTCTTGTGGCTGCTATAACAAACTACCATCCACTTGAAGGCTTAAAACATAAGTTTATTCTCTCACATTTCTGGAGGCCAGTAGTTCAAAATCAGTATCACTGGGTCAAGATGTCATCGGGGTCACAGTCCTTTCAGAGGCTCTAGGGAGGGATCCTTCCTTGTCTCTTCCAGCTTCTGGTGGCTACAGGTATTTCTTGGCATATGGCCACATTACTCTAATTGCTGCCTCTGTGATCACATTTCCTTCTCCTCTTCTGTGTGTGTCAAATCTCCCTCTGTCTACCTCTTGTAGGGATGCATGTAATTGTATTTAGGACCCACCCAGATAATCTCCTTATCTCAAAAATCTTTAACTCAATTACATCTACAAAGTCATTTTTTGCCCTACAATATAACATCCACAGGTTATAGGGATTAGGACATGGTTACCTTTTCAGGATCTGTTATCCAGACTAAGGAGACCTGGTGACACAGTGGTTAAAACACTTGGCTATTAACTGAAAGCTTGGTGGTTGGGACCCACCAACCACTCTAGGGAGAAAGATAGGGCAGTCTGCTCCTGTAAAGATTACAGTCTTGGAAATCATATGGGGTGATTCTACCCTGTCAAAGAGGGCCTTGCTGTGAGTTACAATCAACTTGATGGCAATGGGTTTGGTTTTTTATTTTTATACAGACTACTACAGTGGGGAATACGTATTCCCGCTCACAGTATCTGCCGTAGGAAAAAGATCAGAGAGGTTGACTCTTCAATACCCTTCCCAAAAGAATGACCCAATCCATTGCCATTGAGTGTATTCTGATGCATAGTGACCGTATGGGACAGAGTAGAACTGCCCCTATAGGGTTTCTAAGGCTGTACATCTTTATGGAAGCAGACTGCCTCATCTTTCTCGTGCGGAGCAGGTGATGGGTTCAAACAACCAACCTTTTAGTTAGCAGTCAAATGCTTTAACACTGCTCCTTAAAACAGAGCTCCTTAAAAGAATGACAGTAAAGGTGAATTTCAAGCATCAGTGGAGGAGATGCTTGTGAAAGTTTCTGGACAGTTCCTCCTCCTCTTGTGGTAAGGCTGGCCCTCCTCTGATCTCATCTCACTGTCATTAGAGCTCAGGAAGAAATGAGTGCCAGTGATCTCAAAAACCACTCAAGGAGGCACTAGAAGGCATTGAACTGAACTTGATCATTTTCTTCTCAAGACTGTCATTAAGTTTCAGTGTCCTATAAGATAAGTCCAAACACTTCAGGCTGATAAGACATAGTCTGCTGATCTCCCCCCAATATCCATTCTCCCCTTCTTCCTTTTTTTAAAAAATAAAATTCTCAACTCCCACCTGAGTTTTAAGAAGGTTCAAGGCTACCCAGCTAGTGACTATGCTTCTCAGCTTCCCATGTGGCTTCATTCTTGCCAATAGGATGTGAAGAAAAGTGATGTGCGCAACATCTGGGTCATCTCCTTAAAAGAAAATCTCTCGCCTCTATTTCCTTTTTCCACCTTTCCATGCACCAGAACAGAGATGTGGTGGAGGTGAACCATTTTCAACTACACAGACTATATCTCAGGGAACAGCAAAGCAACAAGATAAAAGGAAAATGGGTCTCTGGATGACATTGTGGAGCACAGCCTCCTACCTCCCTGGATTATCCAGCAACATGGATGTTTACACGACTTAGAACTAAAACTTAAACCTTGGTTTCTGTTAAAGTAACCAAACCAATATACTAATACAGACAGATAAAGATCTATGAATTCTGCTCATACCCATCCTATTGCTTTCTAGGCCTACTGGAACCTACCAACACTACTGAATATGCTATACGCTTACTTGCTGTGTGCCTTTGGCCAGTTTGTACCTAGATGTCCTCCTTACCTCTCTTCATTCGTCCAAGCTTTCCCATCCACCAAGGTCCTACTCAGACTTATCTCATTTTATTCGTTTAACAAATATTTATTAAGCACCTACTAAGTGTCAGGCATTGAGTGTTTCCTGCCTGCAATCTAAGAGCAGGTATTGCTAAATGCTAGCTGGTACATACATCTTCCTGTCTCTTGGATGTTAGGCCTACATTTAGATCTTCTGCTATGGGCCCTGCCCACCAGATTACATTCCTGGGCACCAATGGGGTCTGAAAGTGTTCTTCCTGCTTACTCTGTGTATCTGAATTGCCTGAACATGTGCCTTATTCATTCAATCAATCAACAAAAATATGTTGTTGTTGTTTGGTGTCCTTGAGTCGCCTACAACTCATAGTGACCTTATGTAAAACAGAACGAAACACTGCCTGGTCCTGTGTCATCTTCATGATCCTTGCTATACCTGAACCCACCATTGCAGCCGCTGTGTAAAGCCATCCTGTTTGAAAGTCTTTCCCCTTTTCGTTGACCCTCCACTTTACCAAGCATGATATCCTTTTCCCGGGAATGGTCCCTTCTGACAACATGACCAAAGTAGGTGAGATCAAGTTTGGCCATTACACTTCCAAGGAGCATTCCAGCAGTACTTCTTCCCGGACAGATTTCTTAGTTCTTTTAGCAGTCCATGGTACTCTCAGCATTCTTCACCAACACCACAACTCAAAAGCATCATCTCTCCTTTGATCTTCCTTATTCATTGTCTAGCTGTCACATGTGTAAGAGGTGATTGAAAATACCATGGCCTGCGTTAGGCGCACCTTAGTCTTCAAGGAGATATCTTTGCTCTTCAGCACTTGAAAGAGGTCTTTTGCACCATATTTGTCCAATGAAATATGTTGTCTGATGTCTTGATTGGTGTTTCCACTGGTGTTGATTGTAGAACCAAGTCTTTGACCACTTTAATCTTTTCTCGGTTTATTGTGATGCTGTTTATTGGTCCAGTCGTGTAGACTTTTGTTTTCTTTATATTGAGATGTAATCCATATTGAAACCTGTAATCTTCAACCTTCATCAGTAAGTGCTTCAAGTCATCCTCACTTTGAGAAAGCAAAGTTGTGTCATCTGCCTATCACAGGTTGTTAATGAGCCTTCCTCCAATCCTGATGCCACGTTCTTCTTCATATAATCCAGCTTCCCAGGTTATTTGCTCAGCATACAAATTGAATAAGTATGGTGAAAAGATACAACCCTGACACACTCCCTTCCTGATTTTAAACCATGCGATATCCCCTTGTTATGTTTGAACAACAGCCTCCTGGTCCATGTACAGGTTCCTCATGAGTACAATGAAGTGTTCTGGAATTCTCATTCTTCTCAATGTTATCCACAGTTTGTTATAATCCACACAATCAAATGCTTTTGCATAGTCAATAAAACACAGGTAAACATTTTTCTGGTGTTCTTTGCTTTGAGCCAAGATCCATCTGACATCAGCAATGATATGCCTTGTTCCACCTCCTCTTCTGAATCCAACTTGCATTTCTGGAAGTTCTCTGTCAATATACTGCTACAACCTTTTTTGAATTATCTTCAGTAAGATTTTACTTGCATGTGATATTAATGGTATTGTTTGATAATTTCCACATTCTGTAGAATCACCTTTCTTTGGAATGAGTACAAATATGGATCTCTTCCTGTCAGTTGGGCAGGTAGCTGTCTTCTAAATCTCTTGGCATAGCCAAGTGAGTGATTCCAGCATGACATCCATCTCAATGGGTATTCCATCAATTCCTGGAGTCTTGTTTTTTTGCCAATTCCTTCAGTGCAGCCTCAAGTTCTTCCCTGAACACCACTGGTTCTTGATCATATGCCACCTCCTGCAAAGGATGAACATTGGCCAATTCTTTTTAGTACAGTGACTGTATTCCTTCTACCTTCTTTCAATGTTTCCTGCATCATTCAATATTTTGTCCATGGAATCTTTCAATACTGCAGCTCAAGGCTTGAATTTTTTCTTCAGTTCTTTCAGCTTGAGAAACGCCAAGTGTGTGTTTGTTTCCCTGTTGGTTTTCTAACTCCAGGTCTTTGACCATTTCATTATAATAATGGCTTTGTCTTCTCCAGCTACTCTTTGAAATCTGTTCAACTCTTTTTCTTGTCATTTCTTCCCTTTACTTTAACCATTCTCCATACAAGGACAAGTTTCAGAGTCTCTTCTGACATCCAGTTTGGTCTTTTCTTCCTTTCCTGTCTTTTAATGACCTGTTGTTTTCTTCATGAATGATGTTCTTGATGTCATCCCACAATGTCTCTGGTTGTCAGTCATTGGTGTTCAATACATCAAATCTATTCTTTAGATGGTCTCTAAATTCAGGATAAACATAGTCAAGGTCATATTTTGGCTTTTGTGGACTTGTTTTAATTGTCTTCAGCTTCAATTTGAACTTGCATATGAGCAGTTGATTGTTCTACAACCAGCTCCTGGCCTGGTTTTGGCTGAAGATATTGAGTTTCTCCATTGCCTCTTGTCACAGATGTAGTCGATCTGATTCCTGTGTACTCCACCTGGTAAAGTCCATGTGTATAGCCACCAATTTGTTGTTGGTAAAGATATTTGCTATGAATAAGTCACTGGTCTTCCAAAATTCTATCATGTGATTTCCAGCATCATTTCTGTCACCAAGGCCATATTTTCCAACTACCGATGATTCTTCTTTGTTTCCAACTTTTACATTCTAATCATCAGTGATAATCAACACATCTTGATTGCATGTTTGGTCAATTTGAGACTGAAGAAGGTGGAAAAAATCTTCAATTTCCTCATCTTTGGCTTTGGTGGTTGGTGCATAAATTTGAATAATGATACTATTAACTGGTCTTCCTTGTAGACGTATTCTGGAATTCCCCACATGACCAAAGATTTCAAAGAGCAGCTCAGGAAGACAAAGCCAATTATTATAATGAAATTTGCATATGGATATTATTCTATCACTGACAGAATTGTACTTCAGGATAAACCTTGAAATATTCTTTGTGATGATGAATGCCATGCCATTCCTCTTCAATTTGTTATTCCCAGCAGAGTAGATCATATGATTGACTGATTTAAAATGGCCAATACTGATCCATTTCAGACCACTAATGCCTAGGATATCGATCTTTATGAGTTCCATTTCACTTTTGACAACTTCCAATTTTCCTAGATTCATACTTCGTACATTCCATGTTCCAAGTATTAATGGATGTTTGCAGCTGTTTCTTCTCATTTTGAGCCATACCACATAAGCAATTGGAAATCCTGAAAGCTTTACTCCATCTACATCATTAAGGTCAGCTCTACTCTGAGGAGACAACTCTTCCCCAGTTGTATTTTGAGTGCTTTCTGACCTGACGAGCTCACCTTCCAGCACTATACAGGACAATGTTTCAGGGCTATTCATAAAGTTTTCCAGTAATACATCAGACAGTGTTTCACTGCTATAAATAATGTTTTCATTGGCCAATTCTTTGAGAAGTGGATGGCTTCTTCTTTCTTCTGTGTCTGTCCTAGTCTGGAAGCTCCACTGAAACCTGCCCATGATGGGTAACTCTGCCGGCATTTGCAACACCAGTGTCATAGCCTCCAGCTTCATAGCAACACATAAACCACCACAGGACTACAGACTGATTGGCAAGTTCGTCTCCCTCAGCTGTTCCAAATGACTCTGTTCACTGCCTGGCCTCCCTTAAAGCTGCTCTGAAACCACACATGCACACCTGGTTTGTCTTCTGGACTGCTTTTAAAGCTGCTCTGAAACCCCTGTACCTGGCTAACCTTCCAGGACACCCTTAAAGCAAAAATATATTGGGCATAAACTATGTACCAGGCACTAAACCAGGGGTTGGGGAGAAAACACATGAATCAATCATAATCCCTGCCCTCAAGGAGCTTGAAATCTAGTAGAAAAAGGTAGTAGTATGATAAGTACTCATAGAATCATATGAAAGGTATGCCATGGAAGGGAATATCAATTATAGAGTGGGGGAACAGGCAATACAAGAGAACATCCTGAAGTAGTTGACCTTTGAGCTGACTTTTGGAATATGAGTATGTATTTGTTTCATGGACGAAGAGAATAGGGAACTCTTCAGTGGGGTTTGCATGTGCAAAGCACAGTGGTATAAAAGATCCGGTATGTTCAGGTACTTCTAAAGTTATTGGTATTGCTAGAACAGAGTGTGGGGTGAGAAATGAGGAGTGGAAGAAGATAGGTCTGGGGCAATATCATTCCCTATTCTTTTAATAATTGCCATGGGAGCAATATTGTTCCTATTCTTTTAATAATTGTCCCAATGCCCTGGAAAATGAGATTCTTCTTGTTCCAGAAAGTTAGCCAAAATTTCTTCTAGTTCACTAATTTTCTTTTTCACTGTATATTATCTACAGTCAATGATATTTATTGATTTATTGTATTTCATTGTTGTTGTTGTTCTTATATTTTTCAATTTTGGAAGTACATTTGATTCTTTTTCAAATCTACTATGTCATTTTGTATAGTATGGTTCCCTATTCTTTTAATTAAGGAGCTCTGGTGGCACAGTATTTAAAGCATTAAGCTGCTAACTAAAAAGTCAGCAGTTCTAACCCACCAGCCAATCTGTGGGAGAAAGATGAGGCAGTCTGCCTCTATGAAGATTTATAACCTTGGAAACCTAATGGGTCAGTTGTACTCTGTCCTGTAGGGTCGGTGTGAGTGGGAATTGACTCAACAGCAGTGTGTTTGGTTTGGGTTTGGGTTATTTTTTTAATTGCATTATGGTAAATTTCCACATAGTGAGTTGCTGTTTTACAGAGCATACCTGGATAATCATTACTTCCATCTCCTCAGAGAGGCTGGGATTATAGAATGTTTAATATGGTAGTTGTTTTCATGCATAACTTTTGTCAGCAGTTAAAGGAATTGCATAACTCATTCTCCTCCTAAATAGACATCCAGTCTCAGTCCCCAACCCAGAATTCTGGAAGAGTAGCATTTGCCATCTCTAGCAAACAGAACTATCAATAAGTGCTTGATTAATGGCTCAGTCAATTTGATAATGTTTCCTGCTTTGCCTAAGAACCAACATTCTTTTTTTGGTCCATAGAACCAACATCCCGTGTCCAGGGTGTCATACTATAATCTTACAGAAATCAATGGCCCTCCTCCCACCTCAATAAAGATAAATGGGTGGGAGATTATATGGCACCTGTTGGGCTAGGAAAATGTATCTAAAGTTGTCATAGGCAAAATTGCAATAAAGATTTTTTGCCTCTTGTTAATTGAAAATAAACTGTTATTCTTTGGAAATGGCCTCAACCCTCTAAGGGCTGCCATGGAAACTCACTCACTAGTCTCTAGCAACTCCTCAGATGTTTCATTCCACTCACAGCAAAATGTAATCCAGGCAGAGAAGTGCTTACAATGCAAGCATTTATTACCAGGAGACCGCATGAGTAGCATGCCAGGCATAGGCCCCATCTTCTTTCTCCTGAGGATGGCTCTGCTGGAGTGCTTAGGGGAAAAAGACATCTAAGTAGCCTCACCACAAACCAAGAAGAGTGAGGACTATGCCTGCTGGGAGGAAAAAGTGAGTAAAGAAGGTGAGAAGCCTTCTGCTTCTGCCCCTCAGATAAACAGAGGAGTTCAAATCAGGGTACTGTGATAAGAAAACTCCTTGAGAAAATGTATCTCATGTTCACCTTCTGCTCTGGTTGCAAAACTTTCCATTGGTGGCTGATATTCCAAAGTCGTTTGCCCAAAGCAAAAGAAAACAATGATATTTCCAACTCAAAGGGAGGACAAAAGATAGAATTTTTGACAACAGCAACAACGGGAATGATAACACAATTCATAAA
>NW_006921608.1:16063503-16064894 GCF_000298275.1 Orycteropus afer afer | reverse complement strand
TGAGGGTAGAGCTTGGGCATCTTTCATAGTCTCCCCATTGTCCTAACTTTAAACCTCCTGGCTGTATTATTATAGCATTTTAGAGCTGGAAAAAAAATAGAGAAGGAGAGAGAATTGTTAGTACAAAACGTTTAGATTCCAGGACAGTAACTGGGACCTACAAATGGGAGTGAGTGATGTGTCCAAAGTGTAATCATTGTTGTTACGTGCCATCAAGTCGGCTCTGACTCATAGTGACCTTATGCACGACAGAACGAAACAGGTCTGGCCTTGCACCATTCACAATCTTTACTATGCTTAAGCCCATAAGTTTCAGGGCTATTCATAATGTTTTCCAGTAATATACCAGATAGTGTTTCACTGCTATTCATAAGATTTTCACTGGCCAGTATTTTCACAAGTGGATGGCCTTGTCCTTCGTCCCAGTCTGTCTGAGTCTGCAAGCTCTGCTGAAACCTGTCCACCATGGGTGATCCTGCTGGTATTTGAAATACCGGTGGCATAGCCTCCAGCCTCACAGCAAGATGCAAGCCACCACAGTAGGACAACCTGACAGACAAGTGGTGGGTGTCCAAAGTGACAAAACCAGGTCCAGAACCCAGACACCCTGTCTTTCCACCTGTAAAGGAACCCTGGTGGTCCAATGGGTAAGCAGTGGGATGCTAGCTGGAAGTCAACCAGTGGCTCTGTGGGAGAAAAACCTGCCAATCTGCTTCTGTAAAGATTATAGCCAAGAAAACACTATCGGGCAGTTCTATTCTGTCACATGGGGTCACTAGAGTCAGAATTGAGTTGACAGCACCCAACAACAACAACTGACCACTCAACTGACCCTTTCTTGCCCCAACTTTCCACCACCCACCAATCAACAAGTTCTACTGATACCCATTTTTCCATCCTTCCTCTTGCCAGTGCTGTTACAACAGTACAAGTCCTTACCACCTCAATCCAAGAAAAAAGAAGAAAGTCACATTCTGCATTAAGCCCTTGGCAAACGGGCATTTAATCCTAACAACAATCTATAAAAACCCACTGCCATTGAGTCGATTCCAACTCATAATGGGCCCCATTGGGTTTCCAAGGTGGTGAATCTTTACGGAAATAGATTACCCCATCTTCCTTCCAAGGAGTGGCTGGTTGGTTTGAACCCACTAACCTTCTGGTTAGCAGTCAAATGGCTTACGCACTGTGCCATAACAAGTGAGTAATAATTCTTATTTTATAGATGAAAAAAATGGAGGCTCAGAGCTGTAGAGAGATCACACAGGCAGCAGGTGACAGAACCAGGACTCATATCCCTCATTCATCTGATTCTGGGTCCATGCCCACAAGCTCACCATGATAGTGCCTCCCTAGACTATTTCAGGAGCTCTGGTAGCATAGTGCCTAAG
>NW_006921608.1:16057300-16063403 GCF_000298275.1 Orycteropus afer afer | reverse complement strand
CTACTTCCGTAGTGATACTGCCTCGGAAACCCAAGGAGGGGTCGCTATGAGTCGGGGCCGACTCGACGGCAAATAACAACAACGATAACAGACTATTTCAATGGCCTCCTAATTAGACTCTGTGCTTATTCGTTTCAAACCATCCTACGTTTTGAAGCCAGATTAATCTTCTTAAAACTTGTATTTAATCATTTCACTCCCTTCTTCAAAACCACAACCCATTATCTTGGCATTTGAGAGTGTCCACAGTCTCTCACGTTCAGCCTTGTCTCCCAAGGCTCTTCTTCGCTGCTCTGTGGATGTGTTTCTGCATGCCTCATTGCCCTCCCTAGGGTCCCTTCTCTCTGGCCTTTTCTTCTCCCTGAAAACTCCAGCTTTAGTTCCTTCAACACTAACTGAGTGACTACTAACTTCTCCATAATATTTATTGTCAAGAATCAGTATAGCTCAATAGACAAATCACAGACTCTGGAACAAGCTGCCTGATTTGAATCTTGACTCGCCACTTATTAGCTGTGTGACCCTGGGCAAGTTACTTAATCTGTCTACCCTTTCTATTTCCCAAAACGTAAAATGGGGACAATTTGAGAGGATTAAATTAGTTGATGTTTTTAGGCGCCACCAAGTTGGCTCCAACTCATAGCGACCCTATGTACAAAAGAACAAAACACTGTCTGGTCCTGCACCATCCTCACGTTTCAATGCTATTCATAAGGTTTTCACTGGGCAATTTTTTCAGAAGTGGATGGCCCCATCCTTCTCAGTCTGTCTTAGTCTGGAAGCTCCACTGAAACTTGTCCGCAATGGGTGACCCTGCTGGTATTTGAAATACCAGTGGCATAGCCTCCAGCCTCGGAGCAACACGAAAGCTACCACAGTAGGACAAACTGACAGATGAGTGGTGGCACAGGAAGGAAGGGTCTTGGGAGACAAGGCTGAAAAAGAGACTGTGGATACTCTCAAATTCCAAAATAAGGGGTGGGCTTACAAAGAAGAGTGCGAAATGAATAAATACAAGTTTAAAATTAGTTAATACATATAAAACCCATGAAACATGCAAAGAGCAGAGTAATAACTTAAGAAATGTGAGCTAGTCATAACAATAGTAGTGGGTCCCAAGCATTGGGCGAGTTGCTGGAATACAGAGATGAGTAAAACACGGTTAGTCCCTTTCCTCACAGTCCAACGAGCAAGGCTGTCATGTCAAGGAATAATCACAACCCAACACATTAAGTGTTATAATAGATACAGGTACAGACCACTGGGGAACACGGCAAGGTGTTGAGTGCCTGAGGCAGGGCAATGCAGCTTCATCTCAAAATTAAAGAAGCATCAGACTTCTTCCTAGCAGCACCTGAGTGAACCTGGCATTATCACCTGGCTCTGGAGCACAGGTGCCTGGAGGGCTGCAAATGAATTTGGAAAGGTAAGCAAGGGCTGATCTGATGAAGGACACAGTGCCATTCTGAGAAGTTTGTCCTTGACATTGTAGCAGAGGAATGCCCACCCCAAATCATAATGATCTCAGCCTCTCCAGCTTCATCTAGAGTACCCATTGTGTGTTTTACTAATACCACACTTATTTGCTGTCTTTTATTATTTCTGTGTAGCCAGCAGCCCATGCAAGCATTCTGAGCTGCTCTACCACACTAACCCACCCACAGAAAGCCCCTCTCAGAGTCTTCTTACCTTAGTGGCCATGTTTTACACCTGTACCTCAGCTACCTTGGCAACAGCTGATTGGACCAGGGATTAACAGCTGACCCAAAGGCAGCTATCTCTTGACTGGCCAGCACCTGACATTGTTGTTGGTGGTGTGTGAGTTGATTCTGATTTAGAGACCTTATAGGAAGGAGTAGAACTACCCTATAGGATTTTCTAGGCTATAATCTTTATGAGAACAGATCCTCGGGTCTTTTATCCCTGGAGAGCTGCTGGCCAGTTCGAACACTTGACCTTTCGGTTAGCAGCCAAGTGCTTTAACCATTGCACCATCTGGGCTCCAAGTGCCCAGTGAAGTGGCCTGAAAAAAGTTCTGCCGAATGGTGCCATTCCACCCTGGATGCTGACTGCCTAAGCAACCACAATCTCTCTCTTAGGAAGTCTGAATGAGACACACAGATGAAAAGAGTCCATGGAAGCAGAGAAACCCGCTTTGAAGAAACCAATAAGAAGCCATGAATAAACCAAACGTATGAGGTAGAGAGCAGAGCGAGTCAGCAGTGTCAGAACAGCAAGCACTTAGAGAAATAGATGAGATGCTGTAACACGGTAGGTACACTAGCAGACACAGACAATAATGAGATAAGCCATGTTATATCCCGAACCAAGATCTGGTTTCCAAATATCGTTCCTGTTTTTGTGAGTTCAAGCAGTGCAATGATAAGACAACTTTCTGGTTTTCTTAATTCCCTGAGCATCCTCAAATCAAAAAACAACTTGGGCAAGCGTCTTTGCTTTGCAACCTGAATGAGTCTAACAAACATAATAAGGACAAGCCCTTTCTGCCTGACCAGATGGTAGACTTCAAAGCACTTTCTCATGGAATGGGTACTGGGTGGTACAAATGGTTAACATGCCTGGCTGATGACCAAAAGGTTAGATCCCTCTAGAGGCTCCTCCTCAGAAGGGCCTGGTGGTCTGTCTACCTCTGAAAAGTCAGCCATTGAAAACCCTACAGAGCACAGTTCTACTGTGACTCACACAGGGTCATCATGAGTCAGAGTCAACTTGGCGACAAAAAGTAAGAATGAGCATGGTTTATCTGGAGGGATTTCAAGGATTTTCATGAGAAGGAAGGTAGGCAACATGTAGGGGGAGTGGTGAGAGACAGGAGGCAAGAGAAGTAGGGAGGAGCCAGATCATAAAGGTCAATAAAGTACGGAATCTGGGCTTTATCCTGAGATTAGTGGGCTCTGGTTAAGGGATAAGGAGCCCAGGTGGCACCATGGTTAAAGCATTCAACTGCTAACAGAAAGATTGGCAGTGCAAATCCACCAACAGCTACACAGGAAAAAGATGAGGCAGCCTGCTTCTGTAAAGATTTACAGCCTTTGAAACCCTTTTTAGACAGTTGTACTCTGCCCTACAGGGTAGCTATGAGTCTGAATCAACTCAATGGTAATGAGTTTGGTTTTGGTTTAAGTGATAAGGAGCTTTGGTGGCACAGTGGTTAAGTGCTCAGTTGCTATCTGAAAAATCAGCAGTTTGAACCCACCATATGGCAGTTTGCTTCCATAAAGATTACAACCTTGGAGACCCTATAGGGCAGTTGTATTGTGCCCTGTAGGATTGGTATGAGTCAGACAGAATCCACTTGACAGCAAAGTGGTGGGGGCAGGGAGATTTAAGGGACAAGAAAAACAAAGTGACATGATCAGGTTTGGGATTGGTGGATAAAATGTTATGACTTAGTCCTATACAGAGTGGTCTGTCTCTGAATGGAGACAAAGCAAGGTATTTCAATGGTGCAGGTAGAGACAAAACATTTGCAAATGCAGAGCAACCCTCTTCAGAGAAAACCACTGACCTCTACATGACCTGGAAGGAAATCCAGCCAAATATGAAAAATAAAAAAGAAATTTTGGCAAACTACATACTAAAGTAGCCTGCCAAAACAACAGCTTCTGCAACAATTCTTTTCCTTAAGGTTGAACACACACAAAGAACCAGAGCCTTTCTTTAAGTGTATGTAAAAATGAAACTTTAATTTTCTAGGAGGAAAAAAAATGTCTAAAGCAGAGGAATAATCACTTGGTGAACATCTTCCTTACTTGACCCTGGCCTGAGTTTCACAAATGCCTACTTCCACCTGCCACAGCCCTGCACTGGGGAATGTCCAGAAAGACACTAGCCAGCCAAGAGTACCAAAGTACTCTCTGTACTCAGTGAACCAGGACACAGATTTGCAATAAACACTCAAGATTAAGTGACCTTCCAGGTCCATTTGGGTTTCCAGGGCCCAGCCTTCATTTGCCAACACACTGTTTCCCTGCTTTACTCTTACCATTTATTTTCTCTTAAATGATGCTTTCAAACATCCCTGTGTGTGCACAGGAGCAGCGGTTATGCTGCCAGTTCAGAGAACCTAGACTCCAGAGGGAAGGCGTCTCTGCTGGCCCCAGCCCACTCCCACGTTCCTGCTGGCTATTTGTTTAAGTTCTTCACCAGCAGCAGAGAAAAGGCTATCACGTGTGATTCCCTGCCCACATCACGGTGGGGTTAATCAAGGTTCTCTGTGCAGCTTCTTTCACCATCTGTTCGTGCTGCCTTCTCTCAGAGACTTGGCAGAAAATCGCACACTGTTTTTCATCCTAACTCAAAGACGGTGAGATTTTTCATACCTGTGCAGGAACCTGTGCAAGTTGTGATTCAAAGGAGCATCATGGTATGCAAACAGAAAGGAGAGCAGTGAGGGCACCAAGCTGTGGATTATAACCAGCTTCCAGAACGCTTGGCCACGAGGGGCCATTAGAGTGTAGAGTTCCATTTCCTTCTTTTCTTTACAGGTTAAACCTTGTCAAATTTGATCCAACTCCAACTCAAAGTTCTGTTGAACAAATGACTATTTTCTAAGCCCCAGCTGGTGGCAAATTCATTCTGAGATATATTCAATGTAACTGAACCACATATAGCAAAAGACCCTTAAGGCAGGTGTCTTGGCCTGGATTTTTCTCTATTTCCTCTTGTTCTCAAGTCCCTTCTTCTAGTCCTCCTTCCTGCTCAGCTCTTTCTTTTCTGTTTTTAGTCTTTGTAGAGTTCGCTTTCTGGGTCTCATTTCTGCTTTCTTTTCTAGACATATTTTCAGTCTTTTCTCCTTTCTCCCTATTTCTCATTTCTCATTTCTCTCTTCTTTTTTTTTCCGCCTCTCTTTTCCATTTCTTCTTTCTTCTGGTCTCCATTCGATATTCAAATATTTAGAAATTTTGCCCACCAGTCCCACACAGGCACTGACCCATCAGAACAGATAGTAGCAGTCAAGCAGAAGCCAGGAGGTGCCCTGCTTTACCGTAATTGATGGGCTTTGGGGAAGTCTGGGGAGATGGGTGGGGGACAAGGAGGAGGGGTATGAAGGAACATTTCTCAGAAGACTCTTGAGAGGCTGAACTGCTAGGTATGTCTATGTAGCTGGAAGGGTACCCAAGACCATGCATAGGGTTGGCAGACAACTGTCCTATAAGTGTATTTGTATGATCTGTAAGAATTTCCAGGTGTCTACGTGGAAACAATTAGCTCAAGGGACTAGTGGACCATGTGACCCTCAACCTACATGACCCTGAAACTGGAAGATCTAGATGGTGCCTGGCTACCACTGTCAACCACTTGGAAAGAGATCAAAATAGGAGATGGAGGTCCAGGGTAGAGTGGGAGAAAAATATGGAACAAAGCTCAAAATCATAAAAAAGACCTGGCTTATTGTTCTGATAGAGATTGGTAAAACCTCCAAGACTAAGGCCCCTATTCACCTTTGAGCCTGGAATTGAAGTCACTCCTGTAGCTTCCAGCCAAACACTAGACAGGCATATAAGGTGAACATTTACACCAGGTAAGTACACCCCTTAGAGGAATCAACCAGGGGAGAGCAAAATGGCAGTATTTGCATGGGGAGATAGCTCAGAGGACAGGAATAAATAGAAAAGAAGGACAAAGGGAAAAGATAATTACAAGGAGGAAGTGGGGAGGGAGCTGTTACATTATGAGGATTGCAATCAATGTCATGAAACAAAATGTGTATGGAAAATTAATTTGCTCTGTAAAATTTTGCCCAAATCACAATTAAAAAAGAAAGATCATCTATGTTGAAGTACAAAAGAAAAAATAATTCCCAGGTGTCTAGCAGAGCTGACAAGGGACAAGGTTGTAGTCATTTCTTGGTCACAGCCAGCTACCCAGAGGGACCGAGTAGTTGAACCTGTGGGCTCGGATCCATAGTTGCAGGGGAGATCAAGCTCAATTGGCATAACATACTACACAAAACATTGTTCCACCTCCTACTTTGGTGAATAGTGATTGGGATCTTAAAAGCTTGCAAGCAGCCATCTAGATTCAATGATGGGTCTCTCCTTATCCAGAGCAAAGAAGAATGAAGAAAAGCAAAGGTTCA
>NW_006921608.1:16021203-16042944 GCF_000298275.1 Orycteropus afer afer | reverse complement strand
CCAATTTCTTGAACCCTCACCCAAAGCACTGAACACAAACCCCTATAGTGTAATAGGTTCTTTCTAACATGCTTTTACTGAGGTTCCCCACAGTTCTGCATGGTGTGTGTTCTCCTTCATTGCAGCAAAAAGTAAACCCACCTTGTTCAATCACAGGTAAGTTCTTTGGCTGGACGACACTGACAAGATGAATCCATGTCCTGTCCACAGCCTTGTGTCTCCAAATGGGGCAGCCAATTAAGTTCCCTGAGAGGAAGAAATCACCAGGCTTTTCTTCCGTGACATCACTGGGTAGGTTGAACTGCCAACCACAAATTCTTTGCACCTCCCAAGGACCTTCAAGAGAAAAAGAAGGAGGAACCTGTTCCTCATCCTCTCTGCCTTCCCATGGTTAACCCCAAGAGAGCAGCATGACAGAGAGGGCTGCCATCTCCATCAGATGAGGGACAAGGTAATGGCTGCCAGACGTGTAGTATGCCATTGGGTCAATTTTGACTCATAGTGACACCATGTGTTACAGAGAAGAACTGTCCTATTTTTTAGGCTGTAATCTTTACAGGAGGAGGTTCCCAGGTCTTTCTTCTGTAGAGGCACTGGGTAGTTTTGAACCACCAATTTTTCAGACCCATAGTTAGAAGTCCAGTGCTTAATCCTTGCACCATCAGGCAAAATCCTGACCTCTTGGCTGAGGAGTCTTGTATTATAGAGTCAGAGAGGAAAGTACGCAGATGGATCCCTTTGCCTGCCTGAGGGTGGGTTACCTAAAGCGCCCTGATGATTCCAAAGCATCTGTGTGGCTTCTGCTTACTCCCCTGCCACAGCCTCCCTTCCATTCCAGGACTGACTGACCCTCCCACAGAGTTGGATCACAGGTACAAGAAAAAGGGACAAACACAGGTGAGCAAATATTACACTACCTCCTCCCTGTGACTCGGTTTCCAAACTTGGTTCAGGAGCTACAAACTACTGCTATCAAATCAATTCCAACTCATAGCAACCCTGTAAGACAGGGTAAAACTGCCCCATAGGGTTTCCAAGGCTGTCAATCTGTGGGAGCAGACTGCCTCATTTCTCTCCTACAGAGAGTCTGGTGGGCTCAAACCACTGACCTTTTGGTCAGCAGCCAAATACCTTAACCACTGCACCACCAGAGCTCCTTCAGGAACTTCGGTAGGCATTATTTTCCCTTCCATTATGGCTTTCAGTTAACATGAGGGAAAGAGCTTAAAGCAAACAGAAAACTCAATTCATCAATGCCAATGTCAGGAGATGGAAACAACACCTGCCTTTTGGAACACAACTTTGCCTGAAGGTCAACCCCAGGTTTCCAGGAACCTGAGTGGCAACACAGTGTGCCCAAATTCATGTAACAATGAGTCTTGTTATAATACAGTTCTTTCCTGCTTTCAGACACTTGTCTGAAATATGCTGCTTCAGAAGGGTGCGTAATTGCTAGACACCAAATCATCCACAAACCAAGGATTGCTCCTAAATTATTCAAGATGTTTGGAAAATATGTATCAATCAGAGAAATCAAATACATATCCTGCTGCTCTGAGACAATTAAGTGAGAAATATTCTGCAACTGAACACTAACAATTATTTCTCCCACTGAGTGATACCAGGAAACCTGGAAAAATTAAATGTGGTCTCATAGCAGCAACCCACAAAGTAAAAGGCATCACTGAGCGCTGGACAACAGTGAACAGAAATACAGAACCTAACAGAATCACAGAACAAATGCAATCCTCAGGGACATACCACCTTTAAGATAACCCAGTGATTATCTCCATGTGGGAGCTTATCGCTGACACAGGTGCTGCTACCTGCTCCACAGTCCTCACAAGAAGCAAGACCTGAAATACCAGAGTAGAGGGGAGGTTCCCCATCCCACCAACACGCAGTCTCCTACTAGTGGAACAGCTTAATCTGACACAGCAAAGCAACTGGCAGATGTTGGGATAAAGTCATGGCATGGGAGGAGGCATTTTCTCTGTGCTCAATGAAAAGATATATTAATTCAGACAATCTCATTGCTGAAGTCCCCTGGTGGCACAGTTCACATGGTCAGCTGCTAGGAGGGTCAAGTCCAGCCAGGGGCACCCCGGAAGGAAGATCTAGTCATCTACTTCCAAAACACCAGCTATGGAAAATCGTATGGGCCGCAGTTCTGCTCTGACATACACATGGCCCCATGAGTTGCAATCAACTCAATGGCAACTAGTTGGTTAAACCTGGCTGCTATAACAAATCCCGCATTTTCAGTGGCTTTAATAGAATACGAAGGAGCTCTGGTGGTACAGTGCCTAAGGCATTTGATTGCTAAGAAGGTCGACAGTTCAAGCCCACCAGCTGCTCCATGGAAGGAAGATGGGGCAATCTACTTCCATAATGACTTACCACCTCAGAAACCCAATGGGGGTTGCTATGAGTCAGAATGGACTCGCAAGCAGTAGGTTGGGTTTAGTTTTTTGGTTCCATGCCAATGTGTGTGTTCCCGGTCAGTGGGCTGCTTTCTTCCACATGATGATTTCCATTGGTTGGCTCCACCACCCTGTCCAGAGCTGCAGTTCTTTGCCTTAATTATCCACTAGAATCCCCTGAGCTGTTAAACATCCTGCCACATCTCCCGAAGTGGGGTTGGGTGCAGAGTCTGGACTTCGGGATTTTTTAAACTTTCACAGTAATTCCAGTGAGCTGCAAAAGCTGAAGCCACGGCTCTAGAACCCCAGAATCCTCTATTTTGAGCTGGTGGAAGAGGGAAGAGACATACTCACTTTTTAAAGCCCCCCTCAGAAATGATACACATTAGGCTTCTCACATTCCATTGATGAGAACTTGTTACACAGTCACAGCTGTATGCAAGGAAGAACTGGAAAAGATGATCCCTGCCTGAGATGTCGCTTCCCAGTAACTTTTCGACAATATGAAAGGGACAGTACAAATTTTTGGCGGAAAGCTAGCATCTTGAATGAATGGTGAGCATACGAGAGAGGGTAAGCCAACGTAGGAATCCCTGGCACACTTAAGTGCTCAACTACTATTCAAAAAGTTGGTGTTTTGAACCTATCCAGGGCACCTCAGAAGAAAGGCCTGGCAACCTGCTTCTGAAAGGTCATAGCCTTGAAAACCGTACGGAGTGTATTTCTACTCTGAAACACGTAGGGTCACCATGTGTCAGAATCTACTCAATGGTAACTTGTTTGAAGGAAGTAGGAGCAGAAAAGGACAAAAGAGATGAGGGCCAGAAGCAGAGACAGGTAAAGACCGTCCGAAAGCTGAATATCACTTTTCTGCTTATCTCATTGATGCTGTCACCTAACCTGGGAATAAAAACCCCATCTCTCTGTCAAATTGTAGACTTGCCACTTCAGTCTCCAGACCAGAGTTGTTGTTTGGGGTTTTGTTTTTGTCTTGTGGCTTTGCCTAAACATGATCTCACTGACCAAATCACTGTTTCTGACCAATTGAAAGCACAAATGCTGGATGGCATTCTCATCCCCCCAACACAATGGAAAGACCCTGAAGAATTAAGATCTGTACTTGACCATTCATTTCCTCTCCCCTCTTTGAGCTCTGGTAGCATAGTGCCTAAGGCACTTGACTACTAACCTGAGGCTGGCAGTTCAAGCCTACCAGCCACTCCTCGAAAGGAAGGTTGGGCAATCTACTTCCGTAGTGATGTTGTTGTTGTTGTTATGTGCCATTGAGTCAGCCCCAACTCATAGAGATCCCTCCTTGGGTTTCCAAGGTGATATCACTGCAGAAGTAGATCACCAGCCTTCTGGTTAGCAGTCAAGTGCCTTAAACACTATATGCTACCAGAGCTCCTTACTTAGTGATATTGCCTTGGAAACCCAAGGAAGGGTCTGACTCAACAGCACATAACAACAACAACAAAAAAAACTTTGGGCGCAGTAGTTACCTCACAGACACTTGCATGCCCCATGCTCATAGTACAGATGTTGTTCTAGTCGATTGCTGTTGTGACCCATGTATGCAGAATGGAACTGCTCCGTAGGGTTTTCAAAGGTGTGACCTTTTGGAAAGAGGTCACCAGGCTTATCTTCCAAGGCACCTCTGGGTGGGCTCAAGCTGCCAGGCTTTTGAATGTTATCTTTCAAATGCCGTTAATGTAGACTCAGATGGTTAATGCTTTCAGCTGTGAATCAAAACAGTTGGAGATTCTATTCCACCAAGGTGCCTCAGAAGAAAGGCCTGGAAATCTGCTGCTGAAAAATCAGCCATGGAAAACTGTGGAGCGTAGTTCTAGTCCGACACACACGGGGTTACCAGGAGTCATAATTGCCTCAATGGCAATGGGTTCTTTTTGGTTTTGCTTTTTGTTAAATAATTTTCTTGAAATATAATTTACATGTCATACAATTTTCCCCTAAATGTGCAAAATGATTTTTGAGTAAATTTGTAGAGTTGTACACTCATCCCCACAATTAATTTTAGAACATTTCCATCACCCCAGAAAGTTCCCACATGCCTGTTTGCAGTCAATACTTTCTTCCCCAGCCCTAGGTAACCAGTGAGCAATCCTTCTGTCTCTATAGATTTCCCTTCTCTGAAAATTTCATGTAGGTGAAATGATACAAAATGTAGTTTTTTGTTTCTAATTTCTTCCACTTTGCATAATGTTTTGAGGTTCGTCTAGGTTGTAGCATGTATCAGTTCCTCTAATATCTTTTTTTAATAATATTTGTGTGCTTTTGATGGAGGTCCCCACAGCAGTTTAGGTTTCCATTCAGCAATTTCTGCACACGTTGTTCAGTGGCATCGGTTATGTTCTTCACATCGTGTGAGCATTCTCATCGTTTCCATTCTCATTGTTGGCTCCTTCCCATTGCCTGGCTTCCCTGCTCCCTTGTATTCTCATCTCTGTACTAATTATTGATGGTCTGGTCTCAGAAGGTGATTTTTCAGAGGAGCACAGTGCTTATTTATGGCTGAAGTTTATTATATTTCTAGTCAATTTGTTATTTTGCTGTGAGGCGAATTCAGGGGTTATTTTCTCTTCAAGATTCAAGGAGTATCTCAGGGCAATAGTCTCAGGGAGTCTGCCAGTCTCAACCAGGCCAGTAGGTCTGGGCTTTGTTGGTTTGTTCGCTTGCTTTTTTAGAAGTTTGAGGTTCTGTTCCACATTTTTCTCCCATAATATCAGGGTCCATCTACTGTGGACCTGATTAAACACTTGGTAATGATAGCTGGGTACCATCTAGTTTCTCTGGTCTCAAGGTACATGAGGTCATGGTTCATGTAAACTATTGTCCTATATACAGACTAGTCTCTCCTTTGGTTTCCTTCCTTCTCTTTTGCTCCAGATGAGTAGACCAATAGTTGTATCTTAGATGGTTGCTCTAATTTTAGCTTTGGAGATCCCAGGCACTACTCAGCAAATGAGGATATAGAACAGAACTTTATGAGCCATATTATGTCAATTGACTGAGATGTTCCACAACACTATGGTCCTAATCCCTCAAACCCAGAAATGCAATCCTGTGAGGTGTTTGATTGATTATGTCTAAGAAGTATCTATAACTATGACTCCTAGGTGCTTTATTATATATATGAATATACGTACATACATTTACACAACTGCATATACATATGCATGCATTTGATGGCAGTGAAAGTTTGGAGATAAATATATATTATATATATATATATATAAACACATATAGAAACATACCCGATGTGGTGCAGGGGTTAAGCACTCAGCTGCTAACTGACAGGTCAGCAATTCAAATCCACCACCCACTCCACAACAGAAAGATGTGACAGTCTGCTTCTGTAAAGATTACAGCCTAGGAAACCCTGTGGGCCAGTTCTACTCTGTCCTATAGTATAGGGTCACTATGAGTCAGAATGGGAGCCCTGGTGGCATAGTGCCTGAGACACTTGACTGCTAACCAGAAGGCTGGTGGTTCAAACCCACCAGCCTCTCCTCAGAAGGAATGTTGGGCAATCTAGTTCCATAGTAATACTGCCCCAAGGAGAGTTCGCTGTGAGTCGGATCCAACTCGACAGCAGTGAGTTGTGTTTTATTTGTTATGAGTCAGAATCATCTCAATGACAGTAGGCTTGGTTTTTGGTAAACACACACATATGCTTACATACACACATATATACCTGACACGTATTTTTTGGTTGTTTTTGCTGTTATTTCAAAATTATATATGCTATAGAAATTACCAACAGTTCCTTTTTTCTTGTGTACTCTTTAGTGACATCATTTACATATGTCAAGCTATGTACATTTTACCCTCATTTGGTGTTGCCTTTCCCATCATCAAAAATAATAAGTATCCACTATCTGAGAGTGAATTCCTTTATATCCCTCCCCATCCCTGGTAACCACTAATGAACTTTTTTGTTGTTGTTGTTGTTATGTGCAGTCAAGTTGGACCCAACTCATAGCAACCCCTACTTGGTTTTCCGAGGCAGTATCACCACAGAAGTAGATTGTCCCATCTTCCTTCCGAGGAGTGGCTGGTGGGTTTGAACCGCCAGCCTTCTGGTTAGCAGTCAAGTGCCTTAGCCACTACACAGTTACTTTCTGTATATTTACTTGTTCATGTCATTGCATAAAAGTGAGACATACAATATTTGTTGTTGCTGTTGTTGTTGTTGTTGTAATTGACTTATTTCACTCAACATAATGTCCCTCAGGTTCATCCATGTTCCAAGGTGTTTGGGGAACTCATTTTTCTTTATAGCTGATTAGTATTCCATTGTATGTATATATGTACCACATTTTCCTTACCCATTCATCCATTGATAGGTGCTTAAGTTTGTTTCCATCTTTTTGCTATTGTGAATAGTGCTGAGATGAGCATAGATGTGCATATGTCTGTTCATGCCACTTCTATTAGATTCCTAGGGTATATACCTAGGAATGATGACAACTGGTTTTTAACATAGATTTAGTGCTTAAAGTGAACTAGGAGCAATGGCAGAGGGGATTGAGAATTCTCTCCAAGAGCTAATAAGGGTCAGACACCACAAGGAATCAACAACACCCCACGGAGTGATTTAGGACAAGAATTGCATGGGCCACATGAGAGAGGGTCAGCAAAATGAGAATGATGTAAGAAAAGATCCTGGATCAAACCAGGACTGAGACAGTTCCCTTGGCCACTCCTTGCTGAGGGTTTCACCAGGAGGGTAGGAAGTAAGAATTAACCTCACAATACCACCAGATGGTATTCATGACTGTTGCAAATAATTCAGTTTGGGTAACCTATAGAATTATTTACATATGTTCTGATTCCATAGTGGGGATTCTGTCATTCCCAGCAAATCTCACTTGTTATCTTGACAAAATCACAGTATAGAGAACCCCTCCATGTGTTAATATGGTCTATGGTATATAATACGGTAAAGTCCTGCTTGGACAAACACAGTCAAAATTCCAGTCTCCAGAGCAGGCTGTGCAGGTAAAGAAGAGGGAAGGAAGGAAGAAAAGAAAAGAAAAGAAAATGCATCTCAGTTCTGGGAGGAAATCTGGGATACAGAAAATAATAGAGACTCTGGCACGAAGAAAACAAAGGATCTAATGTGGGCTCCGGCAAATTCTAATTCTGGTGGGGTAGTGGATAAGGCATTTGCCTGCCAACCAGAAGGTGAGTGGTTCAAACCCACCAGCTGCTCCGCAGAAAGAAGATAGAGAGATGTACTTCAGTAAAGATTTACAGCCTCAGAAACCCAGTGAGGGTTGTTATGAGTTGGAATTGACTCAATGGTAGTGAGTTTGGTTTTTGGTTTTTGGACAAGTCCCTTGTCTTTGGGCTTCAGTTTCCTTTGAAAAATGTGGGCATTGGACTAGAAAATTGTAAGGCCACTTCCAGCTCTACAGTTATTTCATTCCGTGGTGAAGATGCTTATAGAAAAGTGAATTTACCTGAAAGCAACTTGGTGTCTTGTTAGAGAGGATTTCATATAAAATTCTAGTCATTTCTAAATTATTTATGTAAAAGAATTCAGGTCAGAAATTTTGTAGGCTTATGTCCTCCTCTTCCTTTCACTATACCACCAGAGCTCCCTCAGGTTTTCTTTCTTTCTGTTACCCTTAGTCATTATCCTTCTTATTAAAGTGGCCATAAGACAAACAGCAGAAGGGAGAAAGTCAGGTAAAATTCCATTCTTACCTAGTAAACAGTTGCTTACTTAGTAAATTTTGAACAATAAAGTACCACTAGGTACCAGTGTTCAGTCAATTTCAGACTGCAGAAGTTGGGAGAAATGTCCAATATCCTCATCTTTGGCTTTGGTGGCTGGTGCATAGATTTGAATAATAGTATGGATTGACACAGTGGCTACAAGGATGGGCTCAGATACAGCAAGGATTGTGAGGCTGGCACAGGACCGAGCAGTGTTTCATTCTGCTGTGCATAGTGTCACTAGGAGTCAGAGAAGACTCAATGGCACCTGACAACAACAACGTGTAGCAGTGGGGACCCAATACATCAAAGAGGAAAAGGAAGATGAGTTAAATGTAAGCATTGTTCGATGCACTTGACTTTGATCTCTGTCTTTGGTGTGCAAGGAGAACCAGCACATAATGACCCCTTCCCCTTGCTGAGGAGACCATAAATCTGTTTATTAAATTGGAGAACTTCTCACAATCATTCAGATCTGATGTCTGTTTTCCCATTAAAGCTGTACTCTTCCCATTCTTACAAATGTATACTTTCAATCTATTTGTACTATTTCACATTGCATATGAAAAGGCAGCAGTAATGATGTAGATCTGACCCTTTATAAATACCAAGCTCAAGTGTTCAATGAGCCTGTGATGAGGTCATCTTCATGTGGTTATTGTCATGACTTTTATGTTAATGAACTGGTGAGGGCAGCACCTGTTTTCCTAGATACATTTACACTCAGTGCTGTATACCACAATGTGGCCCACAGTTACAAAGGAGAGTCTCTTCTAAGCCAAACCTTTCATTGGTTATCATATAATTGAGGATAAGCTAAGCTACTCTAACAAATAACCTCAAAGATTTAGAAGTCCAGTGAACAGATGTATTTCTTTCTCCTATTAAATTCCAGATACCCAATGGCTCTGCCATTTTCATAATACAGCTTCCATGATCTCCCTGGGTATGCCATCTTAGTCATCGAGAACGAAGGAAGACACAAGAGAGGGTTTCAGGGGCCAGACCTGAGGTTGTGCATGTTACTTCCATTCACATCCCATTGAAGAAGATTAGGAAACGTGATCATACTGGGTGTCCAGAAAAGAGGAGAACGGATTTTTGTGACTATCAAACCCAAACTCGCTGCCATCAAGTCATTCCAACTCATACTTGAGTGTTTTTCAATTGCAGGTTACAACTCTTTCGTGTGTCATAAAATCAATCTGTTGTTGTTGTTAGGTACCATTGTTGTTAGGTACTGTCAAGTCAATTTTCAACTCATAGCAACTCTATGTGATAGAGTAGGACTGCCCCATAGGGTTGTCTAGGCTACAATCTTGACAGAAGCATATCACCATGTCTTTCTCCTGAGGAGCAGCTGATAGGTTCAAACCACCAACCTTTCAGTTAGCAGCCAACTTTAACTGCCTAACTAACCATTGTGCCATCTAGGAAGTGTGTATTAGCATTTGTTAAGATGGAAAGGAAGAGGAGAGAAGGGAAGGGAAGAAAAAGAGAAAGAGAGAGCAGAGGGGAGGAGAGGGAAGGAAGGGAGAGTTCTAAGAATATTGCATGTTGTAACAGTAAGTACTGTTTTAATGAAATATGTGTATCAATTGGGTGTGTGTGTCTTAGGCTGGGTTCTCTAGAGAAGTAAAACCAGTGAAGTTTATGTATGTGTGTATGTGTCTGTGTCTGTGTCTGTGTATGTGTATGTGTATATGTATATGTGTATGTGTATGTGTATGTATATGTACATACAGAGAGAGAGGGATTTATCTCAAGGAAATGGCTCAGGAAGTTGTAGAGGCTGGTATGTCCTAAATTCATGGTTCATACGTCAAGCTGGAGGCTTCTCCTGACTCTTGCAGCTGTAAGTGCTGATGAACCCAAGATTGGCAGGCAATGCAGCAGGCTGCTTGCTTCAGAGACCGACAAATCCAAGATTAACAGGTAAAATGGCAGGCTGTTGGTTCACAGGCTGCAAAGGCAACAATCCCAAGATTGGCAGGCAATGCAGCTGGCTGCTTCCTTCAGAGACCGACAAATCCAAGATTAACAGGTAAAATGGCAGGCTGTTGGTTCACAGGCTGCAAAGGCAACAATCCCAAGATTGGCAGGCTACGGCAGGCCACTGGTTCAGGTCCAGATGATGATGAGCCAGATGTAAGATTCCAAGCAAAAAGCCAGAGACCTTTCCCAGAGCCCTTCTATACATACTAGAAGCAGACCACACCACAAAGGAAACTCTCTTTCAACCCACTGACTGCTCATAGCATAGTTCATCATGGAGGTGGTTGCATTATATCAGATCTCATCAAGGGAAATAACTACATCAAAACTGCTAAACCACATAGAATCAAGGCCCAGCCAAGTTGACACACCACCTTAATTAACACAGTGTGTATGCACTAAGTTACAATGTAAAATTAATTTCTTAGTATGGGTCATAGTGATTAATGTTTGAAAGCCATTGGCTTTGTCTCTTCTCAACTATGCTGTGTAAAAATCTAGGAAGATGGTAGTTTTCTCAGCCTACTGATATACCTCATTGTAACATCAACCTAACACTTCATTATTCACTATGGAGTGGAATTCTATGTAGGACACCAGAGCAGTGGAAATTTATTCACTTGTTCATTCAGTAATTTGTAAAGATATTTGTAGTCAGAAAACCTGGATTCATATCTCTGCTGGATTCATATCATGTCACAAATATGTATTAAGCACCTACTATGTGCCAGTCTCTAGTAGCATAGTGCCTAAGGCACTTGACTGCTAACCAGAAGACTGGCGGTTCAAACCCATCAGCCACTCCTCGGAAGGAAGATAGGGCAATCTACTTCCATAGTGATACTGCCTCGGAAACCCAAGGAGGGATCACTATGAGTCGGTTCCGACTCGATGGCACATAACAACAACAACAACATGTGCCAGTCATCATGCTAGATGTTGGAGATAAAGCATTGAGCAAATCAGTCAAGGTCCCTGCCCTAATCTTTGGTTGGAGAGAGAAACAATAAACAACACAACTCAAATAGCTACAGAATGTGAAGAGCATTTTTAGTGCCTCAGTCCTGCACTTATCAAATAAGTACTGTAAAATCCATTCCTCCAAGGTATGTGGAGGTGCCTTGTAAGTATCTCTACCTAGGTAAGGAATGACTTTATTTATTCACCAACGGTTTGCTGAACTCTGACCCCATGTCCAGGAATGTGTTGGGACCATGACACTTTGTTATTAACAAATCCAACAACCTTGTTAGGAAGGAGCCTCACCTGCAAACTAAGAAGCAGGGCAGCAGCACCTGGAGTCTAGACAGCTCGCCAGCAGTACTTCAGGTCTTTCCCTGATGGATGGGTTTCAGGGCTCAAGGCTATCTCTGTTGAAGTGAAAAGCTGAAAATGAGGGCCATTTTCATTCAAATGTTCCTCATTTTCTTTTTCCCTTTAGCATTTGCTGGCATAGAGAAGTCATAAAATGAATGTAATACCATTATTAACATCATTATCAACAATGCACTTATACAAATCTTCATGAGAATTAGATTTTAATGTTGCCTTACACTGAGCGCCAGGCGGGCTACACCCAGCTAATTCCTGACGACCAAAAAGGGTAAGCCTATGTGTGATTTATTTTTGCTCCTATAGAAAGTTGACACTTTATTCATTAAATGACTCCGTTTAACACATTTCTAAATCATTGCTTTCTACTCTGATCCGGTCTAGTTTTCATTTCTGAGTTTCAGCTGGAATGGCTTTCATAATGAATTCTTTTTTTTAACCTGACAAGGGAAGTGAAAACCTCCCCCTACTGAACATTTAAAAGGGAAATTCGGGCCCTTTTTTGTCAGGCTGTTTATCATATCTTGCAAATACTCAAATCCATTTCCTTTGGAAAAGGTTTGTCTTTCTATGACAGGCATATAAAAAGGTTTTATTACAGTACTCTATTCATTGGAGCTGCTCTGCCTGAAGATAAAAAGGAATTCATTTTCTGGATTTTCCTTGAATGTCAGCTCTATAGTTTCCTTCTATTATCAGAGTTCTTAACTCAAGAACAATTGGGTGGAGGCAGCGGGGAGGAATTCAAGCCCATACACAATATCTCCCTCCATTATTGACTAACATGAAAATCAAAAATCTCAAAATAAAATCTGAATTTAAAGTACTAATTGAAGAAAGAAAAACATCTCTATAGGTATTTAATAGTGAGCAATCATTGGATTTAGGGAGCTCTGTTGACATTGGGCTGCTAACCAAAAGGTCAGCAGTTTGAGCCCAACAGCTACTCCATAGGAGAATGATGAGGCAGTCTGCTACCGTAAAGATTTACAGCCTTGGAAATCCAATGGGGGTCATGATGAGTTGGAATCGACACAATGGAAGTGGGTTTGGTTTTTGGTTTAACCATTGGATTTACTTTTAACATATTCCCATACATGGCTTCCCATATCTTTTGGAAAATTGTATCAATGTCATTTCTTCAGGACCATGAAGAAATGGTCTGTCTGATCTGTCTACCATACTTTAGAGCAGTGCTTCTCAAACTCTAATGTGCTTGTGAGTCACTGGTCCCAGTTGCTGGCTAAAATGCAGATTCCTGGTCAGTAGGACTGGGCTGAGGCCTAAAAATCTTCATTCCTAAAAAACTTACCCATGAAGTTCTTCCCTAGAAGAACAAACAAATCAGTCTTAGAAGAAATAAAACCAGGATTCTTCTTAGAAGCAAGGATGGTGAAACTTCATCTTGCTTACTTTGAAGACATCATTAGGAGAAACCAATCCCTGGAAAAAGATGTGGTGTTTGGTAAAGGGTCATCAGAAACAAGAGAAACCTCAATGAGGTATTGACATAATAGCTACAACAATAGGCTCAAACATATCATAGATCATGAAGATGGCTCAGGATCAGGCAATGTTTTGCTCTGTTATATATAAGGTCAGCGGGAAACGGCAACTAACAACAATAACAATTAGCTCTGCCCATGACACAGATGCTGTAATAGGGACAACACACTGAGTAGCCAGGATATACAACCAGAAAGGCTCAAGGAGTATGATACAGGGCTGGGTGGAAACATTCACTAGTTTCATTCTAATCCGTGACCTTGATCTGTCTCAATAAAAATCTCAAAATTACTTGAGAAGCTGGGGCCCTAATTTCATCCAAATTTGTACCTGCTGCCAGGATTCACCATTGTCTGAGCATGTCTGACGGACTCTTGGAGACTCCATGTCTGATGCTGACCCCACCCAGCTCGATGAACGTGTGTGGTCTCCAGAGAAGGCTGAAGACAGAAGCCAAAGGAGGGACTGCAAAAGACTCAGAAACACATGCAGGACCACCATGGTACCCAGGTGACGAAGCTGGACTGAAGTGGGCCCCTGCCCAATGCACCGCAGAACCAGGAGACAGAACACACCAGGTTTTGATGAAAGAGAAAGTAGGTTTATTACCATGTGCAGGGGAAGAAGACAGGGGCCATGTCAATATCTGACTCCCAAGTGGAGCTAGGGCAGCTTTTATAAGGTTCAGGAAAGAGGGAGTTATTCATATAAATTCCAAGAATTAGGGTATGAATTGGCTGGTGATTGGCTAAAGTTTCTATTGCCTCAGTTTAAAGGGACAGTCAATTTTTAATGCAGTGCACTTGCACACCAGATGAGTTATACTAACTACCTGTTGTCAGCCTGGTCATTGCTTAAGCAGAAAGGAATGTTAGTTCTGAGCAACTTTGTTCTATTTCTCTTAATGCACATGTCCACAAGCCAAAACTGGTCTGAGCTGGCTTTAACTAGTTTCAAGTTAGCTATGGCTGGGTTTCTGAAAAACGATTTTAAAGAAATGAATTATCATGCCCACTCATCTATTTCTAACCAGGGTGGAGTCAGTTACAGAAAGGGTGGGAAAGTGAGTTAAACTCAGCTTGTCATGGCTGATAAAGTATTTGCCTCGGCTTCAGTGACACAGAGTGGGGAGCAGGAGCATGCAGAAGGGGCTAGGCACACGGGCCCTGTTAGAGTTTGCAATTTGGGAAGCATCAGGACACTGTTCTCCTGGCACCAACATCTTTGGAGCAGAGGTTGCCATGAGGTGCTGCCCTCAAACCATAGATATTAACAAGGGCACCCAAAAGGGAAACAGTGCTCATGAGCTCTGAGCCAGCCCCAAAGACTTCCATGAAGAACTTGGTGGATCTTTGAATAGGGCTAGAGATCATTCATTACACAGCTGGAGGTGTGAGCAGGGGAATTTGTGTTCTCCTAGTCATGTGACATGACGATAGCCTTCAGTATAGAATACATCTCAGCATAAAGAAAACAAAAATTCTCACAACTGGACCAATAAGCAACATTATGAGAAATGGAGAACAGATTGACATTATCAAGGATTCCATTTTACTTGGATCCCCAATCAACACCCATTGAAGGATCAGTCAAGAACTCCAGCGATGTGTTGCACTGGGCAAATCTGCTGCAAAAGACCTCTTTAAAGTGTTAAAGAGCAATGATCTTGCTTTAACGGCTAAAGTACATCTAACCCAAGCCATGGTCTTTTCAATAGCCTCATATGCATGTGAAAGCTGGACAATGAATAAGGAAGACCAAAGAAGGACTGATGCATTTGAATTGTGGTGTTGGTGAAGAATACTAAATATACCATGAACAGCCAGTAGAATGAATAAATCTGTCTTGGAAGAAGTACACCCAGAATGCTTCTTAGAAGTAAGAATGGCAAGACTTCGTCTCTTGCATTTTGGTCAAGTTGTCAGAAGAGACAATCCCTGAAGAAGGACATCATGTTTGGTAAAGCAGAGGGTCAGTGAAAAAGGGGCAGACCCTCAACGAGATGGATTGACACAGTAGCTGCATCAGTGGGCTCAAGCACAGCCATGGCTGTGAGGACGGTACGGGACTAGACAGTGTTTCATTCAGTTGTATGTAGGGCTGTTATGAGTCAAAACCAACACGATGGCACCTAACAACAACAGTCATGTAAATTCAGGAGAGTTGAGGAAATTTGGATTCCCCTCTAGTCACTGGAAGCCAAGGGCAAGGAAGTATGATGAATCATTGCAAATCTATCACAAAACAACTCAAATACAAATAACAAGTCTTCAAATACCACTGGTAGGATAGTAAGCCATATTTACACCTTTCAGTTTCAGACAGTTCTCAATTTATAAGCTACTAAGATGACCAGTCCCCAGGTCATAAAAATTAAGTACTGTATAGGAATAAAAGGAATGGGGGGGGGGGCTCAATTTAATACTCATAGTACCAAATTTTTGAAGCACTATATAAGTTTAAATGAAATCCAATAAGGAATAAATGATAGTTTCTTTTCCTTGCTAAGCCATAGACATGTTCAATAAACTCTCCCTGAAGCTGGCCACATGGGCTCAAGATAGGAGCATCTTTGTAGTCCTCAAAGTCTGGTTTTAATCACTTGTCTGAAAAAGATGGGGAGTTATCAGGAGCCAAGTGAAGGAAAGAAGTTGACATTTCCTCCTTCTATTACAAATGAATGAATGAACCAAACAACCAACCAATGACATTGTCTGTCTACCTACCCTTTACCCACAGCTAACAGCCAAAAGGCTTTCCACTCTATAATCCTGGAGGATTGGTCTTGGACAGTGAAATGCTCAGAGCAGTGATAGGTGGGGCCCACCATTAGTTGTGATGGGAGACAGGTCAGCAATCACAATGGGTAGCACCTATGAGTGAGAGAAATCACACTTTTTTGCATGGCGTGAGCAGACTCACAACCAATTCTGTGAGACCCTAGGGTCAGCCTTTATGAAAACTGGTATATATCTCTTGCTAGTGTTTTTACCACTTTAGTGGTAGGCCCAGCTGAAACTTCACCCCCTCCAGCTCCATCATATTAATTATATTACGTTGGACAAGTTACTATGCCTTAGTTTCCTTTTCAGTAAAATGGTGATAAAAGCAGTAACAACTTCACGGTATCATTATGAAAATACATGAATAAAGCATGGGAGAGCCTTAGCACAGTGTTTGGCATATAGTAGGAGCTCACTTAATGTTTGTTGTTGCTGCTTCTGCCGTTTTTGCTCTGCCTGCTACTACCAGAAGACAGTAATATAGTGAGTGGCTAAAAGCATGGGTTGGGTTTGTATCCCAGCTCCACTATTGACCATTGGTGAGTTATTTAAAGGATCTATGCCTCAGTTTCCTCACCTGTGAAGTGGGGATGATTATAACATAATTAGCTCACAAGGTTGTTGAAAGACTACATGGGATATTCCATGGAAAGCACTTAGCACACAGAACCTAACACACAGTGAAGACTCAATAAATGTGTGTGCACTTTTAGTTTTACCTTTATCACTTCTGACACTTTTAAAGAGAGAGAAAGGAGATTCCATTCAAACTCTTAATTGCATGTTATGAATCAACACCTCGGCACAAGGAACTTGGTACAACTCACTCATGGATTGGCACTATTTCCCTACCCACACTACAATTGTCCCTCTGTATCCTCAGGTTACATATCTGTGGATTCAATCAAATGCAGATCGAAAATATTCTGGAAAACAAAAAGCAAGGAAGTGGTCAACGCAAACCCTAAAAGGTCAAGAAGGACGGTAAGATGCTATTTACATAGCATTTACATTGTATTGGGAGCTCTGGTGGCGTAGTGCCTAAAGCAGTTTAACTGCTAACCAGAAGGCTGGTGGTTCAAACCCACCAGCCACTCCTCGGAAGGAAGGTTGGGCAACCTACTTCTGTAGTGATACTGCCTCGGAAACCCAAGGAGGGGTCACTATGAGTTGGATCTGGCTCGACAGCAGTATTATATAAAATACTACATTTTAAATAAAGGACTTGAGCATCCACCGATTTTCGTGTCTAGAAGTGGGAGAGGAGGTGTCCTGGAACCAATCCCCTGTGGATATCGAGGGAGGACTGTATTTCAAAAGATGCTGTTTATTAGTGCCAATCCAAGTGGAGAAGAGTCAAGTCACTTTCTCAAACTGTATGTTAGCTCATGCTCTTCACTACAGAGAGCTGTAGTCAAGAGTGGAGATACAATTTTCTGAAGCCTTGATAAAATCTTTATTTAAACCTTATAAACACTGCAAACCATTTTTGAGGATTTGGATTTTTCCCCACCTGACAGCTCCTCACAACTTATCTAAGGAATAAAGACATATACTGGAATAAATGAAAGAATTTTAATAAAAAGATCCTGCTTCTTTTGCTTTTGGATATAAACAAAAATTATTTTCCAGAATCCTCTAACAGGCTGTAAACAAGTCTTGTTTGGGATTCCCTTAAGTTTGGTGCTGCCTTCTCCCTGAAGGCTTTGGCAAAAGCAAGTGGTGGTAGGGAGAATGGGGAGTATCTTTTAAATGTATTCAGTCCTCCCAAAAAGATGACCCAATAGACATAGGCCATCGGTACAGAACATCAGATCTGGTCTAAGCAGCTTATCCTGTTAAGTGTTGTCAACCATTAGAAAAACTACCACCATCCAGTTGACTCTGACTTATGGTGACTCCATGTATGTTAGAGTAGAACTATGTTCCTAGGGTTTTTAATGACAGATTTTTTTTTTTTGGAAGTAGATTACCAGGCCTTTGTCCAAGGAGCCTCTCCCAGATAACCTTTCAGTTGTCTTCCAAGCACAATAACCGTTTGCACCACCCAGGGACTCCTAGAAAAACTAGTCATATCATAAAAACCAGACATATAGCTGATAGTCAATACTGGCTCTTGGCAGTGTTTTCCCTTAGACCCTCTACTCTTCCTTTTGTCACTTCTCCCCCAACACCTTTAAGGGGCCACATTCCTACATGCCTTCACCACCGTAGTCTCCAGTATATGCCCACATTGCATATTCCTGATAAAGTTTGAATGCCCAAGACCTATGATAGAGAATCTCCCCTTCCTAGATGTATTCCTCTTCTCTTCCTCTATCAAAATTTACCATCTCATCTTAAATCTTGTGAGCGGCCACCCAAGGTGCACTAATTGGTCTCCACTCACTGAGAGCACCAGAGGAAGAACAAGGGTCAGGAATCAGTGGAGGAAACAAAATAGACGTCCAGTCACCTCCATGAGGAATTGCCTCCTTTGCCATGAGACATGAAGAGTTGAATGGTACCTGGCCACCAATACTGAACATTTAAATCAAGGATTCTATAAAATAATCCTGATCAAAAGAGGAATATGTGGAACAGAATTTCACATTTTAATGCAATCCAGACTTTCTGGAGCCATTGAAGGCAGATAGATGACTCCCCCCACCCCCCCAAAAAAAAAAGGAAACCATTGCCTGGGGAAAATATTTAAACTTTAAACTGAAACTATCTCTTAAAGTAATCTTTGAACCAAATACTATTCCCATCTAATTAGAAAAGAATGTCTGCATTAAGCAGTATACTCTTACAAAGTGTTATTTATATGTGATCAAATTGACAACAGCAACTCAAAAGGATAGATGAGGTGCTTTGGGAGGCAATGAGTTTATGTTAATAATGGGGAAATAGTTTGGAAAAGGTTATCAAGAAAGGTGGCACAACTTGAAGAATGTAACCAACGTCACTGGATCATACTTGTGGAGATTGTTGAAGTGGTATATGTTTTCTTGTGTATATTTTCACTAAAAGAAAACTTAATTAATTAATTCAAAATAAAAACTTGCCTATTCCAAGTTTTCAATTCCTGCGTCAATGGCCCCCTGGTCTCTTCTACTGGGAAGGAATCAGCACATATCTTACATAAGGCAAAGAGGTGATTACTTACGTGATGCAATCTGAGGCACACCTTACAGAAAGTTCTCTGCCCCCACACAAAAATTTTCCCCTATCCATCTACCATATTCCCTGAAATACTGTCATGGGCGTTTTGTTTCTTTGGATTCACCCTTTACTGTTTCCATGAGTCCTTTGTTGAACTACAATAGCACTTTGGTTAGACTAATCCATGAAGGCATTTCCAGGAATAGAGAGCTCAAGAAGACTGGACCACAAGACAAGGTGGGAAAGAGAAATAAATCTAGAGCATAACAGACTATTTTACTGAAAAAGAGCAGGAAAAAGTTCTTGGGTATACAAAGGATGACATAAAAGCCCTAGGTTATAGAGAAAAGTCCAAGAAGGAAGGGAAAATTGGAATGAATTGTGAATAAACCTCATTCATTTCACAATCTTGTTTAGTTCCAGCAGAGCAGTAGACCAGAAATAGAATAATAACGGATTAACCCATCTTTGGTGCAGCATGTTATCTGGTAATGTGTTAACTCTACTGTCTTGCCCCTCAACAGCTTCCCCTTCTTCTCCTGCTCCACCAGGTGAACCTCTGCCTTAAACCAATCTAAATGTGTGCTTTATTTTAAAAATGACACCAATACAGGAATCAGGCATTGTGGCAAGATGGCAAGGGATACATTTTGATGGGGAAGTAGGGACTTTTCAACAGGACTTTCAAATCACCACATCCTTAGGACAGCTTGTTCCGTTATAATAAGACTGGGCTTCATCTGTCGGTAGGTTTTATTCTGTGTGTTTCTTATAGAGCCTAGGTTTAATAACTTTAGTACCTGGGTGATGTAAATAGTAAGCACTGGACTACTAACTAAAAGGTGAGCAATTCTAACCCACTTACAGATGCCTTAGAAGAAAAGCCTGACGATTTGCTTCCAATAGGTCAAAGCCATAAAAGTCCAAAGAGCAGAGTTCTACCCTAACGCATGTGGGTGCCCATAAGTTGTAATCTTGTTGTTGTTAGTTGGCATCGAGTCAGTCTCAACTCACAGTGACCCCATGTGCAACAGAGTGAAACACTGCCCAGTTCTGCACCATCCTCATGACCACTGCTGTGGTTGAGCCCATCATTGCAGCCACTGTGTCAATCTATCCCACTGAGATTCCTCTTTTTTCACTGACCTGTATTATACCAAGTGTGATATCCTAGTAAACCAATTCTGCAAAATACCATAGCTCTAATTTATACAATTTGTCAAATTCTGTGATCTAAATATTCCCACCGTGGCCAATATGAAGCTACTAACAGTTTAACATTGATTTACAACACTTTTTCTTTTTTTCTTGCTACCTCTCTGGTGTCTCCTGGCTAATTGCTCTAAGGCATGCATCTCCCTAAAGTAGGTGGGTCTATCACCCTGGGGTAGGTGTTCTGCATGTAGGTCTTTCTTCTGTTGGGCTGAGAGCCAATCCATGGAAGTGAGTCCATTTCTAGGTCCAAAGGGTAACCCAGGGCCACAGTCTCAGGGGTTCCACCAGACTCTATCTGACCAGTAATTCTGGTCATTTTTGTGTTTTTGAATTTTGTTCCACACTTTTCTTCCCACTCTATGCAGGAATTTCAGTTTTGATCCCTTTCTGAGTGGTTGGCATTAGTAGCCGGGCACCATCTAGTGCTTCTGGTCTCAAGGTCATGAAGGCTGAGATGGTCCATCTTATCCTTGGACTAATTATTTTCAGATGCTTTGATTTTCTTCACTCTTCTTAGCTCCAAACGAGAGGAGACAAATAGTTGAATCTTAGATGGCTGCTCAAAAGCTTTTGAAACCCCAGTCACTACTCCTCAAAGTAGTTTGCAAAGCAAGATTTTTACACACCATGCTGTGCCAATTGAGCATGATGTCCCCCAAGACTACGGTCCTGAGGCTGCAGGCCTGGTGAGTCTCTCTCTCAAAGTATTTGGTTGTCTCTGAGAAGTTACTCCAATTCTGTCTTCTGTTGCTTCTGTAACATATGTGGCTAATTTTGCAGCACAAGTGCTCATGTAAGAGTGTATTCAGCCAAATCTAACTCTGGTCTAGGGTATATTCCTGTTCCCCTGTTTACAACACTGTTGAACATGAAGAAGTTGACTCTCATGAAATGGTTCTAGTGGGTGCCAGCACAACCACTACACCTGTTAATCTAGCGAAGGAGACAAGTCACCTGTCAGCTTTAATAGAGAGGTAGGCACAGAGGGCTACAGAACAACAAAAGTAAGGGGCAAACTCTGCCTGCAGAGGGTCCAGGGAACCAGGAAAGAAAAACCGTGAACTTTAGTCATTGAAGGATAGACTTTCATTTTCACAATGTCCCACTAGACTGTAACCTGACTGAGGACAGGGACTGTACTTTCTTTTTTACTGTATCTTTCAGTAGGCTTTTCAGAATATAACATGTTATTGCCATTAAACTGAGATTGTGAACAAGAAGGAACTAATATGAGTAATGTGTCCCATTTTGCTGGTGGCTGTCCAAGTTATTTACAAATTTCATAAAAGGAAACCTTGTGATTTCCAAGTACACCCTGAAAACTCATTTTATTATTTTGACTTCAGTTTTAATTAAATTGTGCATATGACTACTCACTCGTCAGGGTCATATGACCCAGCTGGGGATGGGTCCTCCTAGCATCTGGGCTGAGTCAGTGTATGCCTTTGGGATTTGGGTCTGTGACAAAAGAAGTGAAGGAGAAATTCAGGAAAGGTTACAAGCTCAGGTGCCAATAGCAACTGCATTGGCTCTTCCAAAGTGAGACCAAAAGGACAAATGACAGTAAAGAATGTTCCAAGGTAACAAACTAAACTCAC
>NW_006921608.1:16002253-16020998 GCF_000298275.1 Orycteropus afer afer | reverse complement strand
TGACAACCGCTTTTGTTTGTGCTACTGCTGTCTCATCTTTTAATGTAAAGCTCAAAAGACACTTAGCAGAAAACAGGTTTGTAACTCTGGTAGATCACATAGCTTGTTGCCTTCAGGAGAAAAGCTTTTCATTCCAGAAAGTATATGTTTCCATGAACTTACTTACTTAATATTGCATACTGAAGCTCTGTCTACCAATGCCAAAAACAACCCACATGTTCAATTGTTTTATTTGGGGGGAAAAAATCCATCAACCCATTATTGACATTGTGTAGTCAAAACAGACAGTTGATTGATTACATTTTCAACTGGTCACCAAGGCACATGAAATACAGACACTACTCCAGAACATATATAAGAAATGGGAAACAAGGAAAATACTTAAAAGTAACTAGCAAAAGCCTCTAGCCATCTCAAACCATCATTTATAAAAGGCCAATTTTTATTAAATTTTCTTTGATTCTTTTACTGAAATGAATCATTCTGATGGCTACCGATCTTGGCTCTTCCCCTTTCAATAAAAATCTTTGAGTGAACTCTTAAATTCAAATTTTCTACAATATAAATACATCATCAGATTGCTCCAGGGTACCTGCAGACATTTTCTTAGTAACAAAAGCAGAGTGGTAACATATCTCATTTACTAATCCCCCAGCTTGAACACAAAAAGTCACTAGTCTGGAGACCTCATTAAACACCAAAAATTTTCCTAAAATACTCATCATTCACCCCACTAACCAATAAACTCCTGAATACTAATATTATTATTGAATCATATTTTTTCTGCATTCCAGCTACTTCAAAAAGGTATTTGACAACTGTTACATATACTCCTCAGTCATCAAAATAAGGATAAAATGTCAAAAACCATGTACTTGGGAGGAGGAAGGTTATTATATCAGAAACCCAGGCTAAGAAGAGTTACTGTGATTGAGTCCTAATTTTTGCTTTGAACTTTTTAGTGGCAAATAGGAAATTTGGTGAATTCTATACTAAAATAGAAACAAAGCTTTTCCTTTGCACTAAAATCTAAGAGAAAATATCACATGAATTCTTATATAGAGACCATTGAACAACAATAATAGGCAACTTGTAAAACAATTTTAAAGATGCCAATAGCTCTTCATGTGAGCATTTCTTATATTAAACCTCAGGGGTATAATATTAAATCATAATCCTTGAAGGCATTTCTTCAGAGAAGTAAACTAATGTCATCCAGGTAACTTCCTAGGATTGTAACTTGATATAAAGATACAGCTTGGAAAATCTAGAAAATTAGAGAATTAGAAATTCTGTTAGATTTCCTTTCTCAAATTTAAAATATCCTATCTGTGCTTTTTGACTGCTAACCAGTAGGTTGGTGGTTCAAACCCACCAGCCTATCCGCAGAAAGAAGACTGGGCAATCTACTTCTGTAAAGAAACTTTGTTAGACTGGTTTCTCTAGAGAAACAAAAACAAGTAAAGCCGAGTGCATAGTCATCTGATGCCATCATGGGAACAACCACACCACAACAGCTCAAACCACACAGAATTGTGGTCCAGCCAAGTTGACACACAGCTCCAACTATCACAAAGAGGGTCACTATGAGTCAGAATTGACTCAATGGCAGTGAGTTTGGTTTAGTTTTTTGGTATCTGTGCTTTTGACAACTGAGAGAAATGCACATTCTCTTGAGTGTGTCTATAGTTCTGTTGATGCCTGAAATCAGACTCATGCTTTAGGTAACAGAAGTGCAGGAAGCAAGATCCCATTTGGTTATGAAAGTCTAAGAGCAACACAACAGATTTCAATCAGGGTAATTGCCCTACCCATGGCCCATTATACATGTACCTGGTCAAAGATGATTTGGTCAGGGAAGTCACCTGACATAAAGGTTCTAGGCTGACTAGAACCCTGTGACATGGCCTGGCTTGCAAACATAAATTTGTCCATTCAGAGTCTCTCTCTTTGTCATTTAAGCCAGAATCTACAGAGATTGGGGCAGTTAACTGTGGGAACAGCAGCCAGCTGAAAGATCATGATGTTGGTAGAAGCCAGGGTTCATGTTGCTCCATGTGCAAGCAAAGTTTAAAAAGAGAAAACTAAGAGAAGCACAGCCGTGAGGCAGAGAAGTACAAGGAGATCAAAACGAAAACGCTGAGCTTTAGAGAGCTTGCAGAGGGGGCGGAGCTAGCCTGACACCGAAATTCAATAATTCAAATCCTTCAGCCTGTCTCTACGCTACACGCCCTGCCCTTCCCACAGCAACCTGACTCCTTTCCCGTCTGGTTCTTCAGTTCTTCCTGCTTTCCTGTGTGCATGTGTCCTTGAAATAAGTGCTGAATGAAGACATCTGTCTCCCCAAGATGTGCTGGCATCTGTGTCTAGTCTGCTCTCTTTAAGCCTCAGAATCGATTAGGTTTAAGAAACACCCTACATTGGTATGATCTCATTAATATAACAAACAAATCCCTGTTTCCAAACATGATTACATCTACAGGTTAAGATTCCATCATATATTTTGAAGGGACACTACTCAGTCCATAACACCTTGGAAGCAAAAACTCATGGAAGTCAGTGTACAAATACCCCAGTTCCCCTGCTCTTTGCATAGGATGACTCAAGGGCAAGTGTTTTGTCCCAACTCTCAAAGAGTCTCCCTGCAGAACTGAGCCAACACTTAGTGGTTGCTGGGTTAATATAATAACACATCCTTAGTGGGTGCTTTTTCTTCCAGTATTACCTTGCCACTCCTCTTACTGATCCCTACACCTCTCAAATAAACTACTTGCCCCTGAATCCTCATCTCAAAGTCTGTCTCAAGGGCAAGTCAAATGAAGGCAGCATCTCCACAGAAATCTTTTCCTCATTAAGTAATCTAAAGTGGCCAAGAGAGCATCAGTTCAAGCTCCTAACCAGCCTTCTGCATTGATTTTTCTTTCTTCTTCTTCCCTGTAGATTTGCCAAACTGCAGAGAAGATACCTGTCGAGGCCCTTAAGCCTAAGAACTTAGAAGCCTCCAGTGGGTCTGTGATGAAAAACACCAGTGTAACTCTGCAAGAGGCAGCCTCACTGTTTTATGGGTATTATCCAGGGAGAGAGAGGCAGAATTCAGTGGTTGGTTTCATCTTCACTCTTCAGTACAAAGTGGCTGGACTGCTTTTGCTGGGCTATCAGTCTTCCCATGGTGAGAACTGCCAGGCAGTAAGGTTCTTGCTCTCTCCAAATTTTAGCAGGAGCAGAGAAGTTTTATTTTTAACTGTGCAGGATGGCATTGCCATGGTAACATAACAAACTCAAAGAGCAATTTGATTGATTGATGATGTTGTGGTGAAGGAGGATTGACGATGGTGGGGAAAAAAAAATCACACAGTTTTCTCACCCTGGGCTGAGTTTATAGGTCTTGGTTATTAGACACTAATAACATGTGATTCCATTTATCCTGGTGCAAAAGGAAGCATGTACATTTTCCTTCCCCTCATGCCCAAAGCAAGATAACAAAGAAACTTATGAATTGACCATCAGGTCAGTGAGCTGGCCTCAGGAATTTGAAAGCTATGTGATAAATGTGGGAGCTCTCGTGGCACAGTGCCTAAGGCATTTAACTGCTAACCAGAAGGCTGGTGGTTCAAACCCACCAGCAACTCCTCAGAAGGAAGATTAGGCAATCTACTTCCATAGAGATACCTCCTTGGAAACCTAAAGAGGGGTTGCATGAGTCAAATTGACTCGACAGCAGTGAGTAAACGCTGAATTTGCTAGTCAGGCCAGGCATAGCAGAGCATTCAGACACCTCACTAGTGGGCAATTAATGGAGCTCATTCTGTCATCCATTCATTCCTGTGGTAGTTAAGGTTGTGTGTCAAATTGTCTGGGCCTGGTTTGGAGTGGCCAGGCACTTGGAGGTAGTTATTCCCTGTGATAAGACTGGTAATCAGCTCCATGGTGGAATCTACTGTAAGCAGCTGAGTAGCTGCCGTCTGAGTCTGGCCTGCTTCCAGTATATAGGAAGATGCTTTGAGAAAAGTCTCTAGCTTTTAGCACATCTGGATCCTGAATTTGGCTGAGTCTTCAACTCAATGACCTGCCATGGTGTCTGCCGATCTTGGGACGGTCAATGGATTTGAATTAGTGACCTGCCATGTTGCTTAATAATCTTGGGACTGTGCCATTTTACTTGTTGACCTTAGGTTTGTCAGCCTCAGCAGCCAGCAGTTATCTGAGCTAAAAGAAGCCTCCAGCTTCAGTTGGCCTGGAGCAAGAGGCAGAACTGAAGCCCAAGAGAATGAGGGGCTTTCACCCAGCCCCTAGATCTGGCACTTTGAACTCGGACATCTAGCCTCCTAAACTGTAAGAGAATAAACCCCTGTTTGTTAAAGCCATATATTTGTGGTATGTGTGTTATAGAAGCAGTAGAGAACCAAAACAATTCCTTTCAATTAACCTCCCTCTTTGTGGTGGGGATGTATTTGAAATACTACCTATGTATTTTCCCTTTTGGAAAATCCAATTTCTTTCTCTACAGCCCAGACACTACTTTTGCCCCAGGGAAGATAAAAGTTGAATGCCAATAAGGAAAGATGCCACCACTTCTCTGTCAGTTTGTGGCACTGTGGTGACTTGTGTGTTGCTGTGCTCTTGGAAGCTATGACACTGGTGTTTCAAATACAAGCAGGGTGTGGTAGTTAAGTTGTGTGTCAACTTGCCTGGGCCTGGTTTTGAGTGGCTGGGCAGGTGGATGTAATTATTCCCCGTGGTGAATTTGGTGATCAGCTCTATGGTGGAGTTTACTAGAGCAGCTAAGTAGCTGCCTTAGGGATATGGTCTGCTTCCAGTATATGAGGAGAAGTTCTGAAAAGGGTTTCAGCAGCTTTTGGCATGCTTGAATCCTGTATGTAGCCAAGTCATTGTTCAGCAGCCTGCCATGTTGTCTGCCAATCTTGGGACTGTCAATGGACTTGAATCTGTGGCCTTCCACAGATAATTTGGAGACTGTGCCATTTTACTCATTGACTTTGGGTTTGTCAGCCTCAGCAGTCAGCAGCTGCCTGAGTGAGGAGCTGCCTCCAGCTCCAGTGGGCTGGGAACAAGAGACAGAGTTGAAGCCCAAGGTCAAGGGGCTTTCACCCAGCCCCTAGAGCTGGCACTGTGAACTCGAACTTCTAGCCTTCTAAACTGTAATAGAATAAACCCCTGTTTGTTAAAGCCACACATTTGTGGTATTTTCTGTTAAAGCAGCACAGAGTAACCAACACACATGGTCACCCATGGTGGATAAGTTTCAGTGGAACTTCCAGACTAAGACAAACCAGGAAGAAGGATGTGATGATCTTCTGGGAGGAAAAAAAAAAGAAAAAGTGGCCACTGAAAACCTATGACTAGCAGTGGAATATAGTCTGATATAGTGTGGGAAGATGAGCTTCTCAGGTTGAAAGGCACTCAAGATACAACATCATGATAAACAGAAAAGAATGAAGTTCTCAAGGATTTCGTTTTACTTGGATCCACAAGCAGTGCCCATGGAATCAGCAGCCAATTAATCAAATGGCATATTGCATTGGGCAAATCTGCTGCAAAAGACCTCCTTAAAGTGTTAAAGATCTAAGTCGTCACTTTAAAGACTAAGGTGCTCCTGATCCAAGCATTTTCGATCACCTCATATGCATGTGAAAGCTGGACAATGAGCAAGGAACACCAGAGAAGAATTGATGCCTTTGAGTTGTGGTGTTTGCGAATACTGAAAGTACCATGCACTGCCAAAAGAACTAACAAATCTGTCCTGGAAGAAGCACAGCCTGAATGCTCCTTGGAAGCGAGAACGGCCTGACTTCATCTTTCCTACTTTGGTCATGTTGTCAGAAGGGACCATTCCCTGGAGAAGGACATCATGCTTGGTAAAGTAGAGGGTCAACAAAAAAGGGGAAGGCCCTCAACAAGATAGATTGACACAGGGGCTGCAACAATAGGCTCAGGTATTGCAAAGATTGTGAGCCTGGCACAGGACTGGGCAGTGTTTCATAGTGTGGCTATGAGTCTCAGCCAATTTGACGGCACCTAACAACAACAACATGGGCTTACTCAAGTACACCAGGAATTTTACACAAAATATTTCATTTAATCCTCACAACAACCCTAGGAGGTGAATTTTATACTTGGCATTTTACTGCAGCTCAAAGTAATTAGGAAATCTGCCCAACATCATGTAACTGGTTATGTGTCAGGGCCGGGATTTGAACCCACATCCATCAGTCTCCAAGCCAATGCTTCTTCTACTATATCCAGCAGCCTCCTCAAGTACAGTATTTAAAAGTCACAGCACAAGAGCTATGTTCACCCAAGTCTTCCCTGCCCTCTTACTTTTTTTCCCTTATGACATATATTTCTCCAGCATCCACCCTCCCATGATTCGATAGTTGTAGACAAACCAGGAAATGGGGAGCAATCACTCACAAAATTATACCCAGATTACTTTCTAAATAAACTGTAGAAGCTCTAGCAGTGGGCCCCCACTTTATGTTTTTCTTTTACTAAACATTCCTTCAAAGTTGGTGATGTGGTAGGCATCATGCCAAAGTCAAAAATTGCCAAAAATTCCAAAACTTTATTAGATACGATTTTTATATTATCATTAATTGAGCACTCATTATGTGCTAGGCACACATCTAGGTACTTTCCTTACTTCTTGCAACAACTGTGCAAGATGGATTTTGCTAACTTTCTTTTCTAGTTGAGTAAAGAGAAGCTCCAAAAGCTCAAAATATTTTCTCAAGGAATCACAGCTAGTAAATTCAAACTCAGTTCTGCCTGCTTCCAAATCTTAAGTTCTTTCCACTATTCACAGTGATTCTGTGTCACTGATACAGTGCAACCCTGCTGCTAGCTTGTGACTTGGAGTTACTAGATTTTTTTTTTTTTATAAACCTTTTCAGATTCAATATGTCACCTCAGGCAGAAAACTGCCACAGAAAGGATACATTGGCACAGGGATGTGTTTTTTAAACCAGAAACAAATCAATTTATCTGTTTTTATATTGCGTGGATGTTTTTCTTCCTTTTAAAGTTCTTCTGAATGATGGAGGCATTGAAAATAGCATTTTACAAGCTAGTTCTTGGTTACCATCTACTAGCTTTGCTGCCTTTTCTTCTCTCTCTCTCTCTCTCTCTCTCTTTCTCTGTCTCTCTCGTTTTTTTAGAAGAGAGTGCAATAGCTGAGATATTGTAAATTGTACCAAGATGCAATTCAGAATTGAAAGAAACCTCATGCTTTTAAATGGGAATTTTCAAGTACTAAAAAGTATCTCATTAACCAGATGGAAGAATGGATGTGAACTTTTCCACTTCTCCCCAGTGCCTGGAGACCCAGAAACCTCAAGATCACCGAGGAATCACCAGAGGAAATGAGATAGATGCGAGAAGCTCGCAATCAGAATGAACATTTAAAAGCATGCAGTCAGCCTGTATGCGCTGAGGCATGATCTCCAAACTATTTTAAAAAAATAATAATTATTGTGATTTGGGTGAAAGTTTACAGATTAAATTAGTTTTGCATTCAATAATTGATACACATTTTGCTTCATGACATTGATTACATTCCCCTCAAAGTACCAGCACTCATCCACTTCTTCATTTTAATTTAATAAACATGGTGCGAGCAGTGAGTTCAGTATGCTATCATCTATGCTTAAAAACAGACAGAGAAGATACCAGTTGCCATCGAATTGATTCCAAACCAAGGCAAATCTATGTATTTCAGGGTACAACTGTGCTTTACAGGGTTTTCAAGGCTACGACTTTTCAGAAAGGATTGCCAAGTCTTTCTTTAGAAGTACTTCTGGTTGAGTTTAAACCACCAACCTTTTGGTGAGTAGTCAAACATTTAACCATTTTCACCACTCAGAGAATATATAGGGAACTCTGGTGGCAGTGCCTAACGCATTCGACTGTTAACCAGAGGGCTGGTGGTTCACACCCACTAGCCACTCCTCAGAAGGAAGATTGGGCAATCTACTTCGTAGACATACCACCTCGGAAACCCTAGGAGGGGCCACCGTGAGTAGGATTCGACTAGACAGCAGTGAGTTTGTTTGTTTGTTTGTTTTTCAGTTAGAAAATATATATGTATGTGTATGTATGTGTATGGGAGCTCTGGTGGTATAGTGCTTAAGGCATTTGACTGCTTACCTGAAGGCTGGAGGTTCAAACCCACCAGCCACTTCTCAGAAGGAAGATTGGGCCATCTACTTCAGTAGTCATACCCCCTCAGAAACCCAAATAGGGGTCACTATGAGTTGGATCTGACTCAATGGCAGTGAGTTTTGTTTTGTTTTATTTTGTTTTTTAATGTATGTGTACACACACACACATATCTGTGTATATTGAATAAACAAATAAGTAAGGCTTATAAGTTACACCACATACCACTCGTCTGTCAGTTTGTCATACTGTGGTGGTTAGCATGTTGCTGTGATGCTAGAAGCTATGCCACTGGTATTCAAATACCAGCAGGGTCACCCATGGTGGACAGGTTGCAGCAGAGCTTCCAGATTAAGACAGACTGGGAAGGGCCTGGTGATCTGTTTCTGAAAAAAAATGACCCTTGAAGACTTTAGGAACAGTAGCAGAACATTGTCTGACACAGTACTGGGAGATTACTGGGGAAAGAGCTGCTTATTCAGAGTAGATGGAGTATAAAGCTTTTAGGACCTTCATTTGTTGATGTGGGATGACTCAAAATGAGAAGAAACAGCTGCAAACATCCATTAGCAACCAGCATGTGGAATTATGAAGTATGAATCTAAGAAAAACTAGAAGTGGTCAACAATGAAATGGAATGCTTGAAGATAGATATCCTAGGCATTAGTGAGCTGAAATAGACTGATATGGTCATTTTGAATCAGACAATCATATAGTCTACTATATGCCAGGAATGAAAATGAAGAGGAATGGCATCACATTCATTGTCACAAACAGCATTTTGAGGTCTATACTGAAGTACAATGCTGTCAGTGATAGGACAGTATCAATACACATACAAGGAAGAGAAGTTACTACAGCTATTATTCAAATTTATGTACCATCCACTAATGCCAAAGGTAAAGAAATTGAATATTTTTACCTACATCAGCAGTCTGAAATTAATCAAATAATAAGTCAAGATACAATGATAATTACCAATGATTGGAATGTTAAAATTGGAAATAAAAGAGGATGAGTAGATGGGAAATGTCCCCTTACTAATAAAAACAAAGCAAGAGGTTGCATGATAGAATTTTGCAAGATCAGAGAGCTATTTGTTATAAATACCTTTTTTCAACAACATAAGTGGAAACTATACATGTGGACCTCACCAGATGGAAGACACAGGAATCAAACAGACTACATCCATGGAAAGAGATAATGGAGGTCAGTATCATCAATCAGAACAAGGCCAGATGTCAACTGAAGAAAAGATCATCAATTGCTCATATGCAAGTTCAAGCTGAAGGTGAAGAAAATTAAAACAAGTCCATGATAGCCAAAGTAAAACTTGAGTACCTCCCATCTGAATTTAGAGACCATATCAAAAATAGATTTGACACATTGACCAATAACATATGTTGTTGACAAGTTGTGGGATGATATCAATGACATCATGCATGGAGAAACCAAAAGGCCATTTAAAAGACAAGAAAGAAAGAAAATATCAACATGCATGTCACAAGAGACTCTGAAACTGGCTCCTAAACAAAGACTTGCTAAATAAAATAGAAGAAATGATTAATTAAAAGAGCTGAACAGAAGATCTCAAAGGGTGGCTAGAGAAGACAATGTAAAGTATTATGATGAAATGTACAAAGACCTGAAGTTAGAAAATCAGTAGGGAAGAACACACTCCACATTTCTCAAACTGAAAGAACTGAATAAAAAATTCAAACCCTCAATTTCAATATGGAGGGATTCACTAGTCAAAATATTAAACTTTGCAGGAAGCATTAAAAGAGGATGGAAGGAAGACAAAGAGTCACTGTATAAAAAAAAAAGAACTAGTTGATGTTCAACAATTTCAAGAGGTAGCATGGGATCAAGAACCAATGGTACTGAAGGAAGAAGTCCAAGCTGCACTGAAGGCTTTGGTGAAGAACAAAGCTCTGGAAATTGACAGAATAACAATTAAGATGTTTCAACAAATGAATGCAACACTGGAACCACTCACTAGTCTATGCCAAGAAATTTGGAAGACAGCTACCAGACCAACTGACTAGTTGAGTTCTATATTTGTGCCCATTCCAAAGGTGATCCAACAGAATACAGAAGTTATCAAACAATATCATTAATAACACACTCATATAAAGTTTTGCTGAAGATAATTCAGAAACAAGTGCAGCAGTACATTGACTGGAAACTGCCAGAAATTCAAACCAAATTTAGAAGAGAATGTTCTAGGGGCTGGGTGAAGTCCCCTCAGCCTTGGGCTTCAGGTTTGCCTCTTGCTCCCAGCCCACTGAAGCTGGAGACTTCTCTTAACTCAGGCAGCTGCTGGCTGCTGAGGCTGACAAACCCAAGGTCAACAAGTAAAGTGGTACAGTCCCAAGATTATCAAGCAACGTGGCAGACTACTGGTTAAATAGTCCCAAGATCAGCAGACAACATGGTGGAACACTGATGACTTGGCCAAATGCAGGATCCAGATGTGCCCAGAAGCTCAATACTGTTCATAAAGTGTCTTCCTATAGACTGGAAGAAGATCACATCCCTAAGGCAGCTACTCAGCTGCTCACAGTAGATTGCACCATGGAGTTGATTACCGATCTCATCATGGAGCATGACTACACCAGCTGCCCAGCCACTCAAAACAAGGACCAGCCAAGTTAGCACACAACCTTAACTACCACGCATCTTAATATAAAGAAAACAAAACTCCTCACAACTAGACCAACAAGCACTATCATGATAAATGGAGAAAAGATTGAAGTTATCAAGGATTTCATTTTACTTGGATCCACAATCAACGCCCATGAAAGCAACAGTCAAGAAATCGAATGATGTGTCACATTGGCAAATCTACTGCAAAAGACCTCTCTAAACTGTTAAAAAGCAAAGATGCCACTTTGAAGACTAAGGTGCATGGGAATACTGGACAATGAATAAGGATGATCAAAGAAGAATTGATGCATTTGAATTATGGTATTAGCAAAAAATATTGAATATACCAAGGACTGCCAGAGAAAAATGAACAAAACTATCTTGGAAGAAGTCCAGCTGTAATCTTCCTTAGAAGCACAAATGGTGTGACTTCATCTCACATATTTTGGTCATGTTATTGGGGAATCCAGTCCCTGGAGAAAAACATCACGCTTGGTAAACTTGAGGATCAATGAAAAATTGGAAGTCTCTTAATGAGATGGACTGACACAGCGGTTGCAACAATGGGCTCAAACATAGCAATTATTGTGAGGATGGCACAGACTCAGCAATGTTTCGTTCTGTTGTTCATAGGTTCACTGAGTCAGAAGCAACTCAACAGAGCCTAACAACAACCTAGGGTGCATCTAGTTCTTCACCTGATCCTAAACGAGCTCTTGAACAGGCTATAGCTTGTGTGCAAACTCCTAGATAATGAAAAGATCTCCAGTCACTTTAGTCACAAAAATAATCCCATTTTGTCCACCATGTGGTAGACAAAGCTTGAAATTTCATTAGAAGTTAAAATACCTTCCTTCTGACAGTCCAGGCTTGAAAGGAGCTGAGGGGAAGAAGACATGGTTGCCTTATTCTATTTACCTGTCTAGCACATCCACACCTCTTTCTCCAGGCACTAGGGAGCCTCTGTCCTTCCAGAGCTAAAGAATAGGGGGAGGAAAATAAAGGGACAGGTATTATTGGAAAGGTACTGCTGTGTATTGACCTGGATGCTCTTTGGACTCTTTTACTTGAAGTGTATTAGTGGGTTCACAGACCTCCCTGGTAATCTCTCACCCATAATACCTCAACACATCTGATACCTGCTCCAGTTGGCTGCTTATTATCATTCCTCAGTCCCCTGTTTTTGATAGGCCACTACAGGGATTCTGTCTTTTAGGATCCTAACACCTTTGCAGATTATCCTCTTAGTAAAGTCTCTAAAATCGCCTCAGGCCATGGTCCATGCTGCATCTATTGGAATTACACACGCTTTGCCCCACAAAATGAAGTGCAGACCACTTCCTAGGTAGTCGCTTTTCTTTCTCTGCTGTAACAGTAGCTGGCCTCCATCATCCTCTTGGCCTTTAGCTTTTTCTGCAGAAGGGTTTGGCACCAGCCTTTGAGCCCCACAGTCTCCAGGTATATTGTGTCCCCATTTCCTCGATCCCACAAGGGCAATATCATCAGCTTCTTTAACAATTTTTTATGTAATATGCTTTTAAGGCTGTATCAGCTACTGCTGTGTAACAAACCAATCAAAACTTATCGATTTAAAAAATAGACATTCCTTTTTCTTTATTTTTTAAATTGTGGTAATTATATAAGAGCCCTAGTAGTGCAGTGGTTAACCTCTTGACTGCTAAACAAAAAGTTGGTGACTTGAACCCATCAAACCTTGCTCTCCACTGGAGAAAGATGTAGCAGTCTGCTTCCATATTTACAGCTTTGGAAACTCTGTGGGACAGTTCTACTCTGTCCCATAGGGTCACTATGCATCAGAAATGATTCAATGGCAATGGGTTAAATATATAACAAAGCATTTGCCCTTTCACCAGTTCTCACATGTACAGTTCAGTGATATTAATTATGTTCAACCATTACCATTAACCAAAAAGTAACCATTTTTTATAGCTCACAAGTCTACAGTTCAGGTGAGTGGTTCTGCTTAACAAGGCCAGGATTATCTGATGTCAAGTGGGCTCATATTTGCCTTAGCAAACAAGTACTAGTCACCAACTGGGAGCTGGCTGGTCCAAGATGTCCTCATAACATGTGTGGTAATTGACTGGCTGTTGATGGGGGTGATGGGCATGACTAGGTCATATGTCTCTCATCGTCCCACAGGCTAACAACATAGGCTTTTTCATATGGCAGAGCCATGATTCCAAGAGAAAGTGTGGAAATGAGCAAAGCCTTATGACTGGTAAACCATTATTTCCCCTACATTCCATATGTTGTTGTTGGGTGCCATCAAGTTGATTCTGACTCACAGTGAGCCTATGTACAACAGAATGAAACACTACCTGGTCCTGTACCATTCTCACAATTGTTGCCATGTTTGAGCTAATTGTTGTAATTAGCAACGTCCATCTCATTGAGGGTCTTCCACTTTTTCACTGACCCTCTACTTTATCAAGCATGATGTCTTTCTCCAGGGACTGGTCCTCCTGATAACATGTCTAAAGGACATGACACAAAGTCTCGCTATCTTTGCTTCTAAGGAACTGTACTCTGGCTGTACTTCTTCCAAGACAGATTTGTTCATTCTTCTGACAGTCCATGTATGTTCAATATGCTTTGTCAACACTATAATTCAAATTCATCAATTATTCTTCAATCTTTCTTATTAATTGTCCAGCTTTTGCATGTATAGGAGCCAATTGAAAATACCATGGTTTGAGTCAGGTGCATCTTAGTTCTCAAAGTGACATCTTTGTTTTTAACACTTTACAGAGGTCTTTTGCAACAGATTTGCCCAATGTAATATCTTGACTGCTATTTCCATGGGCATTGATTATGGATCCAAATAAAAGGAAATCCTTGACAACTTCCATCTTGTCTCCACTTAACATGATATTGCTTACTGGCCCAGTTGTGAGAATTTCTGTTTTCTTTATGTTAAGGTAGTCTATAGTCTTTGATCTTCGTCAGTAAGTATTTCAAGTCTTCTTCACTTTCAGCAAGCAAGGTTGTATCATCTACATATCACAGGCTGTTAATGAGTCTTTCTCCAATTCTTCTATTCCATATACTTCTTCATATAGTCCAGCTTCTTAGATTATTTGCTAAACATACAGATTTAATAAGCAGCATGGAAGAATTCACAGACTTGATTCACAAGTTGGAAAAAAGACTTTACCTCTTGATGGTCAAATTGTGAAATGTATGGAAATAAGAAAGTAAAATATTGGAGACATTTTTGCAACCAGTCTACCACATAGTCAATTCCCTATCCTAATCTTTATAATAAACTTCAGTTCCTATGGATCTCACCCTATTTGATAGTGTAGTATAATGTGACATTAACTTGTTAAAAAAAGGAGAAGAAGAAGAAGAAGCTACACCAACAAAAACTTTAACTTCAAAGAATGTAAGTGATTTCACATTTAGAAATGGTTGAATTGGTATATAATTTGATGTGTATATTCTCAACAACAACAAAATACATTTTTTAAAAAAAAGTTTTAACTAACAGTGCTATTACTGTTGACTAATTCTTTACCTTTTTTCCATGCTCCTACTAAGCCACCTGAATGCATATTGCAGGGCTTTGGACTCCAAGTTCAGAAGCTTACATATATCCTAGTTAAATTTCATCTTGTTAATTTAGATCCATTTCTTCAGCCCCCGGAATCCTTCCAATTTTTTAGTTAAGAAGACTGAGAGTGTTGTCCAAGTTGTTTCCTGTCAGAAAGTCTGTGTCCAAACAAAACTGAAAGTTCTTGGTCAAGTCAAGAGCTCACTCCATGTATATGAGCCCCTTTGACATGACCCAGCTCAAAGAAGAAGTAGAATTAGGAGCTGTGGTCTGTGCAGTTTGTGGTGTGGAGAATTATGGTTCCTCTTAGAAATTATGGTTTCTTATCCAGAACAACCCCATAAAATCAAATACAGAAACATAATGCCAAGTCAATCTAGCAGGTCCTTGTGGATGTAAGACTAAAACAGTTCAGAAAACAAAGCAAGAGGATAAAAAGGACATTAAAAAGCAGGACAGTGAGGGAGTAAGTCAAAAGGAAGAATCCAGAAAAAAAGAGAATTTACCTAATGGCAAAATTTTCTTTTGTGGAGGAATAAATAAATAAATAAATAAACATTTTGGGATAAGACACAAGAGAAAGGAACTGAGGCAAATCTCTTATGCATTTCCTGCCCCCTTTTTCAGTGTCAAAGCTATTGTCTATTTGGCACATCACTAAAAGGGAATTGCTTCAAAAGGCTCTCTTCATTCCAGTCTCAGCAGGTAGAGATTTAAAGGGTAAGTTTGTCTGATCAACTGAGTAGATGGGCAGCATTTTGAGGCTTCTGGGGAACCATTTCTATCCCTCTTCAAAGGGAACCAGTTACCATTTTATCACCACAAGAATTCATCCTAAGGACCAGTGGTCCACATCACAATTAACCGAAATGGCTCTTCATAGAGAGCCTTTGTAGAAGCCAAACTTGTCGACCTGGATCTAGGGATGACTCTGATGGATGAATAGTAAGCACATTAGCTCATTTGGAAGGCACATCTGCCACTGACTGCAAGTGAGCTTATCTGCTGAAGCCCCTAAGATATTTCACTATGCATAAAACACAGCTCTCCTATATTTTTATGTACAAATATCCTTGAAAATTTTCTTCAATAGGTCTTTCTGACCAGAGAAAATATATGCTCATACATAGACTGAACAATTAGGAAACAAAGAAAGAATGGAATTTGGAGAATTTTGCACTGGAATCATACAGGCAGGAGAAAAATTGAGTGGTTGAAGAGTTGGGGTGATTAATAATTTCCCCCAGATTCACTACTTAAGAATAGAATAAGAAGAAATCATTTTAAACTTGATTGTGAAGGACTGAGTTTTTGACCAACAGTATAGTGAACCCACTGCACTGAGCACTTTGGGGGAAATAAGAGAAGTCAAATTATCCTTTTGTGGCCCTCAACGGGCCTATGACCCACTTAGGCAGGCATGAGGGAGGTTTACAAGTTGATGAACAAGGGGGAAAAAAATCTCTCCAATAGTCAAGCATTCACATAAAAAGCCTTAAACAGTAATGTAAAGTACACATGAGCACTGCTCATGTCTTCTGCTTAAATCTAAGATGTAAAAAGCTGAAAACAGCATCAGTTTCATTCCAGCAACAAGAAAAATCTGGATAAACTGGAAAATAATTTTTTTAACTCATCAGAGAGCCGTGGTCCTAGAGCAGCCAGCCAAGTAGTGTGAAATCTAAGAAAAAACAAGCCCGTCCAAAGAGACAGCATGTGAACACTGTGTCACCTGTAGCAAAGTATGGGAGGAAAAGATGTCAGGCTCTGTACAAACGGGTAACAATTCAGCTAAAATGTTAAGTAAGTTGTCGTTGTTGTTAAGTGCTGCTGAGTTGTCTCTGACTCATAGCGACCTTATGTACAACAGAACGAAACACTGTCCTGTCCCGTGCCACCCTTCCGATCCCAGCCATACCTTAGCCCATTGTTGCAGCCACTGTTTCTATCCATCTTGTTGAGGGCCATCCCCTCCTTTGTTGACTCTCCACTCTACCAAGCATGATATGCTTCTCCAGAGAATGGTCCCTTCTAACAGCATGACAAAAGTAGGTGAGACAAAGTCTGGCCATTTCTGTGTCCAAGGAGAATTGCACTTTTTCCAGGACAGATTTGTTAGTTCTTTTGGCAGTCCATGGTACTTTTAGCATTCTTCACCAACACCACGAGTTTACCTTAGTAAACATGCTCTTAGTGGCAGGCTTTTATCAATAGATCTCCACTAGGTAGTTACAAGACTACCTATTCGGGGAAGATTGGGATCAGAGAAAATCTCTCTTTGTGGTATAGGACTCGTGAGGGGAAATAACTACCAATGTAGGAGCTCTGGTGGCATAGTGCCTAGGGCATTTGACTGCTAACAAGAAGGCTGGTGGTTCAAACACACCAGCCACTCCTCAGAAAGGAAGTTAGGCAATCTACTTCCATAGTGATACCACCTCGGAAACCCAAGGAGGGGTCCCTATGAGTCAGATCTGACTCGACAGCAGTGAGTTTGGTTTGGTTTGGTAGGAAAGGCACAGAATCCCATCTGAACCCTAATCTTCCTCCCCTTACACTACAAGAGGAAGGAAAGTAAATTCTGATGCCCTCAGCACACAGATAAAGGCCCACTATAGCTAGAGAAAAGGAACAACAACAACAACAACAAAATCCCTATTCCTAAAGATGGGGCAAGAGAACATCTGGGTCCAAAACTGTATAGGTATCCTACCTCTGCAGGAGTAGAAAAAAAGCTCATTTCTGCACATGACCCACCAAAGATACAATACAAACTGTCTCCCACAAAGAAGAAGAGCAAAATCACTGGGAAAGCTTCACCACAGAGAACCAGGGCAAAAAAGCTTGCCAAGAAAGACTGGAGCAGGGAAACAGAGAATTTTCCCCCACCCCTCACCACCAGCAGTCTATATGTTTGGGAGGGATAGAAACAGACACAACTTCAGAGCCACTGGCCCACTAGGAAGGCCAAAAGAAGAGAGCAGGAAAGGAACATTGAAAAAAGGACTTGCAAACTGGACCCAACCCTAAACACTAGAAGTGCATTGAGGTAGCCACAACAACAAAACCAAAACCAAACTCAAATCCTGACTAAATAGCTTAATTTTCCACATTAAAACCCTAGCAAAGAAGAGATGTGCCTCTTTCCAGGCATAAATGTTCTTTTTCTCAATCTCTACTCTCCTACATAAAATGTCTAGCTCGGAAACAAAAATCGCAAGGCATACAAAAGAGCAAGGAAAAAACAACTCACTGTCAAGAAAGTAAAACTACAGATAAATATCTATCATGAACCTAGATACAAAAGTCCCTAATAAATGTTTTCAAATTGAACTCTGTACTGTATAAAATTAATTAATTATAAACCACAAATAAGGGTGATTTATCCCAATTAAGGAATACTGGCTCAATATTCAAAAATCAATCAATGAAACCACCATATCAACAGGCTAAAGAAGAAAAATTATATGATTATGTCAGTTAACACCAAAAAAGCATTAGACAAAATGCAACACCTATTCATGATAAAAACTCTCATAAAGAATATCTACCAAAAAATCTACAGTTAACACAATGGTTAGAAATTAGATGCTTTTCTCCCAAGATTGAGAACAAGACAAGGATGTCCTTTCTCATCACTTCTATGAAATACCATACTAGAATTTCTAGCTAATGAAATAAAGCAAGGAAAGGGATAGATCCTGGAAGTAAAACTGTATCTATTTGCAGATGACATGATTACCTGTGGAGAAAATACTAATGAATTGACAGCAACAACAACCACAAAAAGTCCTAGAACTTATAAGCAAGTATAGTACAATCACAGGATACAAGTTAGTATACAAAAGTCTATTGTTTTCTTATATAGTAGCAATGGCCAAATGGAATTTAAACAATACCATTTATAACAGCACCAAAAATGAAATAATTAAGTATAGATAAAACAAAATATGTACATGATCTACAAGCAGAAAACTCTAAGAGTCTAGTGAAAGAAATCAAAGAAGATTTAAAGAAATGGAGAGATACTCCATGTTCATGAATAAGAAGATTCAATGTTGATCTACATATTTAATGTAATCTCAATCAAAATGCTAGCAAGCTATTTTGTGGATATTGAAAAACTGATTCTAACATTTATATAAGAAGGCTAAAAACCTACAACAGTCAACACAGAACTGAAGAAAAAGAACAAAATTAAAGAACTCACACAGTCGATTTCAAGACTTATTACAAAAGTACAATTATCAAGACAATGCGGTACTGATGAAAGAACAGACACATCAATCAAGGGAACATAATTGATCCCTCTGGAAGAGAGAGCCCAGAAACAGACCCAAATCA
>NW_006921608.1:15974193-15984573 GCF_000298275.1 Orycteropus afer afer | reverse complement strand
TATAGTGGTCAGGAAAGTCCTCACTGTAAGGTAAAGCCTGCTCTGTGATGTCAAGGAGGTGAGGGAAAAAGTCATGAGGACATTTGGGAGAAGAGCAATCCAGACTGAGGGAACAAGGCTCTGGGCTAGGAGCAGGGTTGGCATGTTCAAGCACAACAACCAAGCCACTATGGACAAAGTGGTGTAAGCAAAGGGGAGAGCAGCAGCAGAAGGAGTAGAAGAGGGATCAGAGACCACCCAGGGCCTTGGGAGCCATGTTAAGAACTTTGGATTTAACTCTGGATGAAAAAATAAGCCACTGGATGCTTGAGCAGAGGAATTCCATCATCTGACTATATGTTAACTGTCTCATGCTGCTAATGTGTTAAGAATAGATCGAAGAGGGCAAGGAGAGAAGCATGGATGCCAGTTAGAAAAGGATTGCAATGATACAGGAAAGAGATGATAGTGGTTTGGAGCCAGGTGGTAATGGTAAAAGTTAATCAGCAGTCATCAGATTCTAGGTATATTTTGAAGATAGAGCCAACAGAATTTGCAAACAAATTGGATATGGGGAAGGAAGCAAGGGGGAATCAAAGACAAATCCCAAGTTTTTGGCCCAGGCAACTAGAATGAAAAAAATGACTGTGTAAAAATGAGAAGACTACAAGAAGAGCAGACATAGGGGAGAAGATCAAGAAACTGATTTTAGATGTTAGGTTTAATGTTTGAGTGGAGCTGTTGAAAAAACTGTGTGAGTCTGAAGTTCAGGGAAAGGGCCCATCATCATCAGATACAGAAAATATTTAAAGGGCTTGCAACTAGATCAGATTTTTCACAGCACAGTTTCAATCACATTGTAGTTTTTTGAGGATAGTGCCCCCTGGAATTAAGCAGTGCACAACCCACACAGCCATACCTGTTGGCCCTAGATACAATCACCTAGAAAGTGAGTAGTGATAAATAGATCTGAACACTAAGCTCTGGGGTACTCCAAAATTTTGAAGGCAGTGAACTAAGTTGGAATGAGCAGAGAAGGTGGGAAAAAAGTAGCCAGTAAGTCAGAAGGGAAACCAGAAGACTATGAGGTCCCAGAAGCCAAGTGAAGGAAATGTTTAAAGAAAGAGTAATCAACTGTGACTGTTATTGCTGTTATGTGCCGTCGCATCAGCCCTGACTCTTGGGTTTCCGAGGTGGTATCACTACGGAAATAGATTGCCCAACCTTCCTTCCGAGGAGTGGCTGGTGGGTAGTTCTTTTAATAAGTCAAAGGAGATGAGGGCTGAGAATTGATCGCTGCAATTCTACCATTACATCCATAAAAGTAGGGTCCCTGGCCCAGACCCCACACCTCAGGGAATTCTGTACTTTACAGTATCTTTTTCAAATTTTTCTACATTCCCCTCCTATGCTTGGAACCAACTAGGGCTATCAGTGCCAATCAGGCAAGGTGCCCTGAGTCTAAATCTGGTACTGCAGGGATCCCAGTCACCAGAAGCTCCTTCCTTGAGATTTTGTATGTCTCCCTCCAATGCCCAAGAAGCTCGGGTGGTTAGGCACTCAGCTTGTAACTAGAAGGTTAGCAGTTCAAACTCATCCAGAGACTCTGTAGGAGAAAGACCTAGAAAGCTGCTCCCATAAAAATTACAGCCTAGAAAAACCTAAGGGACAGTTCTACTCTGTCACGTGGGATCACTATAAGTCGAAATCGACTTGATGGCACCTAACAACAACCGCTGACAATGCCTCGGACTGACAGAGGCCAGCAATGCCACCTGGATGGGAAACCACAAGCCTGAACGTGGACCAGCATTGTCCTCAGTCCCTGTTTCTCCTCTTCAGGGCACGATCATATTTATCCCATAGGTAGAAGAGACCATCCTGGCCCAAGTAGTGCTTGGACTCATTTTGCAACACATCTTTTAATCCAAATTTCAATATAGATGAGGCCATCTTTGCCAATCAGACAAGGTGCATTGAGTCCAGACCTGTACTGAATGAGTCCCAATCACCACACATGCACAAATGCAATGTCCCTAGGAAGTTAAGGGGGAATGGGATTCTGCATAAAGGCAGAGGTGTTGTTCATAGACGGAGAATAGACAACTCATCCACAGAGGAAGGAAGTCTATGTGGATGGACACAGATGCAATCAGGTGGGCAGATGAAGTTAAAGGTTGTCTCCATTTGTTTATTAAAAATAAATATAGAGGGCTAAACTATTCCAAATATGCAAATATAAGACAGTATCCTACTGCTGATGTAGGAAAAACTTTCACACATATGTAAACCTACATTCCAGAAATATTAACAACTGGCCTACAACTTAATCTTCCCATGCTGTTAGGAAAATATTTAACCCCTAGGAATGATAGTGCTCTCTCAACTTTCTGTTTGCATTAACCCATGGAAGTCAAGGCACTATAAGCCTGAGCAAAAGCACATAAAACAACCAGGAGAAAGGAGCTGCTTTAATTAAATCAACCTTAGGAAAGGAGGCTGTGGCAAGTCTCCCAGGTATCTATTTCTAGTCACTGAAAGGAATTAATTTGGGAGAAACCAGAAAAGCCTATTTGAATTCTTTTCTTTTTAAAGCATTCTGAGGTAGATTACTACTAATACCAGGAGAAACTGTTCGCGCAGCTCCAGCCTCTGTTAAAACCAGACAGAACATTTCCTTCCCTCCTAATGCAAGCAGGTACATTGTGTTGCCCAGCCCCTTGTGAATTCCTTCCCACCAAGAGAACTCCACAACACTCCCATAAAATCCATCCCTGTACAACCAACAGACTATTCGAACTCTCCAAATTGCCAGAAAGATTTCTAAATGGGTCTCTTAGAATGAAATTTGTTTCCTGAAGAAAAAATTGGAATGGCCATTTGGAGCACTGAAAGCCTGTATTTATCCGGGAAACAGGAACTTCTCTTGGAGTTACTTTCCCCTGAAATGTTCAATCTTGCCATTACACTTAAAAGAAGGGAGAGCCTCTCCGGCAGCCTGACGTTTACTAGGCTTGTGGAGCGTTTAGCAATGACAGCCGTGAGGCTCTGACTGGAAGGGCCATTAGTGGCCCGCAATAGTCTCAAGGCTGTGTGCCATCTTAAAAGACTTGCCTCCAATTCCTTCCTGACTCAAACCCCATTAGCCTAGAATCCTTTTCAGGTCTATTTGTGCCTTATGTCTAATTTTAAAGAAGAATGTTCTGGGTCGAGAAATTATTTACAATAGTTCTTATTTTAAGTTGTCTAAAATGTGCAGGCTGATATAATTAGATACTAGGAAGATCACTGGGTATAGACGAGCACCCATTTGTCTAATGAGATTTATGTTCACCCTTACAGGCCTGTTGATTTTAACTCCCATCCAGGTGGCGCAAGGTTATTTCCATAATATGTTTCTATTCTTTCATTCAGTCATGTTTACAAGCATCAGAGCAAGGAGGACCCTAATGTTCCTTAGAAGAAAACCGGCTACAGATATCATCATGAAGACATTTTCCTGCTCCAACGTAAGAAGTGCTTGTTGGCTCATATCGATGCATTTCCCTAAACATTTCCCTTTGGAGCTCAGCACACTATTGACTCCACCCCTGGTATTTGCACTTCAAAACTTGCAGTTTATATACTCCTTCCTGATCCCTGTTTGGCTGAATTATACCCAAACCCACTGCCACTGAGTCAATTCCGATTCACAGCAATTCCATAGGACAGAGTAGAACTGCCCATAGGGTTCCCAAGGTTGTAAATCTTGATAAAAACAGAATCATCTTTCTCCTGTGGAGCAGCTGGTGGGTTTGAACCAACATTTTGGTTAGCAGCTGAGAGCTTTAACTGATGTGCCACCTGGACTTCTCAGCTGTAATATAAACATACCTAATCGTTTCATTTATTACTCTTCCTGACCCCTATCCTGCCTGTGAATATACATAACCAGTTGCTATCAAGTCAATTTCTATTCATGGTTACCCTATGTGTGTCAGAATAGAATTTTTCTCAGTATGGTTTTCAATGAATGATTTTTCAGAAGTAGATTGTCATCCCTTTCTTCCAAGGCACCTGTGGGTGAACTTGACCTGCCAATCTTTCAGTTAGCAGTCAATCGTGTTAACAGTTTGCACCCCCCAGGGACTCCAGTACTCAATTCATCGTGGCTTTTTCTGAATTCACTGTTATTTCTCAATCATTTCTCAGCATTTGATGAATTGTAGTTGTATTGGTTTGCTATTGCTGAGTAACAAACAATCACAAAAATCTTAATGTTTAAACAGTAAGCATTTATTTAACTTACACTCCTGTGGATTGGCTGGGAGTCAGCTGATCTAGTCAGGGCCTGGCTGGAGAAGCTTTATGGGGATGGCTCAGCTGTGTTGGCTGTGCTCAGTATGACTCTTGTACGCCTCCTGGGATCAAACGGCAGACTCAGACATGCTGTCATAGCAACAGCAGAAAAGAAAATGGAGAGTGAAAGCACATGAAGACTCAAAACTGAAGCTTGGAACTGGTGTGCTATCGTTTCTACTTCTCTCTGTTGAGCAAAGCAAAACACATGGCCAAACCCAAAGTCAAGGAACAAAGAAATATACTCTATTCTTTCAGAAAAAGAAATTACAAAGTCACATGACAAATGTCATGGATGCAGAAAGGGCTGAAGCCTTGGGGTGAAAAATGCAATCTATCACAGTGGCCAGAACATCTGAACTGTCACACAAGCTTCATTTGGAACTGGTATGTAATCTCTTGACCCTCCATAAGTACACCTAAACCCCACTGCCATTAAGTTGATTCCAATTCATAGTGACTCTTTTAGGACAGAGTAGAACTGCTCCATAGGGGTTCCAAGGTTGTAAATCTATGGAAGCAGTCCACCTCATCTTTCTCCCACAGAGCAGCTGATGGGTTCAAACCACCGACCTTATGGTTAGAAGCTGAAATCTTTAACCACTACACCACCAGAGCTTCTTAAAATACACTTACACCTCACTTACTGATAGCTCGTTATACAACATTTTGCATTTATGACGTTGCATTTACAACAATAGTAAAAAAAACTACGATCCAACTATTTTGTGCATTAACAACATACATCTGACAGTAACGAATTCCAAGGTGTGAAGTGAGAGTAATACTAGCTATGATAATTAAGGTTGTGTGTCAACTTGGCTACACCATGATATCCAGTGGTCTGGCAGTTATGTAATGATGTAATTTGACAATTATGTAATGATGTGGTCATCCTCCATTTTCACATAATGCCAATTTTCACATAACAACCTGGTCTTTGGAGCCTAACCATGTTGGTAAGTGAGGAGTGGGTACCACCAAATATCTAATATTTTTAGCAGATTGTCATTGTTCATCAGAACTCTTGAGGCTTTCATGGGCTTATAGAACTTGATTTACAAAGTACCTAGCAGAGTGGAGATGGAGCCTGTTTAGAAGGGAAGAGTTTAGTCCCTCCAGAGCTAGGTCAGGATAATTGCTAAGCACTGAGGATCAGTTAGGGTTATTCCATACTCTGGTAATGAAATAATAATGATAGGCAATTTCTACTGAGCATCTACTATGTTCCAGCTCATTTATATCCATTATTTTATTGATGGCCTCACCATAAACCTCAAAGGTATTATTATCACCACTTTCAATGGAGGGAATTGGCTCTAAGAAACCAAAAAACTTACCCAGTATTACATGATTTTAAAATGGAAAAGATGAGCTTCAGACTCTTGTTGGACCTAACCCCTCTGACAGCCTTTCTGGAATCTTCAGGTCTTCGTCCTTTACAATCTCTTCATTGCCAAGTGTGGCAGAATTAAGTTTCCAAAAATGACTGCAACAGTATCATCCATTCCACATGCTATTCTCCAGTAACTTTGACATTTCTCCCATCAGAAGAGGGTCAATATTCCGTCCCCTTGAATCTGGGCAGGCTTGTAGCTACAGCAGAATGGAAGCTATGTGACTTGCAAAGTTAGGTCTTAAAAATAAAAAAAATAAAAAGAGAAACCAAACTCACTGCCGTCAAGTCTATTCCAACTCATAGCAATCCCTCCATGGATTTCCAAGGTGGTATCTCTACAGAAATAGACTGCCCAGTCTTCCTTCCTAGGAGTGGCTGGTGAGTTTGAACTGCCAGCCTTCTGGGTAGCAGCCAAATGCCTTAGGCACTACACCACCAAAGCTCCTTGAAAGGTATTATCAGTTCTTTTTAATTCTCTTTGGGATTCATTACTTGAACCCAGTCATGAAGCCCAAACATCTGAAACACTTAGATTCTGAAGATATATTTAAATTTCTAGCCTAGTTTCATCCTTTCAAAGCTGTGTGACTTTGGGTATATTACCTGTTGCTGTTGTTATTATGTGCCGTCAAGTCGGACTCAACTCATAGTGACCCCTCCTTGGGTTTCCGAGGCAGTATCACTACGGAAGTAGATTTCCCAATCTTCCTTCTGAGGAGTGGCTGGTGGGTTTGAACTGGTTAGCAGTCAAGTGCTTTAGGCACTGTGCTACCAGAGCTCCTAGGGTATGTTACTTAGATAAGTATTACTACTTCATGGGTTGGTTGGGAGGATTTAATGATATAATACAATAAAATACAATGCAGAACATGTGACACAGAGTAAACACTCAGTACCTGTCTGTCAGCTGGGATATTCCTCTGTCATGCCTTTATCACCACACTTTCTATTGAAATTATCTGCTTACATGTCTGTCTTTCCCACTGGCCCATAAGTTGCTTGAATGCAGGAGCTCTATCTTGTCCATCATTGGCACTTAGTGTCTACTTAGTTGATTACTTTAAGTACCAAATAGTAGAAGGTATACAAAAGTGCTTTGTAAATGGTGAAGTGCTACAAGTATAGAGTGTAATTATTGTTGGTGTCCATTGAGTCGATTCTGGCTCCTGGTGAAACCATGTGTGCAGAGTAGAAGTTCCCCCAGGGTTTTCAAGGCTGTGACCTTTCGGAAGCAGATTGCCAGGCCTCACTCCAAGCAGCTCTGGATGGGTTAGAACCACCAACCTTTCAGCCAGTAGTTGAGCACCTAAGTATTTGTACCACAGGACTCAGAATATAATTATATCTCATTATATTCAGATGTGACTCATATTCACAGAGCACTTAATATGTGGTCAAACATTTTCACACATATTATTCAAAGTCATCTTCTTTATAATATTATGAAATATTATGTATTTATAAGTGAAGAAAGTAAAATTCAGTAAAGTTGGGGCTAGCTCAAGATGGCCAGTGGGACTGGAACTCAGTCATGGTAACCTCACAGTCACTCCACTTCCTCCTGCATCACTACTAATGTTATTGAATACTCTCGTCCCCTTCTTTCAGAACCCAACCCATGAATTTCCCCTTCATGGGCAAATTTTTATCCTTTGAAATGACCCAAAATCATGAGGAGGTCACATTGGTAAATAAAGAGGATTTTTTTTTTTTCCTCTGAAGCCTGGCATGACAGCATAGTAATAAGACTGGTTTTCTTGCAAGCTCTAGAAACTCTTCCAAAATAAGAGAGTTAACAAAAACGTTTCTAACGACTTTGGATTAAATACCCCAAGGTGAAGAGAAACACTTATTTCAATGTATTACTTTGTAGTCAGCCTTCATATTTTCCTTTGTAAGTGTTCCCTCTAACTATTATATGTGGCCAACAGGGAATATGAGGCTTTGGAATGATACTTTACAATCTATACCAGCAGCTTCTAAAAAAAGATGGGAGGCATTGAGGAAAAGGCAAGGAAAATAATACTTTCCACTACTTGTTGACTCATTTCATATTCAATGAATGGTCCTGCTACTCCCTTAAGTGGTGAATCCATCAAGAAAAGGATATTCAAAATATATTCTAAATTGCATTTTATGGAGGAGGGAGGAGAGGGAGACTTTAAACAATTTAAGCAAGGTATTTTTTCCACACTATCTGTTTCCATCTTCAAAACTATTATGTAAAAGAAAGTCTAAATATTTTTTTTTCAGTGGCTTAGAGAAAAAATATTATGGCTAAGTATGAGAAGGCTGGTTTTCAAGCTTCTAAAGCAGCAATTTCCTCTCTCAAATAAAATGAGTTTTAACCAGTAAATTTGTGTCCATAAGATATTAGCCTCTGGAAGATTTTGAAAAGCTAAAAATAAACTATATATAATTTAATTATTATTTATTGATTCATTCAACAAATATTTAGAGAGTAGATGCTGATGTCTGTCAGATACAAACCTAGTTGCTAGGAACACAATGATGAGCCCTAGAAACAACATCTCTGCCCTCAGAGCAATGACAAACTTAACTGAGTGATTGCTAAATGTGGTAAGTGCTACGAAGGAAAAGCTGGAAAGGATATAATGAGATCACATAAGAGGAAGATCTGGAAGACGTCTCCAAAAGGTGACACTTGAACTCAAATCAAGGGATGGTTGGGAGCTAACTGAGAGAAGATAGATGGGGCAGAGGGAAAGATTCTTCAAAGGGCCTGTTGCAGAAAGAAGTGTAGTACGTTCAAGGAACGAGGAACAGAAAGAAGGCTGGACCACTGACTAGAGGTATTGCTTCTCCTCAGCTTATTCCTGTTTGTAAACCTTTCTTCATGCCAACTTAGCCAAACTAATGAGAGTCACCTTGATCAGAATCCAGAGAGCAAGATAGGAATCCGACATACCTCTGTTTCTGAGATTCTCATGTTAATAAATCTCTACGTACAGAACCCAGAGATTTTCTGGAAATATTTCTTTCCGTACCCATGACTGAAATAGGATTTAAAATAGTTTGCTCCTCATTCCTTCAGTTCCTGGGGGATTTCATATGCAAAATCTCAGAATAAACTGCTCAACCGGAGCCTCATTAAAAAAAAAAAAAAAAAGCCTATCTTGATGGGCTCTTTCATGGTCCAAAACAAGCTAGTTCCCAGAAGGCTATATCTTAATGAACATCCATCTTTATTTCTAAGTGCAACCCACATCCTGGTGCTGTGGTCACTTACTTCTTTGAGTTCAGAATCAACTCCATGACCAATTGCAAGACCACAAATCAATATGCAATCCCTGGTTAGGCAATTCCTGTAAACCCATCAGCTGCTTACAGCATTTAAAGTTGCAACAGATCTCAAGGGTAGGGAAACTAGATCATTTATGGTGCACTAATAGAATAATAGGAGCTCTGGTAGCATAGTGCCTAAGGCACTTGACTGCTCACCAGAAGGATGGTGGTTCAAACCCACCAGCCACTCCTCGGAAGGAAGGTTGGGCAATCCTACTTCCGTAATGATACTGCCTCGGAAACCCAAGGAGGGGTCGTTATGAGTCAGGGCCGACTCGACGGCAAACAACAACAACAACAATAGAACAATGCTAGACTGTGAAAACCACAGTGGGCCACAAACTATCTAAGAGCTGGATCCAATTTTTAGTTACTGTCACTGGGGACAGCAGGGTGCTGCACATGTGTGCAAGCGTTTTGTTGTTGTCCAGACCACAGTTTACTTTGGAACAGGTTCTTCTAAGAAGTTACATGGGACACTGAGAACATCATGTACATATTGTCAGGTCAGCTGTTCCTGGAATACTCAACAGAAGTAGCTTGAAATCTATCAATGAATATATTTATCTCCCATTCACAAACTTCATTCAACTCCTGGGAGCTGAGGTACAAAAATAGGAAGCATTAGGCTTGTTGTTGACACAAAGTTCAAAACTGAATTCTTGACTGTGCCACCTTGGTTGTACTTCAAAGCTCTGAGAGCAATGCTGGCTATTAAAATAAGGAGAGTCACATTTCACATTTATTTCCCCTAGAAGCTTTTTTTTTTTTTTTTTTAATCCCAATTGCATCATTTGTGGAAGAGACAGGAAAAAAAAAAAAAGTTCTCTCCGGTCCTTGCATTCTAATCCCAGAGATTCTCCAGAGAGGCCCCATTAGTTAAGAGGCAGGTGGAGAATGGCTACCAGGTCGAGGAGTTGGTGAGAGATGTGATGGAATCCTGGAAAACCAGAACCTGGAGGCGTGGTCTAGTTGCGTCTCCGCCTACCCAGTACTGTTTGTGAAGGAATGAGCTATTTCCATGCATCTCAATTCCCCTTTCTGTAATTAAGGATACTTCACAAAGTTATTGGGGGGGGGGGAATACAATGGTAAAGGGTTATGCACAGTTAAGGTCTGATTATTGGTTGTTTATCTCCAAACATCTATCTGAGATGAGTTCCTGTCGATCCTTGCTGTTATTGTAGGTCTCTGCTCCTTGGGTTGATTGGTCTGTGGAGACATACAAAGGATGGTCATAGGTGGCAGTGTGATCTTGTGAGTCCCCACAGGCTCCTGCCACCTCCCACACCCTTCTCCTCCACCATCAGGCATTATCACCCTCTACTGCCAATTTCAGCCCAATGATTATCAACCCT
>NW_006921608.1:15967414-15973958 GCF_000298275.1 Orycteropus afer afer | reverse complement strand
ACCAGCCACTCCTCGGAAGGAAGGTTGGGCAATCCTACTTCCGTAGTGATACTGCCTCGGAAACCCAAGGAGGGGTCACTATGAGTCGGGGCCGACTCCACGGCAAACAACAACAACAGGTGACTCTGGGGGACGATCAAGAGAAAGAATTCTTGTTTTGGAGACCCATGGACTAAAATTACAATAATAATAAATATTTCTTGGATATTCGCAGTGTGCAGTATGATAGGTATTCAAATGTATATCTAATTTAATCCTCATAATAACCCTTTGATATACGTACTATCACGATCCCCTTTTGCAGAGAAGCTGAGGCTCAGGAGCTTAAGTAATTTAGTGCAGCACACAGCTACTTTATGATGGAGTCAGGAATCACTGCACTCTTGAACTTCAGAACACAGGTTAGGAACCTCCACTGCCTCCCATTGGAGGCTCATAATTGGTAACTAAGTTTGGAAAAAGAGAGAAGATGAAACAATTTGTCATGCCAAAACACGTCTTAAAACTCAAAAGCCTTGTGCGTATGTACCACAGTTTGTTGATCCATTCCTCCACTGATAGACATTTAGGTTGTTTGCATCTTATTGCAACTGTGAATAGTGCTGCAGCGAACATAGGTATCCATATATCTGTTCATGTAACAGCTCTTATTTCTTTAGGATACATAAACATAATGGAATACTACACAACATCAAAGAACAATGATGAATCTTTGAAACATCTCATAACATCCATGAACCTAGAGGACATTATGTTAAGTAAAATTAGTCAATGGCAAAAGGACAAATATTTATGAGACCACTATTGTAAAAAGTCAAGAAAGGGATTTCACATAAAAAGAAATATTCTTTGGTAGTTATCAAGGGTAGGAGAGGAGGGAAGGTAGCTCACTAATGAGAGGGTAGACACATACTAACTTGGGCAAAAGGGAAGGGAAAAAAAAAAACTCTAAAGCCTTGTGATGTAGCATTGTTAGAATATTTTTCTGTCTCATATCTCAAATGTACAGTTGACCCTGGAATATATTAAATTTTTGCTTTAATTTAATTTTACATTGCATTCCATAAATCAGTGTTATCTTGCTCTTGAATTTCATAGCCCAAAAAAAGTATAAATGATGAGGTTTAAGAAAGCAAAGGGATGTGGGGACCTCCAAGACTTTCCAAATCTAAGGGAAACACCTTTTCTTTCCCTCTCCCTTACCTCCCCACAAGCCATAGCAATAGGTGGTAAGTAACAAGCTTACACCATCTGTAGGCTGTAGAGTCTCTGTGTCCTGTGTTTGGTTAGAGCAAAGCTCATACTCATTAAAACATCTAGGTTCTGTGGTTTCCTAATTGTGTTCACACAGCCCTGAGTGAGGGGAAGGTATCTTGGAGGAGAGGAAGAGGGCTGAGCTGGGGGTCTTGGAGGCCACCCAACTTTTATTTCCTTGACCTGTTAAACTTCCATCTAAGCTTTGATTTGAAAAAGGGCTATTTCTCTGTTTGAAAGAAAAATTTTGAAAACCACTGTTCCAGGAAATGAATTATAATACAGACCCTACATGAATTACTAGTTTTCAAAAAATTGGATTATAACCAAGTGTACTTAATCCTAAACCTGTGCTGAGCCAATTTGTTCAGATAGTACCACAAGATCTTATTAGAAGTGGTGGTTAACAAAATGTTCTGTTTAATAGAATAGTGATAAGAGCATTTGCCATTCTTGGCTTTTTCAGTTCATCATATCCAAACCAAACAAACACTCAGCACTTCTCTTAGAAGTTGAGGTGTGGTGGAGAAACCGGTCTTAAAGGACTAGGAAAGCCCATAAATTTCTCCACAATGTTCAGAAGGCTTTCCCAGCCTTCCAGTTCTCTTCAAAACCAATAGCGCAGCAGACAGTGACATTCAGCTGACATTCATTGAAGTACACCGTCCCAGTTGCAGTCAATTTGATTCTGACTCATGGTGACCCCGTGTGTCAGAGTAGAACTATGCTCCGTAGGATTTTCAGTGGCTGATATTTCAGAAGGAGATGGCCAGGCCTTTCTTTCAAGGCACGTTTGGGTGAATTTGAACCGTCAATCTTTTGGTTTGTAGCCAAGCATATTGGAGTAAGTACTACCATTTTGCCAAATGGCATTATGTCACGATTTTCTATGATGTTCAGGATGGGAATTTTAATATTTTTTAAATAACATTTATATTATTTTCTGATTTTAAAACTATTCTTTTGATTGGGAAGTTAAGTTCAAACTGCTTCTGCTTGTTGCTCAGATCTCTGAAGTCAAATAGGACAAAGCTCACCTTCTTATTTAAGATGGGGAGAAGGAAACTTTGTAGGAAGAAAAACACAAAACACTATTTCAGTGAATGAATCTGCTGCAAAATTTTTGTTTGTTTACAGAGATGAGATTATGCTGCATGTATGTCACAAACATTTTCCCTCGTCAGTGAAAGCTTCTCAACAGCTTCATATCAATGACTTTATGATATATGCCACTATGTAGACACTGTTCTTTCCTTAATCATTCTCCTATTGTTGACCTTTATGCTTGTTTCCATTTTTGAGTTATGATAAATAATATTGCAATATTTGAGCATAAATCTTGGCCTGTACCTTAAGTTATTTGCTATAGATAACTAGCAATAGTACGTTTTTTTTCAATCAGGTGTTAATGCAATACCCCCTGCAAGTCTTCCTCTTCCTTAAGCTGTTCCGGGCTCTTTTCTTCCTTGTGATCTTTCTTTCCTTGATGCTGTTAGCAATTTCTGGATTTGCCTCTGGGCTTCTGTCCTATTTTATTTTCAGAGATTCTTATGGGAATTTTATTTTCATTCAGCCCTTTCAGGTGTCCAGAATATTAGATTTGAGCTCTTAATCAGGAGCAGGGCTTGCTTGGAGCTGATGCAATCTCTTATCATTGTACATCCTATTATACTTTACAAGCCATTCCCCAGGATCTTTCAGCACATAACTTGCATCTTACATTCTCTTCTTCTTCTAATACCCCTACATTTTCAAAGCATATATTAAAACAGGTAGAAAACAGGTTTTAGAACACAAACCCGCACTTTCTGAAAGCTGTCTCTTTCGGTAGGAAATCCCTAATGCTTAGAGAGAAAGACCAGCTTTGTGTAATTCGTGTAGATCAGAAGAACCTGGCTGAGTTGCCAAAACATTTTCACTCATTAGCATCTGAGGTGTAGTTAAAAACCTTTCTATACTCAGTATTTGAGCAAAATAGGCCCATGGATCTATACAAGCCATCTCCCTATGGCTAAACGAAGCCAGATTTTAAAGTCTTTGGAAACACAAAGAAGTTTCAAACATATACCAGTGTTTTCCTTTTTTAATGATTTTATACTTTACTTTGGCATGTTCACACTCGGAAGAAAAAATCTGGTTTTTGTTTGTTTATTGTTTCAAAAAATCTCTGGTTTAAGGTCCGCATATCCAGGAGAGCTCCCAGGAGGCATCGAGGCCTCCACACTGCTTGGCTTCCACCACTCCCTCACAGCATCCCCGCCTGACTCCACCTTCCTGCAAAGCATGTGGTTGTTAGGTGCCATGGAGTCGATTTTCAACTCATAACAACCCCATGGGGTGGAGTAGAACTGCCCCCATAGAGTTTTTCTTGGCCATAATCTTTACAAAAGTCGATTGCCAGGTCTTTCTGCTACGAAGCCACTGGGTAGGTTCAAACCATCAACCTTCAGGCGAGCAGCCAAGTGCTAAACCATTGGGCCGTATGGGTCTTACTAATTGCCAACTAAGAAACAGCAGTCCAGCAGGAGATGCAATGAACGCTTTGGCCTGGCATTTAGGGGTAAGAGTTTCAGACAAAATCAATGTGTCTCTACTCTGCTATGGAAACCGCATAGAGTCTTCCTCGTGTATAAACATATCTGATAAGATCACACAGATCATCCCATGAGGAAGAATTGGGACTATTTGAAATGCAGCCTTTCCCTTCATGCTACAAACTGCGTAGCATCCATTTTAATGAGAAGATGAACTTGACCAGGGCTGAAATATGGCTCAAATGCACTGTATGACCCTGGTGGTTGTTATAATATTGAAATACAGGTATGTGTCACTTAACATCCATTTGGGCACTGTCCAACTACATATACATCTGTGGTCCCATAACATTGTCAACTTTTTTGGGGGGGTTGTTGTTGTTGTTTTCTCAGTTTTTAAAGGGAAAGCAGCTCCCCTTTTTATTTATGATTTCCCCCTAAAGGGTTTAAAGACCCTTACAGTAGCAAGCGACATTGAACCTCTTACAGTAGCAGCAGCATTGAGGATGACTAGAAGCAGGCTCCCATAAGGTTTTAATATGGTGCCTGCACAACATCCAAATCACATTACATCCTATTTCCCATGGTTGTTAAGTGACACATATCTGTACTTTATACCAATTGACAAACAGCCATGTTTCCAGCATGCCCTACCCCTGACATTAGACCTCTCTTAGTGATCCCCAGGCTGGCAGTTCAAACCCACCAGCCACTCCTCAGAAGGAAGGTTGGGCAATCTACTTCCATAGGGATACCACCACAAGGAGGAGTTGCTATGAATTAGATCCGACTACACCGCAGTGAGTTTGTTTTGTTGTTGTTTTTATTTAGTGATCCCCAAGAACCTAAAATCCAGCAATTAAAACATTAACACTTGCCACAGTAGTGGCCTCTAGCACCCTAATCTAGCACCTCTGGGCCAGAGTTCATTCCAATTGGTGGTCTAGTTCAGAAGTAATAAATATTTTGAATATGATTCTTGAACTGGATTATTGAACATAAATATATCAGATAGTCTTTTAAAAAATCATAGAATATATGTTTACTATAGTTTCATTAGAATTTTATTTTATTCTCACTTTCAATTATTAAAAAAAAAAAAAAATTATATCATATATCTTTCCAGCAGTGAGCAGGGCAGGGTCCTGCCTCCAGAAAGTTTACAATCTAGTGAGGAAGACAAATAACTAGCTCAATAATGTCCTTATTGTGTAATAGATGTTACTATCCTTGGGTGGTGTAACTGGTTAATGCACTCAGCTTGTAACCCAAAGGTTGAAAGTTTGAGTCCACCCAGAGGTATCTCAGAAGAAAGACCTGGTAGTCTACTTCCAAAAACTTAGCCATTGAAAACCCTATGAAGTCTCATAGATTGGAAGAACTAACATTGTGAAAATGTCAATACTACTCAAAGTGACCTATAGATATAATGTAATCCTGATTCAAACCTTAAAAATACTCTTTAATGACATAGAAAAACTAATCTTCAACTTTTTATGGGAAAGAAAGAAGTCTTGAAAGCTAAAGCATAGTTGAAGAACAAAGTAGGAAGTCTCACATTTCCCAATCTCAGAATTTACTATATAGCCACAGTAATCAAAACAGCCTGATACAGGTACAAGAGATACATAGACCAATGGAACAGAATTAAGAACCTAGAAGTAAATCCATCCAGCTATACACAGCTGATCAACAAAGGGTAGAAGTCTATTCAGTGAGGAAGAGATAAGTCTCTTTAACAAATGGTGCTGGCAAAAATAGATATGCATTTGAAGAACAAACAGGATCCATACCTTACACCATACACAAAAACTAACTCAAAATGTATCAAAGGCCTAAATGTTAAACCTAAAACTATAAAGTTCTTGGAAGATAATATAGGGACAAAGCTGTTGTTGTTATTTGTCCTCAAGTCAGACCTGACTATAGTGACCCCTCCTTGGGTTTCCAAGGCAGTATCACTATGGAAGTAGATTGCCCCCTCTTCCTTCCGAGGAGTGGCTTGTGGGGTTGAACTGCCAGCCTTCTGGTTAGCAGTCAAGAGCCTTAGGCACTAGGCTACCAAGAGTCCTAATTTATGGCCTGAATACACTATCAAACATAATGAAAAATGCACAAATAGAAGAGAAAGTAGATAACTGGGATCTCCAAAAATTAAATACTTATGCTCATCAGAAGACTTTACCAAAAGAATAAAAAGAGAATCGGTTGTTGTTGTTGTTATGTGCCTTCGAGTTGGACCCAACTCATAGCGACCCCTCCTTGGGTTTCTGAGGCAATATCACTACGGAAGTAGATCGCCCCCTCTTCCTTCCAAGGAGTGGCTAGTGGGTTTGAACTGCCAGCCTTCTGATTAGCAGTCAAGAGCCTTAGGCACTACACTACCAGAGCTCCCAAAAGAGAATATACAGACTGAGGGGAAAAAAAAAATTGCAATGCCATATCCGTCACTAATCTAATCTCTAATACATAGAGAAAACTTCAGCACCTAAACAACAAAAAGACAAACAATCCATTAAAAAAATGAGCAAAGAACATGAACAGATCCTTAACCAAAGAAGACATTCAGATGACTAGCAAATATATGAAGAGATGCTCATGATTATTAGCTATTAAAAAAAAACAAACCTGGTAATTGTTGAGTTCCGGCAAAATGGCAGACTAGGCAGAGGACTGCACAGACCCTCTTCAACAAAGAAAAGGGAAACCAATTAACACAGACACAGAAGATAATCTTGGACCCTTGAGCCTTGAAG
>NW_006921608.1:15933427-15955688 GCF_000298275.1 Orycteropus afer afer | reverse complement strand
AAAAAAAAATAAATGTAATTCTCATTATGTTATGTGTCATTAGGTTGTTTGTTTCATAAAAATTTGTTGTATTATTATTTTTTTAAATGGATGTTATTGAAATATAATTTATGTACAGTGAAATACATAAAACTAAAGTGAAAAAAACATATATGTATTAAAAAAAAAAAACCTACTGCCATTAAGTCAATTCCAACTCATAGAGACGCTACGTAAGAGTAGAACTGCCCCATAGGGTTTTAGCCCTTAGAGAGCTGCAAATCAAAATTAAATGAGATGCCATCTCACTCCTGTAAAAATGGCAATGATTAAAAAAAAAACAGAAACAATAGATGCTGATGAGGTTGTGGGAATATTTGAATTCTTATACACTGCTGGTGGGATTGTAAAATGGTACAACCACTATGGAAAATGGTATGGCACTTCCTCAAAAAGCAAGAAATAGAAATATCATATGATCCAGCAATCCCACTCATAGGTAAATACCCTAGAGAAATAAGAGTGGTGACACAAATTATTCAGAATAGCAAAAGGATGGAAACGCCTAAGGACCCATCAATGGATGAATGGATAGGCAAAACGTGGTATATACATACAATGGAATACTATGTAACAGTAAAGAATAATGATGAGTCCACAAAACATAACATGGATGAACCTGGAGGACATTCTGCTGAGTAAAATAAGTCAATCACTAGATTTCCCTATAAAACAAACAAACCTGTGAGAATGTGCTCCTTGTAACAATCAACTGTAAGAGACCAAACAGGCAACATTTCCCAAAAGCAAAGATGAGAAGGCAAGAAAGGGCAGAGAAACTGGAGGGATGGAAATGGGGAAGGCAGCATGGAAATGGGCAGAGTGCTGACCCACTGCAGGGATAGCAGCCAATGTCATGGAACAATTTCTGTACGAATGGTTGAATGAGAAAGTAATTTGCTGTGTATACTTTCACCTAAAACTCAATAAATATTCAAATTGTTGTTGTTGTTATGTGCCGTCGAGTCAGACCCAACTCATAGCGACCCCTCCTTGGGTTTCTGAGGCAGTATCACTACGGAAGTAGATTGCCCTGTCTTCCTTCCAAGGAGTGGCTGGTGGGTTTGAATTGCCAGCCTTCTGGTTATCAGTCAAGTGCCTTAGCCACTATGCTACCAGAGGAAAAAAAAAAACCTTATGAAGCACAGTTCTAATCTGACACAAATGGTGTCACCATGGGTCAGATTTAACTCCACAGCAACTGTTTTTTGGTTTGTTTTTTTTTTTTTTTTGGTTATTGTTATTTTTTGGTTTTTGGTTGTTTTTTGCTTTTTTTTTTATGAGGCAGGTACAGTGTGTTATGAGAACCCAGAGGAGTAGGCTGACACAGGGTGGACAGGAAGACAGGATGGGGAAGGTAAAACTTCAAGATCAAGTCTACGCAGCCAGGTTAATGGAAGTGGGGGTAGATTTTGTGTTGAGAAGAACGATACAGGCAGAATCAACAGCCTGTTGTTGCTGTTGTTATGTGCCATCAAGTCGGACCCGACTCATAGTGACCCCTCCTTGAGTATCTGAGGCGGTATCACTACGGAAGTAGATTGTCCAACCTTCCTTCTGAGGACTGGCTGGTGGGTTTGAACCGCCAGCCTTCTGGTTAGCAGTCAAGTGGTTTAGGCACTATGCTACCAGACAGCCTATAGCCTGTGGAAAGGTCTAGAAGCAAAAGAGAAGTAGGCAATTTCAGGGAGCTAAAATAGTTCATTGGGGGTGGATAGAAGGAGGTGATAAGAAAAGAAGCTGTGGAGTTAGACTGAAGAAAGATGCTCTTTTCATATCGCCCAATAACATTTGAGTTACAGATGAAGTGTAGTTGGCTATTTTTCTCAGACTACTTGTGATCTTGCACTATATAACTTGCCAGCTTCCTGCTGACCATTTTACCCACAAGACTACTCTGGAAGTCTACCAAGTTCCTCCTGCTCAGTACAGCCACCAGCTATGAACAAAAAGATGTGGAGGAGTCAAAAGTCAGCTCTGCTCCAGGGGACAGGGCCCTATATGATACCTGGGACAGTAGGTCCACAGTGGGTGTATTTCTTGAATGAAAGAAAGAATGAATAAGTGAATGGATAATGAGTAACAAGGGCAGCTTTTGAAATGGAATACTCAATAAGCACCTCATGAATGTTTAGCTGAGGGATCTTGATAATTCAATAGTCATTGCTTCCATTTAAGAGTAATACTTCAAACATACGTATGCTAAACGGAAAAGATTACCACCTGACTGTATTCCTCCATCTTGAAAATGTTCCTGTTCATTATTTTTCAAAGCCTAGAATGTGTGATAAATTTTGGAGTTTGAGGGAGAGGGAGTCACGAGAGTTTGGTCACCATTTCACCCTTTCCCTCCCACATTCCTACCTCCCAAGCCCCTTTCATTCTCTTTCCACCTTTTCTTAATTGGCTGATGTCTGAGAAAAACCAACTCATCCCAGTTTGCTCAGGAATTTGCAAGGTTTAACACTGAACCCCATATTCCTGGAACCCCACCCCCCAGTCTAGGCAAACTGGGATGGCTAGTCACCCTTCCACTGAAATAACGTCTTTAGGCTGGGGCGTTCTGAAGACAATGGGCCTAATAGAAGCTCTTCCAATAAGTCTGCTCTCCCCTGGGAGTTTCTCTAGATTATTCCTCACCCCAAAAATACAGTATGTGCCTGAAATGAGCCTAGGAGCTAGGAAATGCCACCCCCAAGGAAGTCAAATTCTAGTAGGGAAAATGAAAAAGAAACCAAGCAGTTCAGAAAACAGGCTGACGATCTGCTATTTGCTATGGAAACGGAAGAAGCAGCAGCAATCACTTCAGTGGGGAACCATTAATGAGGGGAGAATTTCCAAAGCCTTGATCTGAATCTCAAGGGAGAAGCATAAATTTGCCAGATGAACAAATCAGAGAAAGGCATTCCAAGATGGAACAATATATGCAAAGGCATGGAGGTTACTCAGTCTGGGTGAAGTAGAGGTCCAAGGAACAGGAGGAGGGATGAATTTGAAAAATGGAGAGATATCTAATTCTGGGGACTGATTTTCAGTAACAATATAGCAGATACACTCATGCTCCTAGGCAAGTTATAGCTGCTGAAAAGAGATTCTTTTGACTTCAGGTTTAGATTATCTATTCTCTTGCTCCCATTCACTGCTGTGAATAATCAAGAACTTGAAGAACTTCCCACTATCCCAAGGGAGAGCATGCTCTGGATCCAATCCTACTTATATTCATCCTGTTAGTTCTTAATGTTAACGTGAATAAATATGACATCTGATGTGACTAAACACCACCACAGGCTGCACGATGTAGCAAAAGGCTAATTTATTTTTGATCTACTACTTATGTGTAAACATCTGACTCAGAGCATCTTTCCTCCTCTCCAGGGACTCATGCAGTTCAGTTGATGAAACACCTGAATATTATGCAGCAGAACTTGGATTCATTTCTTTTCTCTTTTTTCCTAACTTTTTGCTCTAAACATCTGTTGTCCCCTGTGGAGGCATGAGTTCATCAACAGAACAACAACATTGCAGTCCTATACATAACAGGATTCTTGACTATGAAGCTTCAACATGTTCTCCTGCTCACTCTGGTGTCCTTAACTACCCTGACAATCAAGTGGCTCATACTAGTATTTCCTTATGTTACCACAGTCCAGTAAAGAACTCCTTATCATCTGCACCATATTGAACCATGATGGCCTTGCATGGCAGCAGGCACTATTGGTTGCCTACCAAACATTCTGTCTTCTTCCTTCCCAACAGAAACACAATTTTCTTCAGGTGCCACAAACTTAAGTGCCTCAGGGAAAAATGACTCTACCTTCAGCCATGAGGCAATCCTGCTAAGGGTAACAGTGAAGGCAGTGCTGTTTCAATAGTAGAGTTCTTGCCTTCTACACAGAAGACCCAGGTTTGGTTCCCAGCCAATGCACCTCATGTGCACCCACCACCCATATGTCACTGGAGGCTTAATGTGCTGCTATGATACTGAACAGGTTTCAGTAGGGCTTCCAGACTAAAAAGAAAGGCCTAGTGATCTACTCCCAAACAATAGGACAATGCAAACCCAATGAATCACAATGGTCTGATCCACAATGCTCATGAGGATGGTGTATGACCAGGCACCATTTGGTTCCATTGTACATGAAGCACCACCACCAGAGTTGGTACTCAAAAAAGATATGTTGAATAACTTTGTTGTTTCTGTTAGATGAGGTTCAGTTGGCTCCAACTCATGGTGACTCCATATACTATTGTCCATTGCCTGCTCCTGCACCATCTTCACAATCATTGCTATGCTCAAGTTCATTGTTACAGTCACTGTGCTTTTTGAGTGTCTTCCAATCTAAGGGGCTCATCTTCCAGTACCAGCCAAACCAAACCAAACTCATTGCTGTCCAGTCGATTCTGACTCATAGCGACCCTTCCTTGGTTTTCCATGGCAGTATCTCCACGGAAGTAGATTGCCCAGTCTTCCTTCCGAGGAGTGGCTGGTGGGTTTGAACCGCTAGCCTTCTGGTTAGCAGTTAAAACGCAGTACACCACCAGAGCTCCTTGGTTTTCTGGCACTGTAGGGAACAATATTAGTGTTTTCATTGGCTAATTTTCAGAGGTAGATCACCAGGCCTTTCCTCCTTGTCAGTCTCAATCTGGAAGTTCTGCTGATGTCTGTCCACTATGGGTGACCTTGCTGGTATTTGAAATACCAAGGCATAGCTTCCAACTTCATGTTGTTGTTGTTGTTATGTACCGTCGAGTCACATCTGACTCATAGTGACCCCTCCTTGGGTTTCCGAGGCAGTATCACTACGGAAGTAGATTGCCCCATCTTCCTTCCGAGGAGTGGCTGGTGGGTTTGAACCGCCAGCCTTCTGGTTAGCAGTCAAGTGCCTTAGCCACTATGCTACCAGAGCTCCCTCCAACTTCATAGCAACATGCAATCCACTATAGTACAACAAACTGACAGGCGTGTTTAATCAATTACTATTAAATTCTAAGGTCAGGAAATACTCACATGGTAATATTATTTTTAACCAAACAAGAACTTAATCTAGGGATGTGCCAGAAATGTCACACTCATTGCTCCAGTCAACATAGTTGCCTTTGATTTTGAGACAATAACAATCATAACATCCCTGAAATCTTTGTCTAGAATCAAATACCAGCCACTAATATGCTCAGAAACCAGTGACCCTGAAATGACAGGAGGTTGATATAAGAAAACCAAAACTCATTACTACTCTAAATTAATGGCTTTGGCCACATATTGTCGGTATTCACTGAATCTTCCTCACCTGCTGGGGAATTGCAGAATCAAATTCAGCCACAGAGGAATAAAGGACACTGCTGAGAGGGATCCCATCTCATTCGTTCATTCATTCATTTATTCCATTCATTCATCAGACTTACATTGAGTGAATCTTATATGCCACATTGATAAATGCTTAAGCTAAAATCCTTTCTGGAGTAAATAGCCTTATGATAGTTCCAGTTGTGATACTGTGATCACTGTCGCCATCATCATCATCATTATTCATGCAATGCTGGAGGTATGAAAAGGCTACCATGGAAACCTAAGAAAAGCCACGTAGGTGTCCCCTGACTTATTTTTCCAACCATAGGAAGTGAAGATGACTATCATGTAGTATCACCTGACCTCTCAGCAAGCTTTTTTATTTGAAGAATTGATCTATCTATCTTGGGGCCATAGTATTTAAGTTGCCTGAGCTGTGGGGGTGGGGGTGGGGTGAGGGCATTTTGGGCTTTCTTCAGGGGAAATTCCATCCCCCTATTTTGGCATCTGTCCCATGGTGTTTCCAAGGCTATAAATCTTTACAGAAATGCATTGCCTCATCTTTCTCCCATGGAAGAGCTGGTGCGTTCTAACCAAGGACTTTAGGGTTAGCAGCCAAACTCAGGCTGCTAACCAAAAGTTCAATGGTTCAAACCCACCAACTGCTCCACAAGAGAAAGATGAAGTGATTTGCTTCCATGAAGATTTATAGTCTTGGAAACCCCGTGGAACAATTCTACTCTATCCTAAGAGGTCGCTACGAGTCAGAATCAACTTGATAGCAGTGGAGATTTTGGCAATACTTTTCCAGTTATAATTTATTCCTCAGAATCCTGTAAGACCCTTAGGATAGCAATGGATAAGTGAATGGCTGCTCTGTACTAAACTCTTATTTTCATTATAAGAGCTTGATCCTAGTGGTACCATTTTTTAGCTTTTCACATCATCTGCTACAACATATCATGATACAACAGAAACTGCTGAGGAGCTAACAAGATGCTACCTGCTGTTATGAGAATTTAAAAATAGTTGATGACACAGGAGAATTCAGATGGTTAGACTTTTATAACATTTTTCAAATACCTTCACTAAAGCTTAATATATTGGAAGAGAAATGAAAGAAAGAGAAGAATCTGCCTGTGTGAAAAATTTGGCAAAGAAAGGACTGAAAATTATCTTCGAACCCATAAAGCAACACCCTTCTATTTGACTCCCACCAAAAGCTCCGTATAGGTCCTTGTAACCTTGGCTTCCTTCCAAATGGCCCCAGTACTTCTTTTCATTCCCCCAGATGGGTCACTGCCTTTTGTCACTAAGAGTTCTTACCATGATGCCATGAGAAAATTCCATCAATGGCATTGTAAACATGGCTAGCACCTAGATTCTTGGGACTCCCTCTGTAAGACTAGAATATGACTTCCTGTCTTCTTCAAAGGAGTTCTTGGGTGGTACAAATGGTTGCTAGGCTCAGCTTCGAAGTGAAAGTTTGGAGGTTCATGGCCAACCAGCAGGTCTGGCGATCTGCTTCAGAAAACTCAACCACTGAAGGCTGGGGATCACAGTTCTATTCTGACACACATGGGTCGCCATGACTCAGAGCCGTCTCTACAGCAACTGGCTACTGGTGGTCTTCTTCAAAGGTTTGTTGCAAGTTATAATGAAATCATTTTTTTCCTTCTCTCCTTCCTTCTCTTTCTCCTTTCTTTCTGCTTTGCTTCCTTCTTCCTCTTCACAAATGCTTAGGAGTATTTTTTATGTGTAAATTCAATGTCGGTGCTATAGAAGATAGAAAAAGTGACTAACATTCCCACATTCCAAAGATTTAGACTAGTAGGAAGATTCAAGTGTATGTGAAAATCATAACAGAAGGCAGAAATTGGTAATTACCTAAAGAGAATCATAGACACAGTGGCACAAAAATCCAGAGAAAAGAGATCGATTCCTGCTGGGGACAATCAAATTAGACATTTGAGCTTAACCTTGAAAAATGTCTACGATCTGGATTTTCAGAGATTAGGAAAAGAGTTCCCTGTTGAGCTGAAGCAAAAGCACAGAGACAAGAAAGCACAGCCAAAGTAATAAATTACAAATACATTCCTGAGTGTATCAAGGCCCCACGTGTGTCACTGCTACAAATGCATTTCAGAAGCTTTCGTAGAAACAAGATTATGAAAAAAGCATCAGAAAGCTAACAAACAGGGGTCATCTTTTGTGCTGTTATAGTTTTCAAGTTTTCTTTGATAAGCCTGTTGTTGTTATGTTGTTGTTAAGTGCCGTCGAGTCGCTTCCGACCCCATGCACAGCAGAACGAAACACTGCCCCATCCCGCACCAGCCCCACAATCCCTGCTATAGTTGAGCCCACCATCGCAGCCACCGTGTCAATCCATTCAGTCTGTAGAAGCACAGGTTTGGTTTGGTTTGTAGGTTGAAAGGCCTCCCCCTCTTTCGTTGACCCTCCACCCTACCAAGCATGACATCCTTCTCCAGGAAATGGTCCCTTCTGACAACACGACCAAAATAGGTGAGACGAAGTCTGGCCATTCTTGCTTCCAAGGAGCATTCTGGCTGTACTTCCTCCAGGACAGATCTGTTAGTTCTTTTAGCAGTTCCTGGTACTTTCAGCATTCTTGGCCAGCACCACAACTCAAAAGCATCAACTCTTCTTCGGTCTTCCTTTTCATTGTCCAGCTCTCACATGCATACGAGACGATTGGAAATATCATGGCTTGTGTTAGGTGCACCTTAGTCCTCAAGGATAAGCCTATATTGTTTTTAATTAAGAAAAAAGTATACTTTTATTATTTTTTTTTTCTAGAAAGAATTTTTAATCACCTCAAAATAGTTGTCACCAAAAAAGGAGAAATCAAATCTTCCAAGATACAAAAATATAACTAAGATAACTGGAATCACGTCCATGATGGCGTGGAGAAAGAAAATGGCCAGGAGAGCCGGGGGAGCCATCAGCTGGTGCCTGCAGTCACCACTGCAAGGCCAAGCAGTGCTGGGATTGTTTTCCTTTAGGTAAGCAAGGTGTGCCCTCTGCTGGTGATTTAAAAATTACCAAAGGCAAGAGTTTTGCTTTTCCATCTTGCAAAACAAAGTGAAGAGACAGGAGAGGTAGTCATGATTCTGGTTGTAAAGCCATTTTGTTCATTTAACCAGATTTTCTGTTCCTTTAAGCGTACTCCCTTGTTGGAGAGAAAAGACCATTTGCTTACATCCCTCTTGGGCCAGTAGCACAGCCTGTCCTGAGGCTGGAACTTCAGAGCATCCCCCAAGGCAGAGGACCATTCAGTCTGTAGCAGCACAGCTTTGGTTTGGTTTGTAGGTTGAAAGGGGCAGGAAGTTGGGCCAGTACCTGCAAGGTGGCCTGGGTAGGACAAAGAGTTTACAGAAAGTAACACATAGTATCAGTAATACAGACAGGAGTCAGATGTCTCCTAACTCAAGAGGTTTTGTTTGGTTTGGTTTTGTTCTTTCTGAACTAGGCTGAATTGAATGCTCTCTTTGGACAAAGGTCTCTTAACCTCAGCACTATTGACATTTGGGACTGGATGTTTGTGGGAATGGGGTTGGGGAGCTGCCCTGTGTATTGCTGGATGTTCAGCAGCATCCATGGTCTCTACCTCATAGATGCCGGTAGTACTGCCCTCCTCCCACAGCTGTGACAACCAAACATGTCTCTGGACATTGCCATGGGTTGGGGAGAAGGGAGCTGTCAAAATCACTGCCTCGCCCCCCACTTTCCACTCCCAGAACTGTTTTAGATTCAGCCTCTTTTCTTTTTGAAACCTGGCTATATTTACAAACCATTGCTCATATTGTGTGCAAATATACAGGAATTAACAAGGACAAGGAGTCCGGGTGGTGCAAACAGTTAGCTTGGCTGCTAACTGCAAAGCTGGAGGTTTGAGTCTAAAGGCACGTTGGAAAAAAGCCATGGTGATCTACTTCTGAAAAATCAGCCAGTTCAACTCTGACACACAGGGGATCTCCACAACTCAGAGTCAACTTGATGGCAACTGGAAGCAAGGACAGAGAAATAGGAGTTAGAAGACTCATGCCGCCCTGTGCCAAGCCCCTTAATCTCCTGGGCCTTGGTTTTAGCAACCACAAAAACTGATATAACCTTTAACTCCTAAGACTATTGTTTGGTCAACGACAACTTACTAAACATCTTTTATATGTTAGGTGATGTAGCAAGTGACAAACATTGAAATGACTGTGATAAGTACAAAGCACTTTATAGATATGTTTCTTTAATGAAATGAATAATGATCCATTGGAAGGTAGCACTTTAAGAAAGAATGGATACAGTTCCACAACCCCATACTCACGTCTCTGAAATCCAAGAAGCTTGGGAAACCAATTGTTTTTCATGTACTTAGCATCAAAATATATTTGGTGGCAAAACCTGACCTGACATGACTAAGGCTACCTATAGTCTTCACTGGTACCACTGAGTGCAAATAGTCCTATTTTTTAGAACAAATTTTAATGTGTTTGATCAAAGGATGTTGTCCTAGATCCTGCTGGGATTGTTACATAATATATAACATGTGCACTGTTTTGCTTTCTAAAACCCAAAACAACCTGAATTCCAAAACATAAATGGCCCCGAGGGTTTTGTATAAGGAATTGTGGACCAACTAACCAAAAGTGATTCCTGTTAAATAAATTCCAACTCATAGCACCCCTGTAGGACAGAGTAGAACTGTCCCATTGGGTTTCCAAGGCTGTAAATCTTTATGGAAGCGGACTGCCACATCTTTCTCCCACAGAGTGCAAGGAGGTTCAAACTGCAGACCTTTTGGTTAGAAGCCAAGCTCTTAAGCATTGTGCCACCAGGGCTCCTTGGATTGTGGACCACTATACATAAATTAGGAGCTCTGGTAGCATAGTGCCTAAGGCATTTGACTGCTAACCAGAAGGCTGGCGGTTCAAACCCACCAGCCACTTCTCGGAAGGAAGGTTGGGCACTCTACTTCCGTAGTGATACTGCCTCAGAAACTCAAGGACAGTCTCTAGGAGTTGGATCCGACTCAACGGCAGTGAGTTTGGTTTTTAGTTTTGGTATATGTAAATTAAAGAAGCTCTGGTGGTGCAGTGAGTAAATGTTAGGCTGCTAACCAAAAGGTCAGCTATTTGAACTCATCAGTCGCTGCACAGGAAAAGAGATCTGGCAGTCTCTCCTATATGGTTGTTATGAGTTGAATGACTCAATGGCACAAAACACAAACAACATATGTAATTGAACAGGGAAATGAGCAGAACAGGATCTAACACCTTCACACTACAAGTATTGTTAATTCTCATGTGCATCTTGTACCACACCAAGCAAACGGTGAGCTTATAATACAAGATCAGTCTGCAAAGATGGATGTGTGAGTTTGCGTGGAGGATATGTGAATGTTGTCCCTTTATCAGTGTTAAGTAGCTGCTGTCCAGAGAAATCAGTCTTTATACCATCACCTGGGCTCTCATGACCCCTTTCCTGTCACAGATGAGGCTCCTGGTCACAGGCTTCCTCTGTAGGTCCCTGCCACTCAAAGCAATCCTCCCCACCCCCACTAGAAGCTGGAGCCTATGCCACCAGTGTTTCAAACACCGGTAGGATTATACATGGTGCACAGGCTTCAACGCAGCTTACAGACTGAGACAGACTAGAAAGAAGGAAGAATCTCAAAGAATTGATCAGAGAAAACGTTATGAATAGCAGAGAAACACTGTCTGCTACATTACTGCTCAACCTTATGAATAGCCTGGAAACATTGTCCAATACAGTGCAAGAGAATAAGCCCCTCAGGTTGGAAGGCTCTTAAAATACAACTGGGAAAGAGCTGCATCATCCAAGTAGACCCAACCTTACTGAAACAGATAAAGTAAAGCTTTCAAGATCTCCATTGGCTGACGTGGCATGACTCAAATTGAGGAGAAACAGCTGCAAACATCCATTAATAATCAGAACATGGAATGTACAAAGTATGAATCTAGGAAAATTGAAAGTTGTCAAAAATGAAATGAAACACATACAGATTGATATCCTAGGCATTAGTGAGCTGAAATGGACTGCTTTTGGCCATTTTGAATCAGACATCCATGTGATCTACTTTGCCAGGAATGATAATTTGAAGAGTCATGGCATGGCACTCATCAACACAAAGGATGTTTCAAGATCTGTCCTGAACCTCAGTGCTGTCAGTGATAGAATAATATCTATATGCCTATAAGGAAGGCCAGTTAATACTATTATTATTCAAATCTATGCACCAACCACTAAAGCCAAAGATGAGTAAATTGAAGATTTTTATCAACTTCTGCAGTCTGAAATTGACCCAACACGCAATCAAGATGGGTTACTTATCACTGGTGACTGGAATGCCAACGTTGGAAACAAAGAAGAATCACTGGTAGTTGGAAATTTTGGTCTTGGTGACAGAAATAACACTGGAGATTGCAAGATAGAATTTTGCAAGACCAACGGCTTATTTGTTGCAAATACCTTTTTCCAACAACACAAATAGTGGCTATACACATGGACTTCACCAGATGGAATACACGGAAGTCAGATTGACTACATCTGTGGCAAGAGGTGATGGAAAAGCTCAATATCTTCAGCCAAAACAAGGCCAGGAGCTGATTGTGGAACAGACCATCAACTGCTCATATGCAAGTTCAACTTGAAGTTGAAGACAATTAAAACAAGTCCACGAAAGCCAAAATATGACCTTGGTTATATCCCTCCTGAATTTAGAGACCATCTAAAGAACAGATTTGATGCATTGAACACAAATAACCGAAACCAGAAGAATTGTGGGATGACATCAAGAACGTCATCCATGAAGAAAGCAAAAGGTCATTAACAAGATGAGAAAAGAAGAAAAGACCAAAATGGATGTCAGAAGAGACTCTGAAACTTGCCCTCGAGCAGAGGGTAGCTAAAGCAAATGGAAGAAATGACAAGATAAAAGAGCTGAACGGAAGATTTCAAAGAGCAGCTTGAGCAAACAAAGCCAATTACTATAACGAAATGTGCAAAGACCTGGAGTTAGAAAACCAAAGGGAAGAAAATGCTCGGCATTTTTCAAGCTGAAAGAACTGAGGAAAAATTTAAGCCTCAAGTTGCAATATTGAAAGATTCTATTGGCAAAATATTGAATGATGCAGAAAACATCAAAAGAAGACAAAAGCTCTTTAAAAAAAAAAAAAGAATACACCAAAGTTTCATATGAAATAAACATAGTTTTAAATTATACTATGCTCCCAAAACTTTAAGGAAAACCCCTACAGATCAATAGTAGAAACACTAAATGAAAGTTTCAAACCATAATACTAAGCAAGAACTGAAACCGCATTAGTACCATGGATATTTGACTAAGCCAGAAAATTAGAAGCATAGGTTTTATTTACATTTTAAGAGTTATGTAGGAAAAGGAGTCTCTATTCTTTAGTATTTTGTTCATAGGAAAAATAGTACATATTGGGTGCTAGTTCAGAGTGCGTACCTTATCCAGCAAGAGTGCATAATAAATTGATGAAGGAAGTCCCTCTGTGAGTTGAATCAAGGCTGAGTTTTTAATAGAACAGCTTATTTTTCTATAAGACCAGCAGCTTTTGAAAACTGGTTAGCTTATGTCTTTTGCTATGAAATTTCCAGCAATTACGGCTATACAGAAGGAGCTCTGGGGGCACAGTGGTTAAAAAAAAGAAGAAGAAGATGGAAAGAATACACAGAGTCACTGTACCAAAAGCACCTGGTCAATTTTCATCCATTTCAGGAGGTGGCATATGTTCAAGAACCAATGGTATTGAAGGAAGAAGTTGAAGCTGCACTGAAGGAACTGGCAAAGAACAAGGCTCCAGGAATTGACAGAATACCCACTGAGAACTTTCAACAAATGGATGCCCTGCTGGAGATACTCACTCAGTTATACCAAGAGATTTGGAAGACAGCTACCTGGCCAACTGACTGGAAGAGATCCATATTTGTACCCATTCCAAAGAAGGGTGATCCCACAGAATGTGGAAATTATCAAACAATGTAATTAATATCACACGCAAGTAAAATCTTACTGAAGATAATTCAGAAACAGTTTCAGCAGTATATTGACAAGAACTTCCAGAAATGCAAGCCAGATTCAGAAGAGGAGATGGAACAAGGCATATCATTGCTGATGTCAGATGGATCTTGGCTCAAAGCAAAGAACACCAGAAAAATGTTTACTTGTGTTTTATTGACCATGCAAAAGCATATGATTGTGTGGATCATAACAAACTGTGGATAACATTGAAAAGAATGGGAATTCCAGAACACTTAATTGTATTCATGAGGAACCTATATATAGACCGGGAGGCTGTCGTTCAAACAGAACAAGGGGGCACTATATGGTTTAAAATCAAGAAGGGAGTGTGTCAGGGTTGTATCCTTTCACTATACTTATTCAATCGATATGCTGAGCAAATAATCCAAGAAGCTGGACTATAAGAATTTGGCATCAAGATTGAAGGAAGAATCATTAACAACCTATGATACACTGACGACACAACTTTTCTTGCTGAAAGTGAGGATGATTTGAAGCACTTACTGATGAAGATTGAAGAATACAATCTGCAGTACAGATTACATCTCAATATAAAGAAAACAAAAATCCTCACAACTGGACCTATAAGCAGCATCACAATAAATGGAGAAAAGATTGACGTTGTCAAAGACTTCACATTGCTTGGTTCTACAATCCACACCAATGGAAGCAGCAGTCAGGACACGAGACTACATATAACACTAGGCAAGTTGGCTGCAAAGGACCTCTTTCAAGTGCTAAGGAGTAAAGATGTCTCCTTGAGGACTAAGGTGCACCTGACACAAGCTATGGTATTTTCAATTGCCTCATATGCATGTGAGAACTGGATAATGAATAAGGAAGACTAAAGAAGAATTGATGTTGATGCTTTTGAGTTGTGGTGCTGGTGAAGAATGCTGAGAGTACCATGGACTGCTAAAAGAACTAACAGATCTGTCCTGGAGGAAGTGCACCTGAAATGCTCCTTGGAAGTGAGAATGGCTAGACTTCTCACCCACTTTGGTCATGTTATCAGAAGAGACCATTCCCTGGAAAACGATGTCATGCTTGGTAAGGTGGAGGGTCGACAAAAGAGGGGAAGACCCTCAACGAGATGGATTGACACAGTGGCAGTGAAGATGGGCTCAAGTATAGCAGGGATCGCGGAGCTGGTGCGGGACTGGGCAGTGTTTCCTTCTTCTGTGCATAGGGTCGCTATGAGTCAGAGACGACTCGATGGGGCCCAACAACAACAACATCATCATCCTTACTTAGCATTGGTTTCCTTCTTCGAGGTTATCTCACGGCCCAAGATGGCTGCTGGAGCTCCAGTGATCATGTCTGTGTTCCAGACACTTGACCAAAGGGAAAATCAAAAGAAACTACCTCCTAGCTGAATCGATTCTCTTTTAGGAAGTGACCTAGAAGTAGTGACTCTACAGCTTCCATTTTGAACTCATTGGTCATATCTAGCTACAAGGAAGGCGCCCACTAGCAGAGTCTGTCCATTTTATTAGGAAATCCCACAGCACCCTGCTCATGCATCCTTCATATCAACATGCTCACAACTAGGATATGAGAGCCTCTACTCAGCTCCAAAATGGACATGCTAAACAGTGCTCACATAAGAAATAGAAACATCCTCTCCCCCATCTTGCTATTAATAATATAATTGTTCACTTCTCAAATGTTTGTTCAGCCCCTACTATGCACCTAAGGCATTTGACTGCTAACCAGAAGGTTGGTAGTTCAAACCCACCAGCCTCTCTGTGAAAGGAAGACGAGACAATCTACTTCTGTAAAGATTTACCACCTTGGAAACAAAATGGGGATCGCTATGAGTGGGAATCGACTCAATGGCAGTGGGGTTTGGTTTTTTGGTTTACTATGTGCCAAATCTTCTCTTTTTCTTTAAAAAAAAAAAAAGACACATGTCAACATTTTTTTTTCTTTCAGAAAACACTGGAATAGACAAAACCTTAAGGTATCATTTAAATGATTGAATTATTCCCTGATAAATAAATGTGAATTTATTTCCCCTTATACAAAATGCCTATGTAACTATTAGCAAGTACTAGATATCTTTGCAAAGTATATCTTCCCAAATGTTATGGGTTAAAGTACTTTTGTGTTACTGTTGTTGTTGTTAGATGCCGTCAAGTTGGTTTTGACTCATAGCGACCCTATGTACATCAGAATGAAACACTGCCCAGTCCTGCACCGTCCTCACAATTGTTGCCATGTGTCAGCCCATTGGTGCAACCACTGTGTCGATCCATCTCATCAAGTGTCTTCCCCTTTTTGCTGACCCTTTACCTTCCCATCCATGATACCCTTCTCCAGGGAATGGTCCCTCCTGACAACATGACCAAAGTACAAGAGACAAAGTCTGGCCATTCCCACTTCTGAAGAGCATTCTGGCTGAACTTCTTCCAAGACAGATTGTTTGTTCTTCTTGCAGTCCGTGGTGTATTTGGTCTTCTTTGCCAGTGCCACAATTCAAATGCATTAATCCTTCTGCAGTCTTCCTTATTCATTGTCCAGCTTGCACATGCATGAGGCTATTGAAAAGACCATGACTTGAGTCAGGCTCACCTTAGTCTTCAATGTGACATATTTGCTTTTTAACACTTTAAGGGTATCTTTTGCAGCAGATTTGCCCAATGCAATATACAGTTTGATTTTTTGAGTGCTGCTTCCATGGGCATTGGAGTGCTATTGTTAATGTAAAGCAAATTTACACTTCCTGAAAGCTCTCATCCACTGTTACTCTTTGTCTATGTTTCTCTCCCCCCGCCCCACTGAAGTATAAACACCTTAGAACATCTTTGTATTTGCTAAACGCACCTGTTAAATAAATGTTTGATAAGCTAATGAAAGAATGATCTTCCAGCCTTCTGCTTACAGATTCCCTGCCTTTATAGCTGAGCTCAGTGGCTGCTGCTTCTCCCTTGAGACAGTCTACAGAGACACAGAAAATGCTTAGATGTGTGTAGAACTTAACAATTTTCAAAGTGCTTTCACATACATTGAAAAAAAATGTAAAAATTAAAACAATCCAGAAATAAATTTTAGAGTGGTGGAGAAGAAATATACTAAGATTCTTATTTATATTGAATGGATCTAGGAGAACTTGTCCTCTTCCTTCCAATCTGTCCCCAGAAAATGTCCCTCAGATGCAGTATTTGAAATTGTGCATTTCGCATGTATCAAGAAGTATCACTCTCCTTTTCCAGGAGAAAAAAATACAGAAGTAAAAAATTTAAACAACATCAAAAGGAATCCAGGTCTGAAGTCAAGAAATTTTTGTTAAACATAAAAGCTGTGAGTCAATAGAATGTTTTCTAAAAGAGGTATAGTATCAATCACCATAAAAATGGCAAAGACTTTGCTTCCAAAATCATTCCAATCACCAAGTTTTGGTTCAGTTTTCCAGCAGGAACAACTGCAGATAAAATATTTGGCCACCAGAGGGTGCTCTACCAAAATCCAAAGGAACCAACTCAGCTTCCTCTTAAGTGTCCATTTCTTAAAGACCTACCATGGGTCAGTCTCAAAGCTCTCATACCTGTTTTTCAACCAGTCTTTTATAACCTGTGCTCCAAAGAAAAGCATCGTGTCTTCCGCTCTAGACTTCCAGATCCGGACACCATTTTTTAGAGGCAGAGCCGGATGGGCTTTGGGTGCCACTGATGGGAATTCTGCATCAGCCACACCCAATACAGTTACACCCGTGAGGTCCTTTCTATTATTGCATCTGCTTTTAAATACAGAACTTTACTTGTGGTTAATTTACGTTTCTCACTTCTCTTCAGTATACAGATGATGAATAAACTTGGACAATACAACAACATGGGAAGCTGTTACATTTATTTAGCAATTAATAATTCAGACGAAGAGAGCTGCTTACTGTTTAGAAACACCAGGATTCATCCTTTTAATTACCATCTGGATTTCTTCTAAATTATTTGATTTGCTTAATCCTTGTTTACTTTCATTGAAAAATCCCTCAAATTTTGCTCCTTTGGCCGCCAGATATTCAGCTAATTGCCTTTGTAGAAAACAAAACAAAACAGGAAGGAACTCAGCGCTGAAACCACTCTAGCAGCGGAAGACCTATCAGGCTGGGATGTGAGGACGGCTGTCTTCTCATCCACCCAAACCAAACCAAACCCACCACCACCGAGTGGATTCAGGTTTCCAAGGTGGTAAATCTCTACCGAAGTAGATTGGCCCATCTTCCTCCCACAGAGCAGCTGGTGGGTTTGAACCACCAACCCTCTGGTTAGCAGTCCAATGCTTCAGGCACTGTGCCACCAGAGCTGCTTCTTCCAAGCCATTTTAGCCACCAATTAAGCGTGGGTCTGTGGGCTAGTGACTGTGTACCTCAGCCTCAGTTTCTTCCTTCATAATTTGAGAGGGGATTGCACTGCAGCAGAGGATTTTGCTTCTCCCTTCTTTTTTTAAGTGAGCCCTTCCTTCCATTATGGGAAGGGAATATTCTAGCAATGTGCTGGCTCTAGGGAAATGGCAAAGCAGTTCTGTTTTGTTTCACACAAGGATAGGCACAGTGGTGTCCCCTTCTATCCATACTGCACAGCCTCTCAACTCTTTAGGACCATGGTCCCCATTATGTATGTGGAGCTCAGGAATGTAGGACAGATGTTCTAGTGCAGGTTACATACAGAATGAGTTGTGGGGCCTGTCAGGATTTGTACTAAGTTACATGTTTCAGGAGCCAAAGAGTGGATTAAATGAGGGGTTTATTTCTCTGTTGTACCAAGGAAACTGAGTAATGGATTCACTGGCACTAATGTAGCTGTTCAAGGACCAGGCTTCTTCCACCTTCCTGTACTGTGACCCTTAGCAAGTAGTCATCACGTCTCCATTTCAGGCAGGAAAAGGGAGGGAAAGAGAAGGTAAAGGCCCCCACCAGAAGAGTCTTTCCATTTTTATTAAGGAAACAATAGCTCTTCTGGAGCCCTCATCTATTGGAATATAAGCCTTCCATTTACATCTCATTGGCCAGGAGTATCCACAGGACCACTCATACCTTGAAGGAAAAGTGGTAAATGGAATTTTTTGGTGGGTACATTGCTACCCTGAACAAAACTGAAGATATAATAGCCAGCGAAAGGGGTACATGGAAATTGACTAGGTTACTAGCTGCATATGCCACAGCAATGAGGAAAAGTACTGGGACACACACGGGTGTCCCTCATGCTAGTCACTGAGTGACACATAGATGGCTGTTTAAGAGGGTGTCCTCGACAGACATCAATAAGAAATCTTCTACTGAAGATCCTCCTTATAGGAGAAGTAATGCACACACCAGTGGAGACTTGGCTTCCCTGGACATCCAACGTAGGTGAGCCATTCATCAATGGCTTATGTGCCAGTGGGCCTGGATGATCTCTCAATCTTTACCTATAGGAGTCTTGTCCCTCACCAAGACGGCACTAACCTCCTCCCTCTTTCCTTCCCCCTTCTCTCTCCCTCAGCACCGAGAGCCCTTTCTGGGGCAGATAGCTTTACTCTTCCTTATCTCTCAAGTCTCTTACCTGTACACAGGAATCCTCCCTTTTCTGCACCCCAGGCTTTTGAAACTTAGAACTCAAGGAGGCCTCCTTTCAGGCTCCCTTTGGTTTTCTGATCCATCTGAGTGGGTGAAGGGCCAAGAGATATAAGGAAGCACCAGAAAAGAAAAACAAATGAGATGTTAAAATATTGTTGCTCTACTGTTCACAAGGAATCTTACCCAGAACCTCGTAAAACAGATCAGATCAGACCCAATGTGGTTGGAGGGAAGGATGGTAGATGGTAGAGGCCTGAGAGACATTTGCCAAGAAAACTTGGAAAATCCACCAAATTAGGAAATCTCTAAGTACTTTCTACTTTGAAATTTCTGTGGTTCAATATTAAAAGCAGATCCTTAGTCTATTTTCCAACGTGAGAATAGTTACACATAATAAGTTTGATAGACGATGATTCACATCTTCCCAGTCTTCCCTGTTGTTATCCCTATTTTACAGGTGAGGAGACTGAGGCTTAGAGAAGTTATATAACTTAACACACAGCTAGAGAGTATGGGAACCAGGACTTGAACCAGGCCACCTAATTGCTCGTACTGGATTAAATAGTGTTCCCTATATTTATGTCCTACTGGAACTTTGGAATATGACCTTATTTGGAAATATGGTCTTTGCAGATGTCATTAGTTAAGATGAGGTTGTACTAGACTCATAGTGACCCCTCCTTGAGTTTCCAAGGCAGTATCTCTACGGACGCAGATGGCCCAATCTTCTTCCCGAGGGATGGCTTGTGGGTCTGAAGCACCAGTCTTCCGGTTAGCAGTCAAGTGCCTTAGGCACTACGCCACCAGAGCTCCTATAATAGATTAAAGTGGGCCTTAAGCCCAATGACTGGTATCCTTATAAAAACATTCTGGGAAGACATAGATACCCTCACAAAGAAGAAGGCCATGTGGCAACGGAGGCATAAATTGGAATGACGCAGCTACAAGTTAAAGAATGCCAAGAATTGCTGGGAGCCATCAGAAGCCAGGGAGAAGCAAGAAAGGTTCTCCTACAGGGCTTTCAGACTTTTACTGGCAACTTGATTTCAGACTTCCATCCTCCAGAACCTTGAGAGAACAAATTTATGTTAATTTATACCACCCAGTTTGTGGCAATTTGTCATGACAACCTTAAGAAACTAATAAACCACTGTTCATTAAAATATATATTATACCCAGAACTTTGGAAACTGGCAAAAAAAAAAAAATGCTATGCATCTTTTCAACGTCATGTTGGGGCATTGCCTAACAGAGCCACCCAGAATTATCCTTTTCTCTGTTGGGAGGGGGTACCTTGATTGACTCCATCTCTACTATGGATTAGGATATATTAACTGGTAGAAAACTGAGAATGACTCAAATAATTCTTGACCTACAGCAAGGCAAATGAGTTTCTCTCCAGTGGAAAATATAACTCCAAAGGTTTCAGTTTTATTGTCCTCTAGGACATTAGGCAGTTTTGCAACTAATTTAGCAACCTTATTCCAGCAATCTTTCTTTCAGCCACTATAAATACTCTGCCTCAACTGTCATTCTTTGAACCAGGTTTACCTTCTTGCTAGTTCCCTCATTAATAAGTTCATTAAATCTATGACACATGTTCATTCTATCGTCAAATGAGAGTTATATTTTTAATGTTTTGAAATTTTCACTTGCTACTCCAAAGCCCACATGCTCACCCACTATACTAGAATGAGTGAATGAATGTTGAATCAGAAAATACATGTTCATTAGGTTTAAGAAGGGAGTGCAAACCACTGTTGGAACCCAGGAGTCCCTGAAAGAGTAATAAGTAAAGGTGAGGGGGTACAAGTGAACATTAACCACACACTCCCTCCCCACAAAGGACTGACTACATACAGCACAGAACAGCGGAAGTCGCTCAGGGAAGCCTTACCTGCTGGTTTCTTTGGGAGTATCCTGGGAGAGAGACAGCTCTTTGAGACCAAAACTTGGGCTAACCCAAGAGCCTAGCTCTCCCCAAGAGAGTAAATTGTACAACTCTCAAAAGAATAATGGGAATAATGGGATTTAAAAATGGGAGAGCAATTAACACTTTTACCAAAGGCCTGGTCCAGTAGAAACCAAGTACCCCAACTCAATACTGCTAACAGAACTAAAAAAATCATAAAACTGCAAGTAATATTTTCCACTGGAGAGAGACCTATTTGCATTGCCATAGGTCTAGAATCATTTGAATCATTATGGTACTTCAGTTTGTGTGTCAACTTGGCTGGGCCTGGTTGAGTGGCTGGGCACCTGGATGTAGTATTCCCCATGATGAGACTGGTAATCAACTCCATGGTGGAATCTACCACAAGCAGCTGAGTAGCTGCCTTTGGGATATGGTCTGCTTCCTGTATTTAAGGAGAACCTTTGAGAATGGTCTCTAGCCTTTGGCACACTTGGACCCTGCATGTAGCCGTGTTGTTGTTCAGCAGCCTGCCATGCTCTGCTGACCTTGGAACTTACAATGGACTTAAGTTAATGGCCTGCCGTGTGGGTTGATAACATCGGGACTGTGCTTTTTACTTGTCAACCTTGGGGCTTCTCAGCCTTAGCAGGCAGAAGCTGTCTGAGTGAAGGAATGCCTCTAGCTCCAGTGGGCCAGGAGCAGGAGGCAGAGCTGGACCCCAAGGTTGAGGGGCTTTTATCCAGCCCCTAGAGCCTGCACTTTGAACTTGGACTTAAAGCCTCCAAATTGTAAAAATAAACTCCTGTTTGTGAAGGCCATCCAATTTGTGGTATATTCTTGTCAGAGTAGTACTAGGGAACAGAACAATCATTCTCCAAAATTAATGCTGTTGCTTGAAATACAGGAGGTGCTCAATAAATACTGAATCCAAGCAAGCACACTGCCTTCAAGTTGGTTCCAACTCACAGCAACCCCCACTGGGTTTCCAAGGCTGTAAAGCTTTACGGAAGCTGACTGCCTCACCTTTCTTCCGTGGAGTTGATGGTGGGTTCGAACCACCGACCTTTTGGTTAGCCGCCAAATGCCTTAACCACTACACCACCAGAGCTCCTTAAATATTAAATGGGTAAACACATTGCTCCCCAGTGCAGGGAAATCACTTTTGCCGAAAATAAAATTACGCTGATCCAATTCAATCAAAGACACCTTCAAGCGGCCAATAAACATATGAAGAAATGCTCACAATCATTAGCTATTAGAGAGATGCAAATCAAAACAACGATATACTATCTTGCTCCAGCACTAGTAGCAAAGTTCAACAAGACAGAAAATAACAAATGCTGGCGAGGTTGTGGAGAGATTGGGACTCTCATACACTGCTGG
>NW_006921608.1:15929551-15932002 GCF_000298275.1 Orycteropus afer afer | reverse complement strand
GGATGGACACAGGGAAGAGGTAACTAGGGGGAGGAAGTGGGAGGGGAGCTGTTGCATTGTGGTAAACTGTGGTCAATGTCATGAGACAAAGTATATATGAACTGCTGTATGGAAAGTGAATTTGCTCTGTAAATCTTCACACAAATCACAATTAAAAAAAAAAAATCAAAGACATCTTTCAAGGCTATTCCCTTATTTGGAGAAAGATTATGACACACATACTTACTTACAAGTCACCACTAATAACTTGTTAATGGTGATAATGGATTTCTTAATTATATGGGAAAGACCTATTTTTCAAGTGTTCAAAAATGAAGTCATACATTAAAAACCCACTATATTCCTCTGTGATTCTCTTCTGGGGTGGTTCTGGCCATTTGTGGTTTCTATTTGTGGAAGGATAATACAACACCGGAATGGGGAGATGGAGAAAAACCAAGAGAGCACAATCATGTGATGGGGTCCCCACATATGTTAAGGATTTGATAAGAAAAATAAATTACCTGAATCACAGGAAATCACTTCTCACAGCCTTGCAGCTATCTCCCAGCTCAGGCACCTGTGGACCCTGTCACCTCACCTGGCTTCAAGGAAGGACAACTCACAGGTGTGCTTTCCTTTAAGAAGAGCTATGGGGCTGTTTATGCACAGGAAGACAACTCAAGGGGTGGGGGTGCATGGAGGGATGGACACAGGGAAGAGGTGACTGTCAGGAGGAAGTGGGAGGAGAGCTGTTGCATTGTGGTGAATTATGGTCAATGTTATAAGACAAAGTATATGTGAACTGCTGTATGGAAAATGAATTTGCTCTGTAAATTTTCACCCAAATCACAGTTAAAAAAAAAAAAAGAAGAAGAAAAGAAAAAAGAAGAAGACCCATGGGTCACAAACGTTGCTGTGCATCAGAACCAACTGGAACACTGATGAAGAACAAAGATGCCTGGGCTCATTAACTCTTTCATGGCTGAACTGTTTTCTGCTTTGAATTTTCTATTGATAACATGTGTTTTTAGTAACAGAAGGCATGCTGAAATCAAGAGGAAAAAATGTTTGAGGCAATATGGGTTTTAATGTAATTATGTTGTATGCATATGTCCCAAATGAACTCTGGTGGTAGGAGTGATGGGGTGAGACTTGTTTCTTCAGATTCACACAGTTATACAGGTCCTTGCCAGCTGGTTGCACATATACACAACTGGAATAGCTTCCCAAGAAACCTGAGAGGCTGAAAATGTTGATGGGCAAGATATGTCCCATGGATCACAAAAAGGTTAAAGTAAGAGAGGGCCTAGCCCTCTTGTTACCAGTTTTTTAGTAAAAATCCCTACCCAAATTTAAAAACCACTGGTGTAGCCCATTTAGACCTGGGCCAAATCAAAAGACTCATGGAAACAATTAGTCCAGGGAACTATTGGCCATGCCAAACTCAGTCTATATGACCATGAGACCAGAAGAACTAGATGGTGCCCAGCTACCACTATCCACCACTTGGAAAGGGATCACTACAGGAGATCCTGAATAGAGTGGGAGAACAATGAAGAACAAAACTCAGAATCATAAAAAAAAAAAAGAATAGGTTTACTGGTCTGACAGAGTATGATGAGACCACCAAGACTATGGCTCTTAGTTACTCTTCAGGTATAGAACTGAACTCACTCCCATGGCTTCCACCCAAACAATAGACTGTCATAGAGGGTGAACATTTACGTTCAAATAGATACACTCCTTAAAACGATCAATCATGGGAGAATAGAAGGGCAGTATTTGCACAGGGAGATAGCTAAGGGGGCAGGAATGCATAGGATAGGACACAGGGAAGAGTTAATTACAGGAAGAAAGTGGGAAGAGAGCTGTTACATTGAGGAGAACTCCAGTTAATGTCATGAAACAAAATGTATATGAACTGCTTTATGGAAAATGAATTTGCTTTGTAAACTTTCACCCAAATCACAATAAAAATTAAAATAAATTAGATGTCACATTGCACTAGGAAAACCTGTTGTAAAAGATGTCTTTAAAGTGTTAAGGAGCAAAGATGTCACTTTGAAGACAAAGGTGCATATATATATACATGCATGTTGTATCTATATGGTGAAAAAACTATACAATGGGGCATTATTGAGCATTTCTTCCCAACTCCATGTATTTACACCAAGGAAAATGGCCAACACTAAAAATTGGGGGGGGGGATTGATGGGTTATTTTGTTGTTGTTGTTTGCCTTCTGGATAGCTGACTGTTAAACATTTATCAGCACATACCACAGAATAAGGGAGACTCTAGCCAATATTAAGAGTGGCATTAAAAAGTATCGGCAAATTCCTTTTGAGAACAGGAACCAGACAAGGATGCCTGCTATCACCACTTCTATTCAACATTGTACTGGAAGTCCTAGCCAGGGCCATAAGGCAAGAAAGGGAAATCAAAGGCATCCAGATTGGTAAGGAAGAAG
>NW_006921608.1:15918076-15926847 GCF_000298275.1 Orycteropus afer afer | reverse complement strand
AGGAGATCCTTGATAGAAAGGGAGAACAATGTGGAACAAAACTCAAAATCATTTGGAGAGAAAAAAGGGGGGAGGACCAAGTTTGCTGGTCTGATAGAGCCTGGTGGAACCACTGAGACTATGGCCCCTAGCTGTCCTTCTGATCTGGAATTGAACCCACGCCTGTGGTTTCCAGCCAAATAAAAGACAGGCATATGAGTTGGACATTTACCTCAAGTAGATACACTCCTTGGAGAAAACAATCATGGGAGAAAGAAGGGCTGCTTATGCACAGGGAGATAGCTCAGGGGACAGGAGTCCATGGAGGGATGGACACAGGGAAGAGCTAACTAGGGGGAGGAAGTGGGAGGGGAGCTGTTGCATTGTGGTAAACTGTGGTCATGAGACAAAGTATATGTGAACTGCTGTATGGAAAGTGAATTTGCTCTGTAAACCTTCACCCAAATCACAATTTAAAAAAAAAAAATGTATGGACAAGCTTACTGAAACAGACTACTAGTTAGGCAACGAATTTACTGATTCCTTCAAGACATTCTTGTAAGCAGTGGCAAAAAAGCACTTGGCTGTTAACCAAAAGTCAGTGGTTCAAACCCTCTAGGCACTCCATGGAAGAAAGATTTGGCAGTCTATTTCCATAAATATTTACCGCCTTGGAAACCTATGGAGCAGTTCTGCTCTGCCCTTTAGGGTCACTATGAGTCAGAATCAGTTTGACAGCAGTGGGCTTTGTTGTTTTGTTTTTTCTTGTAGATTAGATTCTCGTGGGGAGAGAAGGAAAAAAAGAAGTATTCGTAGGAAAATACATGGTGACAAGTAATACAGGGAAGTGGGGGAAAGAGTTCCAGGTGGGGAGTGTTCACAATTCAAGCTAGGGTGATCAAGGAGAGTCTCACTGAGGTAAGTAAAGACTTCAAAGATATGAGGGTGCAAACCATACAGACATCTGGGAGAAGAGCTTTCTAGAAAGAGGAAACAGCAAGTACAGTATCCTGATGTAGAAGTAAGTCTGGTGTGTTGGAGAAACAGCAAAGGAACCTGTGGTAGAAGTAGACTGCATGAGGGAGGAGGAGTAGGCAGTGAGGGAGGAGAGGAGGTCAGAAGGAAAATGGGAGGACAGACCAGGTAGGACCTTGTAGGCTATTGTATTGACATGGAAGCCACAGAGGGTTTGGGACACAGGACTGATATGCTCTGTTCATGTCTTAGTAGAACTACTGTGGCCACCAGATTGAGAATCAATTGGAGAGGGGCCAGGGCAAAACCAAGAAGATGAATTAGGAGGCTACTACTCTACTGGAAGGCATAGTGCCTAACACATCTGACTGATAATCAGAAGATTGGCAGTTCAAACCCACCAGCCACTCTTTGGAAGGAAGGCTAGGCAATCTACTTCCATAGCGATACTGCCTCAGAAACCCAAGGAGGGGTCGGATTGAGTCAGATCTGACTCGATGGCAGTGGGTTACCCTACTGAAGTGGAAGTCACCCTTCCCTCAGCCGTCATCTCCAAAGATCTGGCCACTTGAAAATGTGTCCAGCCTGCTCTATGCAATATCATCTCACAGTGATCATATTTAATCCCAGCACAGTAGGGAAAACAAAACAATAGAAAGTGGAAATGGGGTTGGACATAAGGGTTATAGTTTCCCAGGAAATAGCAAAAAAGAAAATGCAATTTGTGTTTTTGACAGTCAGGGAAATTGAGCGGACTAAAGTTGCCTTAGGAAGAAGAAAGCTAATGTTAGTAAGTTAAAAATAACCATGCAATCCAGAGTGTGCCGGAATAATTAGCCTTGCAAAGGGGTTGCCCCAGTGATCTCATTACATTTCCTCACATGGCTTTCCCAAGCAGTGGTAGGTGAGCATTAGGAAACCACTGGATTGCCAGGTACAATGGGCTACCTTTAAAAGCCTATAATTTAATCTTGAAGTAAGTGGCAGAGTCCACAAACATCCAGATCAATTCGCTGATAGTTAAGGAAAATGACATGCGCCAGTGCCCTAGACAGGGCTCCCTTAGGATGTATTGCTACCCTGTGTCCTTCACTGTAAGTCAGGACCAGAGGCTGCCAGTATCCTTGGACTGCAGCCAAATGTGTGTGTGAAAGAGCAGTGCACATTTAAATTGTACTGCACAGTTCAGTTTAGATGCAGAAGGAGGGGAGTGGTTTTTGTTTTTTTGTTTTGTTTTACTAAACAGCACTTATGGAAACCAAGCAACGATCCACTGCTTGGAAGGCTACTGCTTTGCTGCAGGTCAGTGCTTTCTTTTCAACCCTGAGTCAGTAGACTCGAATGACCTGAAACAAAAACCAATTACCCTCCAAGATCAAAATCTCCTGAGGCCTCAAGAGCTGTTTTAATTTGGTTTCAGAATTATGGGCTTGCCCTCTCCTTCAGATGTAGCCAAATTATAAACATTACCAAATAATGGAAAGTTACTTAAATCTTTCTCTCATGACTATTTCCTATATACAACCATTGTAGTCATTTTCTGGCTGACCACAAACCCAGTTATTTAAAAACAAAATGTCCCATAGCTCATTTTGAGCTATTTTTTCACCCCCCTTTATTGACCTTCATCCCTTTATCTCATTCCCTTGGAAGCCTAAATCCCTGGTCTATAAATACTTTAAAAATAAAAACAGATTCCATTTGGAATGAGGTAAAATGGTTGAATTTATTCTCAGATTACATCATGACTTGAACAATTCTAGATTGTTCTACAGTATGCTTAGAATTTAGGTGTGACAAGTCTTCAACCTCTTGGGGTCCGAGTGATCAAAGTAGAGCCCTCAAGCTTAACTATTCCATTACCTATGTCCTCATCTATCTCTACTCAGAGACTTCTGATAATCCCTGTTTAGTGGCTACAAGCTACTAAAATATAACCCTGCTCCCTGTCTATAACACCATCTAGCTCAACATCTCAGAACCCTGCTGTTGCAGAATTATCATCTCCAAACTTAACCAACATCTCAGTGCTGCTCAAGAATCCCTCTACATGTCTCTACTCACTAACCTGATACATTTTATGTAGCACCTACCACGTGCAAGGCATTGTGCCAGACACAGGAAGTTCAATGGTCTACAGATAGCTCGATCTCCTTTTCCTCACTACAGCTATTTCTAACCTTTGCATTCTCCCTTATTCCTCCAATCAATGCCATGGTCTTCTGCTTTAGAGAGACTTCATCAACTTTCTACACCACCCTCCCACCTACACATCTATCAGCACCTTATCATCCATCTGTCCCTCCTTCTCTCCTACCTCAGTGGAAAATGTGTGATCCTGAATTTATCACTCTCTATTTTCCTTAGGGTCTTGTTTCATCAACATTCCCCACTCTTTTCTCTACCTTCAACCTCTCCCTTTTGAGTGGTTCTTTCCTAACAATATTTTTAAATGCTCAGGTCTATATGAATTTAAAATAAATAAATAAATTATCCCTCAAATCCTTCTCTAGTATCCAACCTGCCTCTGCCCCTCCACAGACAAGCTTCTAGAAACAGGAATGTATACATGTTCTTCTCATTTCATCATCTCAGCAGCCACCTATAAGTCCATGGTTCCCAAATGTAAATCTGTGTCTTTGGTTCCTTCATAGATGATCAAATACCTACTAGATATATCACCAGTTGGATGATCCAAGGAACTTCACGTCATATGCCTGAAACTGAACTCATTAACTTCCTTGGATGACAAGAACTTGGGTCCTATCCCAACCACTTACTAATTGTGTGACTTTGGGCATGTTATCAAGCCTTTTGGTATTTCAATTTCCTCATCTTTAAGCGTACACAGTGAAGAGTCTGAGATGTTCCTCTATTTGCAAACTAACAAGATAGCCTGCCACTGTTTCATGGATGTTGGAAGAGGATATGAAGCTTCTGTGTCAAAGATGAAGACACTTTATTACTCACAACAACTGCAGTAGCCAGTGTATCAGTATGTTTTGCAATGTTTTCTTGAGCCCCAACTTCCCCAGAGTGATGAAAAAAAGGTCAGATGACTCCTGCATGACCAGTGTGGTTATAGGAGAGGAACCCTGAGCTCAAGGAAGCTGCCTTTTGCTCCTTAAAAAAGTATAGTCGAGTTGACTCCAACCATACTGACTCCATGTGTGTCAGAGTAGAACTCAGTCAGAGTAGTGATCCATGTTTTTAATGACTGGTTTTTTGGAAGTAGATCATAAGGCCTTTCTTCTTTGGTTTCTCTGGGTCTCGAACTTCCAATGTTTTGGTTAGTAGCCAGATGTATTAACCATTTGTACCGATTTGCTCTATAGGGAGAGAACATGTATTTCAAGGACATTTGCTATACAAATGTCCTTGAAAAGATAGTAAAAAAAAAAAAAAAAAAGAGCAATCAATGCTTCAAGCACAAGATGTGAAGTAAACTGAGAAGAATGACTAAGTAGCTAACCCTCCAGTGTACTGTGCATATTAAACATGTTAATAAATACAAAGACTTTAGGACAGTGCTAGGCACATAGTAATCCTAACATTATTTCATGTTTGTATCTCCCAATAGGTCCCTGCTTGAGGGGTATGGTACTTATCTCTGTAAACTCATATCTCGCATGATGCATTGCACACATTAATTGCATGATAAATGTTTACTAAATGTACTATCTGAAGATCTTGAAATATGACATATACTAATTCACATTGCTTTTGAGTTGTGGTGTTGGTGAAGAATACTGAAATTACTATGGACTGCCAGAAGAACTAACAAATCTGTCCTGGAAGAGGTGCAGCTGGAATGCTCCTTGGAAACGAGAATGGCCAGACTTCGTCTTACCTACTTTGGTCATGTTGTCAGAAGGGACCATTCCCTGGAGAAGGATATCCTGTTTGGTAAAGTGGAGGGTCAGCAAAAAAGGGGAAGACCCTCAAAAAGATGGAATGACACAGTGGCTGCAACGATGGGCTCAGTATAGCAAGGATTGGAAGCTGGAGTAGGACCAGGCAGTGTTTTGTTCTGTTGTACGTAAGGTTGCTATGAGTTGGAGCCGGCTTGATGGCACCTAACAACAACAACAATTTACATTCCAGCTCTTCTAGGACCTTGGTAATAAAACCCACTCCCACAGAGTAGATTCTGACTCATAGCAACCCTGTGGAACAGAGGCCACAGGGTTTCCAAGGCTATAAACCTTTATGGAAGCAGACTGACTCATCTTTCTATGACTGAGTGGCTGGAGGTTTCAAACCAGAGACCTTTTGGTTAGCAACTGATTGCTTTCACCACTGCACCACTAGAGATCCTACCTTGGTGATAGAAATCTTAAAAACTGATTCATTTTAGGCTTAACAAGTGGATTACAATGTTAACGCTAACTGGGAAAGGTGTCAAGTTAACATGAATTTGTTGAAAAAAAATCACTTAGTATTCTTTTAAAAAAAAGATTAAATAATGTTTAAAGACTCACTTTAAAAATATATTCTATGAAAAGGAATATGATGGCTTTAAATAAATTGTAGGCTCGTAGGTGCAACTTTAGACCAAAGGTTATCTTTACTTTTGTAGTTAATTTGACCTGTAGTAGAGTAAGTCTCCAATAGCCAGAGCTTCAGTAACTATTATATTTTGACACAGAACTTATTCTAGTAAATAAACATTATTGAACACATTCTTTGTGTCAAGTACTATCCTAGGCTATGGTGATACCCGAGGCAAGGGAAAAGACCAATCGAGTTCCTACCCTCAAGGACTTATATTCAGAAGGTAAGAGAAGTATCAAACACTCAAATACATAAATGCTGGAAGAACTGAAGGGGATATGGAAAAATAGCATCCCATTTCCATGCCAGCTTCCAAACCAATTAAGAAATAAGACAAAAGAGTCAGCATTCAGGAGCCAAAATATCACCTTTAACACTGAAAACCTGACTCAGAAAATCTGACTTACTGTGGAAGCCAAGTGAGCTTCAAATTCCAGTCCTCCTGAATTAAGCAGACTTAGCTATCCAGTCACAGAAGATGCTGGATCAGGCAGCCTTCCCCTACCATTTGACCTTTACTGCTTATATATACATGGAGCTCTGGTACTGTAGTGTCTAAGGCACTTGACTGCTAAACAGAAGGCTGGTGGTTCAAATCCACCAGCCACTCCTCAGAAGGAAGATAGGGCAATCTATTTCTGTAGTGATACTGCCTCAGAAACCCAAGGAGGGGTCACTATGACTCGGGTCCAACTCGATGGCACAAAACAACAGCAACAACAGCTTATATACAATCTAAAGAAAGATAAGGAAATCAATAGTTCTAAATCGGTCATGCTAAGTTTGCTATAAGCAGCCTTTGTGCCACAGTGGTTAAGAGCTCAGGTGCTAACCAAAATGTCAGCAGTTCAAACTCACCAGCAGCTCTAAGGGAGAAAGATGCGGCAGTCTGCTTTCATAAAGATTTACAGCCTTGGAGGATGGTTCAACACTAGAAAAACAATCAACATCATCCACCATATGGATAAAACCAACGAAAAGAACCACATGATCATATCAATCGATGAAGAAAAAGCATTTGATAAAATCCAACACCCATCCCTGATCAAAACTCTCAGTAAGATAGGAATAGAAGTGACATTCCTCAACATAATAAAGGGCATCTATGCAAAACCAACAGCCAACGTTATTCTCAATGGAGAGAAACTGAAACCATTCCTCTTGCGAACCGGAACCAGACAAGGATGCCCTCAATCACCACTTCTATTCAACATTGTATTGGAAATCCTAGACAGGGCAATAAGGGACCTTCTAAAAATTAAATTTTTAAGTGCTTCCAAAGGGAAGAAAGGGAAATCAAAGGCATCAAAATTGGTAAGGAAGAAGTCAAACTATCCCTACTTGCTGATGCTATGATCTTATACCTAGAAAACCCAAGAGACTCAGTCAAAAATCTACTGGAACTGAGAGATTTAGCATCATAGCAGGTATACGATCAACATCCAAAAATCAGTTGGATTTCTCTACACCACCAAAGACATTGCTGAAAAGGAAACAAGGAAATCAATACCATTTACAATAGCTACCAAAAAAAAAAAAAATACTTGGGAATAAATCTTACCAGGGACACAAAAGACCTGTACAAAAAAAACTATAAAAGACTACTTCAAGAAACCATAAGAGACCTACATAAATAGAAGAATGTACCATGCTCGTGGGTAGGAAGATTTAACATTGTGAAAATGTTGATTCTACCCAAAGCAATCTATACATTCAATGCAATTCCAATCCAGAACCCATCAACATTCTTTAAAGATATGGAAAAACCAATCACTAACTTTATATGGAAAGGAAAGAGACTTTGGATAAGCAAAGCACTATTGAACAAGAAGAATAAAGTAGGAGGTCTCACACTGCCGGATCTCAAAACTTACTACATAGCCACAGTAGTCAAAACTGCCTGGTATTGACATAATGACAGACACATAGACCAATGGAATAGAATTGAGAACCCAGAAATAGATCCATCAACCTATGGTCAGCTCTGGTATCATAGTGCCTAAGGCACTTGACTGCTAATCAGAAGACTGGCAGTTCAAACCCAACAGCCACTCCTCGGAAGGAAGATGGGGCAATCTACTTCCGTAGTGATACTGCCTTGGAAACCCAAAGAGGGGTCGCTATGTGTCGGGTCTGACTCGACAGCACATAACAACAACAACAAAACATGGTGAACTGATCTTTGAAAAAGGGCTGAAATCCATTAAATGGGGAAGAGAATGTTTAATAAATGGTTCTGACAAAACTGGATATCCATTTGCAGAAAAATGAAATAAGATCTGTACCTCAAACCAACACAAAAACTAACTCCAGATGGATCAAAGACTTAAAGGCAAAACCTAAAACTATAAAGTTCCTCAAGGAAAAACTAGGGGAAAATTTAGGAGCCCTAACATGAGGCATAAATACACTATCAAGCATAACCCAAATGCACAAACACCAGAAGAGTAACTAGATGAATGGGACCTTCTAAAAATTAAATTTTTCTGTGCTTCCAAAGACTTCTCCAAAAGAGTCAAAAGAGAACCTACAGATTGAGAAAAAAAAAATTCATCAATGACATATCTGACAAGGGACTTGTCTCTAGAATTTATAGAAAACTCCAACACCTCAACAACAAAAAGACAAATAATCCAATTTAAAAATGTGCAGAAGATATGAATACACACTTCACCAAAGAGGCTATTCAGGAGGCCAACAAACTTATTAAGAAATGCTCATGATCATTAGCCATTGCTGCTGTTGTTGTTCTGTGCTGTCAAGTCAGACCTGACTTATAGCGACCCCTCCTTGGATTTCTGAGGCAGTATCACTATGGAAGTAGATTGCCCCATCTTCTTAGAGAAATCCAAATCAAAACAACGAGTTACCATCTTGCCCCAGCACTAGTAACAAAGTTCAACAAGACAGAAAATAATAAATGCTGGTGAGGGTATGGAGAGATTGGGACCCTTATACACTGGTAGTGGGACTGTAACATGATACAACCACTGTGGAAAGCAATATGATGATGCCTTAAAAAGTTGGAATTAGAAATACCATTTGACATAGCCATTCCATTACTAAATACATGTCCTAAAGAAATGAGAGCCAGGACAAGAACAGATATATGTACACCCATGTTCTTCACAGCACTATTTACAATAGCCAAAAGATGGAAACAACTTAGATGTCCATCAACTGAGGAATGGATAACCAAACTATGGTACATACACACAATGGAATACTATGCAGCCCTAAAGAATAATGTAGAATCTGCAAAA
>NW_006921608.1:15903178-15917456 GCF_000298275.1 Orycteropus afer afer | reverse complement strand
CATGCAGGGGGGGCGTGTGCCCAAGACCACCTATAGGGTTGGCAGACAATGTTTCTACAAGTGTATTGGTATGTTCTGTAAGAATTCCCAGGTATATAGTAGAGCTGACAAGGGACAAGTTTGTAGTCACTTCTTGGCCACAGCCAGCTACCCAGAGGTAGCAAATTGGACCTGTGGGCTCGGAACCATAGTCAAAGGGGACATCAAGCTCAATTGGCATAACATACTAAACAAAACGTTGTTCTACATCCTACTTTGGTGAGTAGCAACTGGGATCTTAAAAGCTTGCAAGTCACCATCTAGATGCAATGATGGGTCTCTCCTCTCCAGAGCAAAGAAGAATGAAGAAAACCAAAGATTCATGGAAACAACTAGGCCAAGTGACTGTGTACACCATGTGATCCTCAGCCTATATGACTATGAGACCAGAAAAACTAGATGGTGCCCAGCTACCACTACCAACCATTCAGAGGGGGATCTATGTAGGAGATCCTGGATAGAATGGGAGAACAATATGGAACAAAACTCAAAATCATTTGGGGGGGGGGGAAGGGACCAGGTTTTCTGGTCTGATAGAACCTGATGGAACCACTGAGACTGTGGCCCCTAACTCCCCTTTAGGTCTGGAACTGAATCCACTCTTGTGGTTTCTAGCCAAACAAAAGATAGGCATCTGAGGTGAACATTTACACTAGGTAGATACACTACTTGAAGAGAACAATCATGGGAGAATAGAAGGGCTGTTTATGCACAGGGAGACAGCTCAGGGGGCAGGAGTGCATGGAGGAAAGGACACAGGGAAGAGGTAACTGTGGGGAAGAAGTGGAAGGGGAGCTGTTGCATTGTGGTAAATTGTAGTCAATGTCTTGAGACAAAGTGTATGTGAATGGCTATATGGAAAGTAAATTTGCTCTGTAAACTTTCACCCAAATCACAATTTAAAAAAAAAAAAAAAAAAGATTTACAGCCTTGGAAATCCTATAAAAGTGAAAGGACATGAAACACTTACTGATAAAGATCAAAGCCTACAGCACTGGGTATGGATTACACGTCAACATAAAACAAACAAAAATCCTCACAACTGGACCAATAAGCAACTTCATGATAAACAGGTAAGTATTAAGGTTGCAAAGATTTCATTGTTCTTAGATCCATAATCAAAATCCATGGATGCAGCAGTTAAGAAATCAAACAACATATTGCATTGGGAAAATCTGCTGCAAAAGACCTCTTTCAAGTGTTAAAAAGCAAAGATGTCAGCTTGAGAACTAAAGTGTGCCTGACCCAAGCCATGGTATTTTCAATCACCTCATATATACTCAAAAGCTGGATAATTAATAAGGAAGACCAAAGAAGAGATGATGCCTTTGAATTATGGTATCAGTGAAAATTGAATATACCATGGACTGCCAGAAGGAAGAACAAATTTGTCTTGGAAGAAGTACAGCCAGAATGCTTCTGAGAAGGGAGCATAGTGAGACTTTAGCTTATGAACTTTGGACATATTATCAGAAGGGATCAGTCCCCGGAGAAGGACATCATGCTTGGTAAAACAGAGGGTCAGTGAAAAAAAGGAAGACCCTCAATGAGATGGATTGATGCAGTGACTGCAACAAGGGGCTTAACATAGCAGTGATTGTGAGGGTGGAGCGAAGCGGGCAGTGGTTTGTTCTGTTGTACACGGGGTCATTATGATTCAGAACCAACACAATGGCTCCTAACAACAAGTTTGCTATGCCTGTTAAATATGCAGGAGTCCCTGAGTGGTGCGAGTTAACGGGCTCAGCTGCTAATCAAAAGGTTGGAGCCTCCAGTCCACCCAGAGGCACCTCAGAAGAAAGACCTTGAGATCTGGTTCCTAAAAGTCAGCATTGAAAATCCTACAGAGCACAATTCTAGTCTCACGCACATGGGGTGGACATAGTCATTATCCACTTGTCAGCAACTGGTAACTAGATATTCAAGCGTAGAAGTCAAGTCAATTCAAAATGTGGGTGCAAATATTTGAAGACCAGGGAAGAGATCTGCTCTGGCAATAAAATATGAGTGCCACTAACATACAGATGATATATAAAGGCACAGACCTGAGGACCCCACCTTGGAAGACGGTGTAAACAGATAGATCAGAGGAATAAAGATTGAGTGCTAGAGGCACTCTTACCCTTTAAAAGTCTGTTGGAGGTTGTTGTTGTTTGTTGTTGTTAGTTGCCGTTGAGTTGATTCTAATTCACGGCGACCCTATGTGTGCAGAGTAGAACTGTGGAAGGAAAGGACCTTTCAAAAGCAGATCGCCAGGCCTGTCTTTCCAGATACTTCTGGGTGGGTTTGAACCACCAACCTTTCCGCTAGTAGTCCAGTGGTCCAGTGCTTACCCATTTGTGCCTACTAGAGCCTTCAGCAAATGAAATCTAGTGATCAATGAAGAAGGAAGAAAACCAGAAGTGTTGGAGTGTGGGGTATGTCAGAAACCAAGAAAAAAATGTCTCCATATGGACATTATAAAAAAAAAGGAACTTATTTTCAGACTACTGACTCAGATTCATCATGTCTGATTAGTGAAGGAAGTTGGAGAGTCACTCTCCCAAACTTAAGAACTGAAAAGGAACACAGTACTCTACAACAGATCCTAGCCAGTTTGAGAATTTAGTTCAGTCAGAGCAGAGAACCAATAAAGTACTTAGCATTATTATGGTCACTTTAGGAGCTCTGGTAGCATAGTGCCTAAAAGCATTTGACTACTAACCAGGAGGCTGGCGGTTCAAACCCACCAGCCACTCCTCGGAAGGAAGGTTGGGCAATTTACTTCTGTAGTGATACTGCCTCGGAAAACCAAGGAGCGGTCACTATGAGTCGGGTCCAACTTGACAGCACCTAACAATAATAACAACAACATGGTCACTTTATTATGTTGCATATAATGTTAATATATATTGTAAAAACATAAATTTACATTTATACTGGCTGAATATTGACTTCCTCCTATCATCACTCTTTTCCATTTCTTATAAGTAAAAGCAATACCTTCGTAATTTGTCTCATGTTTTTAAATAACAAATGTCTGAACATTTCTCTCGTGAATGAGTTTTAGATTTAGTAGATTTTTACAAATGCATTCTATAAGTAACCTTCATAGAGGTTTGGAATCTTGACTTTTCCACCATTTTATGTGATTGGATTCTGGTTTAGGAAAGTTCAAGAGAGTGTGTGTGTGTTTGATGTTTCCCTGTGATTAGATTCAGGTTCTGTCTTGGACAGGAATATCACAGAAGTGAAGCTGTGCCCCTCCCATTGCATCCTATCAGGATCTATTATTGGTGATATTAACTTTCATCATTAAGATGATGATTAAGGTGGTGTCCGTCTGGTTTCCCCAGTGTAAAGTTACACTTCTCCCCTCTGTACTTAATCTCTAAGGTGCCCGGGTGGCACATTGGTTAAGCACTCAGCTGCTAGCAGAAAGATCAGCAGTTCGAACCCACTAGCTGCTCTACAGGAGGAAAGAGCTGGCAATCTACTCCCATAAAGGGTATAGCCTAGGAAGCCCTAAGGGGCAGTTCTATCCTGACAGAATCAACTCAGTGACTTTGAAATTAAGAAGATAGTCTTTTTCCTTATCAGTTTTCCCATTTGCTTATTTATACCATATTGATTCATGGAGTTCTATTTTATTCAATGGATTTTTTTCTGTCAAGCTGGCTTCTGTGTCCCATGACACAGGAAAATGCTTTGAGTTCATCCTGTACTTCCTGGCCTCAGTGCTGGAATCAGCCATTTTTCCAATGGATCCTGGATCCCTTTGGTGGAGAGTGGTATTTAGAAAACAAGATCTAGATGCTAGATGTGCTCGTTGCTATTGGGGTCGTTGGCCTTTTCCTGTAGTGGGATCCATGCCAACTCTTCTGGCTTTCAATTCAGCCGACAATGAAAAGATTGAGTTCCTCGGGGAAAACCGTGGTGACTTATGCCAGGTCCTAGCTTAAGGGACATGGGTCTCAGTCAGTAGGTACTTCAAACTTGGTCTGGTTTTCCTTTGGATGGTAGTTTTGTGAAGGTAACTCACTACCTATTGATGTGCAACACCTGCTTTTAGCCCCAAATGTGTTATAATCTCCTTTCTGATTGGCATATGGGCATATGCCCAGGTGAGAGGTTTAAGATTCATAAAGTTCAAAAGGGATGTTTTGGCCCCAAAATCCAGCTGAGGTATTTTCTAGATGCTCCCTACCACAGCATATACCAGTTGCCATCAAGTTCACTCTGACTCATGACGACTCCATGTGTGTCAAAGTAAAACTGTATTCCACAGGGTTTTCAGCAGTAGATCACCAGGACTATCTTCCGAGGCATCTCTGGGTGAACTTGACAGTCCAAACTTTCAGTTGCCGGCCAAGTGCATTAACCATTTGTACCACCCCAGGATTCCACCACAGTGTGCACCAAGCACAAGAAGGCAAAATCACCAGATGGGGCCTCTAAGGACAAGACCGTGTAGTGGTGGCAATGGCACAACTAATAAAGCTCTGACTCTGCTTGGATACTCCTCAATCATTACTGCTTTTATGACCTATGGGTTCTTATGGTGATGGGGAGTTGGCCCCATGGGAGGTGCTTATTAAAGACTTGCAATAAGCATTCTACAGTATATACATCCCATCAGTGAGCCCACTTTGAGACAGCACATTTCTCACTGCCATGTTTCCAATGGACACCACATGGTCAGTTATGTGGCCTGGGAATCTGTAAGGCAAACTCATGTTGATCTCAGTCCCTTGTTCCCTGAGGAGGCTATGGTTGCACTGCAGGGAGAGAGATCCCAGCAGACAACCAAAGCACTGATGGAGAATTCTACCACTGAACTACTACTGTCCCTGTTAATAAATTTTAAAAAGATGTCGTTGATTCCAACTCATGACAACATCACATGTGTCAGGGTAGACCTGTGCTCCATACAGAATTCAATGGCTGATCTTTCAGAACTAGAGAGCCAGGCTTTTCTTCCAACATGCCCCTGGGTAGATTCAAACCTGCCCCTGAAAAAAAAAATTATTTCTTCAAGGAAGCAAAACTCCTTTATCAGAGCTTAATTCTTCAAATCCTTTTCCCATATAGAACTTCATTCTCATTTGTCTATGTTGTATTTTATGTTATGCTCTCAAGGAGATGAGAAAATTAATCAGAAACCCAAGGAGGGGTCACAATGAGTCGAATCGACTCAATGGCTGTGAGTTTGGTTTTGGTTTGGTTTTGCTAACCAAAAGTTGGTGGTTCAAACCTACCAGCTGCTCTGTGGGAGAAAGATAAGGCAATCTGCTTTCATAAAAATGTACAGCCTAGGAAACCCTATGGGGCAGTTTTACTCTATCCTGTAGGGTCACTATGAGTCAGAATCAACTTGATGACAATGGACTTTAGTACAATCTACGCTGTATGAGGGAGCTCTGGTAGCGTAGTGTCTAAGGCACTTGATTGCTAACCACAAGGCTGACGGTTCAAACCCACCAGCCACTCCTTGGAAGGAAGGTTAGGCACTCTACTTCCGTAGTGATACCACCTCAGAAACCCAAGGACAGGTCACTATGAGTCAGGTCTGACTCAACAGCACACAACAACAACAGCAACACGTTGTATGAAAGGTACTGTAATTTCCCACCTGCTCCCATAATTCTTACTTGGAGTACTTGCTCTTTTCACCCCTTGCAAGACCTCACCCCAGCTCCAAAAGGAACGGTTCGATGTCCCACATGACCCTGGCCCTCTCCACCCAGTTGACTGAGCCAGGATTTGACACCTGACCCCATATGGGCCAATCAGATTTTCTCTTCTGTAGACTTAAATTTGGGACCCTGTAAGACTGTGCCCTTCACACCTTTGTTGTTTTTGAGTGCTATTAAGTCTATTCCATCCACAGGAACCTTATAGGGCAGAATAGAATTATTCTCTAGGGTTTCGTAAGCTGAATTCTTTATGAGAGCAGATCACCAGATCTCTTCTCCCACAGAGCAGCTGGTGTATTCCAACTGAAAGCCTTTAGTGTAGCAGTCAAGCTATTAACCATTGAGCTAATAGGGCTCCTTTCTTCAAACCTGGAAGATTGTATAACTTAGAAAGAACCAAGAGCACATTTTAGGAGATAAACATGGAGGAGGTACCATTTGACCCTAGAGAGATTGAGAATAGCTGTTTTGGTTCTGAACAGCATTCTACTTTGTGGTTCTAGTCCATTATGATGGCCAGTGACATCTTGGAAATGTTTCAATCAACATCTCCCTTACTCCAGTCTTTTTAAATTAATAAATAAAATTATCATACTATTTGCTTAAATTAGTTTAAGTGGCTTTCTGCTCCTTGCAAATGAAACAATCTTCTAAACAAAGAAACCATCTTGGTCTTTCTATTCCAAAGCCTTGATCTGAAGAGTCCCATTTCAACTACATTTGTATTCCTAGATAGGCAGATAAACTCAGATGTCAGAACAAGATATTGAGAGAATAGAAGGTAGACTTCAACTCAGTAAATACTTGTATTTACTAAGTGTTGTAAATACTAAGTATTACTAAGTATTGACTAAGTACCAGGCACCCAGGCCAGAGAATACGGGGGAAGGGGGAGTCTGGTGCCCTGCACATCACCATACAGCATGCGCAGTACAGGTTCCAGGAGGACTCAGAATGGAAACCCAGGACTAAGGGTACCTGAGCAGGCCAGGGGATGCATGGCCAGAGATGGAGCCATGCAGGAAATGGTTTACAGTCTGAGGAGCATTTCAGGAGCAAGGGATGAGAAGCCAGAAATGAGTCAAGAACCACAAAACTGAACACAGATAACATCATGCACCCAAAAGCAAAGGTCAAGTAGCCAAAAGGAAGCTAAGGGCTGAAAGAGGAGTCCGAGTAAAGTGGCCGAGAGTGTCTTGCAGGAAGACTTAGACACAATCTGTTGGACAAGGTGACCTAGCCTCTGTTGTCCTCTTACAGAGCATGCTTCTCAGGTAGCGCACCTTCCCTTTTTTAGCGACCCATTTACCCACCCAAGTGTTTGTTCAACAAAGATTCACTGAGCGCCTACTAAGTGCCAGATAGTGCACCAAATGCTGGGTCTATAGCAGTAAGGCATTTGGCTGCTAACCAGAAGGTAAGCAGTTCAAACCCACCAGCTGCTCCATGGGAGAAAGATGAAGTAATCTACTTCTGTAAAGATTTACAGCCTCAGAAACCCAGTGGAGGCCACTATGAGTCAGAATTGACTCGAGGGCTATAGGTTGTTGTTGTTGTATAGTGATAAAGGGTCACTATGCATCAGAAGGGACTTGATGTCAGTGGTGGGTTTTTTATAGTGGTAAATAAAATAGATATGCGCCCTGCCTCCGTGAACACTGTGCCTTACAGTCTAGTGAGGAATGTTGTTGTTGTTATATACCAACGAGTCGGCCCTACTCATAGCGACCCCTCCTTGGGTTTCCAAGGCAGTATCACTACGGAAGTAGGACTGCCCAACCTTCCTTCCGAGGAGCGGCTGGTGGGTTTGAACCGCCAGCCTTCTGGTTAGCAGTCAAGTGCCTTAGGCACTATGCTACCAGAGCTCCTACTAGTGAGGAATAGTGGCATTGAAAAAAGTACACAAATAAAAATGTAATTTTGATAAAGGGCTACAGAGAAAAGGAACAGGATAGTATGAGAGAGGATAAAAAGCGGAGGACGATATCAGGTGTGGCTGAGCCTCACGGAGGAAGAGAGATCTGACGGATGAGAAGGAATAAGCCAGGCAAAGAGGAGGAAAGAAGATCCAGGCAGAGACCATGCCGTGTGTGAAAAGGTGGCGAAAGCTTGGTGTGTTTGAGGAACTGAAAGAAGTTCGATGAGGCTGTAATATCGTGGGGGAGGAGGAGGAGAGGAGTGGAGACACAGCATGTGGGGTCTCCTGGGCACTGGTGAGGAATTTGAATTTTAGTCTCTATGCAAGGAGACGGCATCGGAGGATTTTCTGTAGGGCAGGCCTAGAATTACTTTAAAAAAAAAAAAAAACTCCTTCTGGCTACTACATGGAGGATTGTATGGAAGGAGGTGGAAGGCGGAAGAACAAATAGCAAACTATTGGAGTTGTCCATGTGATTTTAATTCTTAAAGGTATTATGTACAGCTCTTGACAAAAGGGAAAAGAAGTAGTAGCAGCATTGAAAGATTCTTAATTATAATAAAGTTGATTCACTGTCACAAGTTCCCCAAACCCAAAGCCAGATGTAAACAGACATTACAAAAAAAATTAGGGCACTCTACTTTTAAAGAGTTCATTGCTTTTTTCCAAATTCTTTCACTTACTACATCCTTTGATCGTTAGACCTATTTAGCAAGTGGCTGAATGAGTATCACTAACACTGTTTTACAGAACAGGCCACTGAAACCCAATCACTTGCCCAAGGTCATACTCCAAGAACAAAGAGAATCTCCTGACTCTTTATGTATGCTTTTCCCACCACCACAGAGCTGCTTAATGTAAACCTGTCACTAACACGTGGATTCTAAAATTCCAAACAACTTGAAACAAGGCTCCAAAGCACTTGGTAATATGTTGTTGCTGTCAGTGGCCAGTTGAGTCAATTTGAGTCAATTCTGATTCATGGCGAACCCATGCGTTACACAGCAGAACTGCTCCACAGCATATTCCATGATAGAAGGAGCTCTGGTGGCATAATGCCTAAGGCATTTGACTGCTAATCAGAAGGCTGGTGGTTCAAACCCACCAGCCACTCCTCAGAAGGAAGACTGGACAATCTCCTTCTGTAAAGACAATTGCCTAAGAAACCCAAAGAGGATCACCATGAGTTGGAATTGACTGGATGGCAGTGAATTTGGTTTTTTGGTTTGAATGTTAATGGAGAGGTCCTAGTGGTGCAATGGTTAAACACTCATCTGCCGACTGAAGGCTCAAACCCACAAGCTGATCTGTGGAGGTAAAGACTCGGCAATCTGCTCCTGTCAAGATTACAGCCTGGGAAACCCTATGGGGCAGTTCTGCTCTCTCCTATAGGGTCACTATGAATCAAAACTGACTTGCCAACACACAACAAAAATCTTAACAGATGCAGGTCACCAGCCCTTTTCTTTCACAAACCGCTGGATGGATTGAACTGCTCATGATATCAGGTGTGGCCCAAACATTTCTGTCTTCCTGTTGCAAGCCGTTTGCCTCCTTCCTTTCACTCCATGACCATAGTCTTGGCCTCTCTGTTGTACCCTGAGCCAACTCCTCACTGTGGGAGTCACAGACAAGAACTCTCATGCCATCAGCGCTCCGATTCCATATCCAGTTACCTTGCTACCGATTACACTCTGACCCTGGTGGCCCAATCTTTGAGGGATTTATTTCTAATTCTTGGGACCCAGATTTTTAGGCTTTGTCTCTTGTTTCCCGGTTTCTTCATGGCTGATGTCTGCTCCCTGATCCGTCTGTCTGGATTTTGGCATTACCTGTGTTTCTCAGTTTCTTGGTCTTGAATGCAGTTGCTCATGACCTCACCAGAGTCCATGGACTCCTCACGTCTACTCCACAGCCGAGTGCAGCCCTGGCACCAACCACAATTCCACCACTGCTGCGGACTTTGTAGCATAGCATCTTCCATAGCAGTCTCTCCAGTCTTAGGGAAATCCTCCCTATGTCCTTGAGACTAGGTCAGAGCAGCCTGGCCTCGATCATTCCAGGGACCAAAGCAACTTGGACTGAAGTTAGCACATCTGAGGTCAATCACTCAGTCCTGCTGAGTCATACTGGAGCCTGAGACAAAAGCAGAAATGTGGGTCCTGATATACACGTCCCGAAATGCTGTTGTTGGTTGCTGTGGAGTCCATTCTGACTCCTGGTGACCTCAGGTACACAGAGTAGAAGTGTTTCATGGAGTTCAAGGCTGTGACAGGCCTGTCTTCCTCTCATATTTAGAACAATCCTAAAACATGACTACATAAAGGCTTGCATTACCCAATCTGTTTGCACAGCACTGTCAGCAGCTGGCTGATTGGAAATAACCATTCCCATTGCACACTAACATGGGGTCATAAAACAAACAGCCCATGTTTATTGAAAATTTTCATATTCTGTTCATCATGGGGTTTTTTGGCATTCATTTTGATTTTCAAAATTCTGCATTAAAATATGGTTTATTTTGATTATCACATTTTTGTCACCCCCTTAAATTTTATGCCACAGGAAAGTAAGGGTCTCACTTGCCTTATCCTAAGCTTAGCCCTATTACTACTTCAAACTAAGTTTTGTGGAAGACTCAGGTTCAATTCTCAGCCAATGCACCTCACGTCTATCATGACATGGATCACTATGAGTCGGAATCGACTGGATGGCAATGAGTTTGTCCTCATGTCTATCAGGACATGGGGAGGCTTGCATGTTGCTGTGAGGCTAAACAGCTTTTAGCAGAGCCTCCAGACTAAGCCAGACTGGAAACAAAGGCCTTGTGATAATACTTCCGAAAGTAAGCCAATGGAAACACTACGGATCACAACAGTGCAACCTGAGTCAATCATGGGACGGCACAGGATTGCGTAGTGTTTCATCCCACTGTGCACGGGGCACCGTGAGTCAGGCACCAACACAACGGCAGCTAACAACAACAGTTTATTAATGAATTAACATGTGATTAATCTCAAACTAAGATGTGTGAATAGGGTCAGAACCGCATCCAAAGAATGGCTGTTACTTATTTTTTATCTTTTTTAAGCTTTGTGGAGATACTATTTACATATCTTATTAGTTTCCTAGGGCTGCTGTAACAAAGTATCAAACAAAGTTTGGTGGCTTAAAACAACAGAAATTTATTCTCTCACAGTTGCCAAAACATATACCATACAATTCACCTGTTTAAAGTGGACAGTTCAATAATTTTTAATATATACTCATAGTGACCCTATAGGAAAGAGTAGACGGTTGCTAAGGCTATAAATCTTTACGGAAGAAGACTGCCTCATCTTTCTTCCAGGGAGCAGCTGGTGGGTTTGAACCACTGACTTTTTGATTAGCAGCCAAATGCTTTAACTACAGCAGCACCAGTGCTCCCTGGAGCATATTTAGGAGAGTTGATTTAAAGTCTTTGACTAACCCACTGCCATTAAGTTGATTCCCCCTCATAGCAACCCTATAGGACAGAGTAGAACTGCCCCAAAGGGCTTCCTACCCTGTAGTCTTTACAGAAGCAGAGTGCTTCATCTTTCTCCTGTGGAGCTGCTGGTGGGTTCGAATTGCTGACCTTTTGGTTGGCAGCCCAGCATTTAACCACTGGGCCAGTAGGGCTCTTTTGTCTAGTAAGTCTATTTCTAGGCTTCCTCGGGGTACTTTCTGTCAATCAATTTTCTTTTCTGTGAATGGAGCATACTTCATACGCCTTGTAATTTTTAACTGGGAACTGAACATATTGAATATTGCAAAGTGACAACTCTGGAAATCAGATTCGCCCCTCTCCCTGAGGTTTCCTTTTTTTGTTTGTTGTGGGCTATTTGTTTAGTGACTTTTCCAAAATTTTGTTTGCAGATACTTCATTCTTGTTGTTGTCACTAACGTCTCCAATCCATTATCTCAGTGCTCAGTCAGTGACCTGACAAAGATTTCCTTAAACACCAAAATTTAGCCACTTCTTTCTTCATTAAGCACTCCCCTCATTGCTTTAACTTTTTCATTACATTCTAGATTCCCAAAAATAATAATAATAATTCTAGCAGTTCCTATCAGTTTAGTGGCTACTTCAGTGGAAGGACAAGCCCTTGGAAATGTCCACCGTTTTCAGTGACATCATTCCTTAAGACTTATTTACTTTTTTATAATTTATTTTAATTTTATTGTTGTTGAGAATATGCACAGCATGACATACACCGATTCAACCATTTCTACATGTACAGTTCAGTGGCATTGATTACATTCGTGGAGTTGGGCAACCTTCTCACCCTCCTTTTCTAAGTTGTTCCTCCCCTATTAACATAAACTCTGCCCCCTACGGTTCTTACCTCATCTTTCAAATGCTTGTGGTCATTTTGATCCTATATAAAACCGAAAACCAAACTCACTGCCATCGGGTCAGATACGACTAATAGCAAACCCTCTTTGGGTTCTGAGGCAGTATCACTATGGAAATAGGTTACCCAATCTTCCTTCTGAGGAGTGGCTGGTGGGTTTGAACTGCCAGCTTTCTGGTTAGCAGTCAAATGCCTTAGGCACTACGCTACCAGAGCTCCTAGAGAGATAGATAGATTGATAGATAGATAGATAGATAGATCTTAAAAGAACATTATGCTCAACGGAGACATTCTTTACTAGTTAGGCTTATTGTTTGGTTTTAGGAAGACTTTAGGGGATATTTTTGGTGTGAGGTTGACAGATTATCTCAAGGCATTTGTTTCAGGGGTTTCCAAGACATATTTATCATCTCTGTATTTGTTTCCTCATCTTTAAAGTGAGACCAGTAACGGTTCTTACTACACTGGGTTTTTGTGGAGACTACATGTAATAATGAGCTCTGGTGGCATAGTGGATAAGGTATTTGGCTGCTAACCAGAAAGTCAACAGTTCAAACCCACCAGCTGCTCCACGAAAGGAAGATAGGGCAATCTACTTCAGTCGAGATGTACAGCCTTGAAAACCCAATGGGGCTCACTATGAGTGGGAATCGACTCAATGGTAGTGAGTTTGGCTTTTTTAAAGATATTATTTGATAATTTCCATATTCTGTGGGCTCATCTTTTTTTTTTTTTTTTTTTGGTTATAAGAAATAATATATTTAAAGCAAAAATCACAGCAACTGGTATGTTCTTTATGACCAATAAACAATGTTTATTAAATTATGCCTTGGATTCAATGACAACTGGTTTGGTTTTTTTAGGTTCTACTTTATCCTTAATTCTTCCTAATACCAACAAATAATCTGTAAATTCAGCTGAGCATTAGAAGTGTGGGATTCTGCTAAAGACAACTGAATAAACTTAGAGTTTATATTTTATTTCTTTCAAATTCTAGCTTGACTCCTAGACTAACATCTTCCAGCTTCTATTGCCTCACTCCCACTGCAAAGAGTGAGCTGTCACAAACTTTTCAAAGAATACCTTTGTGTTGTCTCATGGCTTTCTCTATCTGGAAAGATGAAAGAAAACTTGAATGGAGTAAGGATAGAAAAGGAAGACCACCACTTATCCTCGCCCAAAGTATACAAAATTTGATAGATGTTTTCCAAATTTCCAACTCTGCAGACTCATGCTTAAGACTCAAGCAAACTAGATGTAAGCCTAAACTTGAAAATATTCAATGTATTAAGTTGCAAGTTCTGCCAAATCCACTGAACAAAAAAAAAAAAAAGACTGACTACGCTAACATAAAGGCTCCCTGGCACAGTACTTTTCTGTGAAGGGGAGAACGGTAGATACTAAAAAGTGTGAGTGATTTGGGCCTTGGGGATACATGAAGGAGATTGACAAGGACCTGGCTCCAGAAACTAACCCTTCATTTTATATACCAGGGAATGGAGGAGTTAAGGGACAACTCCAAAGATAAATCAACCAAACCAGGTTTTCTGACCAACATTCCAGGACTCTTCTCACCCAATCACTTCTCTGCCTACCTCTCTCTTACAACAAGTTGTCTAATTAAACTCCATTTGGGGACGGGGAGGGGTGCTTCCTTTTGTCTCTTCCTACACCACCTAACTGCAGAAAGGAGTCAGGAAGAAGAAAGATAGAAGAGCTAAGAATAGCCTGAACCCATCAGCAAATTGCAAATATTGAAAGTATGTTCTCTCAAGGCAGAATCAAGAAGTGTGTAGCCTAGCAGCTGTAACATTGGGAAAAAAGAAGAGAAGGATATAAAAAGAGAAAAAAAAAATCATCTCCTTCAAAATTTTGATCAGTCTTGTGTTATTAAACCCCAAAACTAAACCCACTGCCATAGAGTGGAGTCCAACTAATACCAATCATATAGGACAGAGTAGAACTGCCTCATAGAATTTCCAAGGCTATAAATCTTTATAGAAGCAGACTGCCTCACAGTTCTCCGCAGAATGGGTAGTAGGTTCAAACCACTGACCTTTCTTTTGTTAGCAGCCAGTGCTTAGCCACAGCTGCACCAGGGCTCCTTCATGTGTTAAGAGATTTTAAAAAGCTCCTAATTTGTTAAGCCATCGATTCAACTGGTATTTGCCAGGCATCATTGTATTTGCCAGGCATCATTGTAGACGTTGATAACAATGCCCTCTGCCCTCAAGGGCACTGTGAGGAAGCAGATCAGTAAAGTCTAACCA
>NW_006921608.1:15870133-15903078 GCF_000298275.1 Orycteropus afer afer | reverse complement strand
CAGGCTGTAAAACAGCACACCTTTAGCATCAATTATTTTTGTTTGTTTGTTTGTTTGCTAAATTAAAATAAAATGTACCTAAATGTTAACAGTGGTTTTGCTGGGTCATAAAAGTATGGGTCATTTTCATTTTTCATACATTTTAATGTAATTTTCATTCTATATTATATTTGTTACACCATGCATTACATTTATAATAAGGAAAATTTGTTTCTAAAAACGTTCATACTTTTTGACAATGTGAGAGCATTTCTAGGAATCTATCCTCTTAGGAAAGGAGCTCTAGTGACATAGTGGATGAGACATTTGGCTGCTAACCAGAAGGTGCAAAGCCACCAGCGGCTTCACAGGAGGGAGATGAGACAATCTACTTCCACAAATATTTATAGCCTTGGAAACCCAACAGGGTCCATATAGGTTTGTTTGTTTGTTTGTTTGTTTACCCTCTTAGGAAGGAGCCCTGGTGGCACAGTGATTAAGGTTCACCTCTGTTAATCAAGAGGTTGGTAGTTCAAATCCACTAGCTACTCCACAAGAGAAAAACGTGGTAGTCTGCTTTCATGAAGATTTACAGCCTTGAAAACTCTATGGGGAAGTTCTTCTCTGTCCTACAGGGTCACTATGAGTCGGAATCAATTGGATGGCAATTGGTTTGGTTTTCTCCACATAAGAAATAAGTTGAAAACATGGATACATTTGATAATTATTATTTATTTATGGTGCCATAATACCTAAGGCATTTGACTGCTAACCAGAAGGCTGACAGTTCAAACCCACCAGCCACTCCTCAGAAGGAAGGTTGGGCAATCTACTTCCATAGTGATGATACCGCCTCAGAAACCCAAGGAGGGATCCCTATGAGTTGGATCCGACTGGACAGGAGTGCGTATAATCAAAAAAAAAAATCAAAAGAAAACCTGAGAACATTTTTCTCGAGTTCCTTCTGGAGTTCTTTCTGGAGTTCCTTCCTCTGCATTGTTGGTAAATGGTCTCAGAATGCTGGTGCTATAATTTGATGGTGCCAGTAGGTGGCAATACAGAGTCTCTGCTATGTGAGCACAATTTAAGGTGTGTGTTCAAACCCTTCAGAGCCCACTGCTAGTAGAATGTTTACGGACTATCTTCCTCAAAGTGATCTCACAATGCTAACAATAAAATTTTAAAGCTTTTAACCTTGAAACTCCACTTTTAGAAACACATTCTAAAAAATAATAGAATAAGTGAACGAAGATGTATGTTTACAGAGGCATTGTTAAGAACAGAAAGAAAAAGTGAAGGTAAATAGCCATCAGTGAAGAATTGAGTACATAGATTATGATACATTGTTAAAAAGGATAATAGGCTTCTATACTGACTTGGGGGAGCTCTGGCAGCATAGTGCTTAAGGCACTGGACTGCTAACCAGAAGGCTGGTGGTTCAAACCCACGAGCAACTTCTCGGAAGGAAGATGGGGCAATCTACTTCTGTAGTGATACTGCCTCAGAAACCCAAGGAGGGGTCACTATGAGTTGGGTCCGACTCGACGGCACATAACAACAACAACATAATGACATGGAAGCAAGTCCATTATGTTATTTTTAAGTGAAAAGAAGGTAGAATACAGAACGTTAATATGGAAAGTAATGTGTTATAATGGCTAAGAGCACAGGATCGGGTCAAAACCAGAAAATTAGCTGTGTAACCTTGGGCAAGACTCTTAATCTCTCTGGGTCTCGTCTATAAAATGGGGATAATATTACTCCTCACAGATTGTCAGGAGGATTAAATGGGGTATTACAGGTAAAGTCTTATGAATAGTACCTGGCATATAATGAGCTCTAAGCAAGTAGTAAAGAGCTCTGGTGGCATAGTGGTTAAGCATTTGGCTGCTAACCAAAAAGCCAGTAGTTCAAACCCACCAGCCACTTTGCAGGAGAAAGATGAGTCAGTCTGCTTCCATAAAGATGTACAGCCTTGAAAATCACATGGGGCAGTTGTACTCTGTCCTACAGGATCACCGTGAGTCAGAATCTACTCAGTGGCGGTGGGTTGGGTTGGGTTTGGAAGCAGGGATTAGGAGCCCTGGTGTTGCAGCTGTTAAGTGCTTTGTTGTTGTTAGGGGGTGCAGTGCAGTGAATTATTTAGTATGGCTTTTCTAGCTGTGGTCTTTGTAACTCCCACCAGATTACTGCTGTTATTTTTAAGTGAAAAGAAGGTAGAATACAGAGCATTAATATGGAAAGTAATGTGTTACAATGGCTAAGAGCACAGGATCTGGAGCCAGATGGTCTGAGGTCAAACTCAGAAAATTAGCTGTGTAACCTCTCTGGGTCTCATCTATAAAATGAGGATAATATTATTCCTCACAGATTGGTAGGGGGATTACATGGGGTATTACAGGTAAAGTCAAAATCAAAAAAGGCTGAAGATGCTGTCTCTATACCCTTTCTGCAGGTGCCAAGGAGTTGGCTCCAACTCACAGCGACTCTATGTACAACAGAACAAAACACTGTCCGTCATCCTCACGATCTTTGCTTTGCTTGAGCCCCTCATGGTTGCAGCCACTGTGTCAAGTGATCTAAGTTGAGGGTATTTCCCTTTTTCACAGACCCTCCACTTTACCAAGCATGATATCGTTCTCCAGGGACTGGTCCCTTCTGACAACGTGACCAAAGTAGATGAGATGAAGTCTGGCCATTCTTGTTTCCAAGGAGCATTCTGGCTGCACTTCTTCCAGGACAGATTTGTTAGTTCTTCTGGCAGTCCATGGTACTTTTCAGCATTCTTCATCAGCACCACAACTCAAAAGCATCACTCTTCTTCCGGTCTTCCTTATCCATTGTCCAGCTTTCACATGTATATGAGGCAATTGAAAACATCAAGGCTTGGGTTAGGCACACCTTAGTCTTCAAAGAGACATCTTTGCTCTTCAGCACTTTAAAGAGGTCTTTTGCAGCAGATTTGCCCAATGCAATACATCACCTGATTTCTTGACTGCTGCTTCCATTTGTGTTGATTGTGGAACCAAATATGAAGGCACCACTTGTCTGTCAGTTTGTCGTACTATGGTGGCTTGCATGTTGCTGTAATGCTGGAGGCTGCGTCACTGGTGTTTCAAATACCAGCAGCGTCACCCATTGTGGATAGATTTCAGTGGAGCTTCCAAACTAAGACAGACTTGGAAGAAGGAGGTGGCCATTGTCTTCTCAAAGAATTGGCCAGTGAAAACTGTATGAATAGCAATGAAACACTGTCTGCTATAGTACTGGAAAACTTTATGAATAGCCCCAAAACATTGTCCTTAAATGCTTAGCTGATACCAAAAGGTTGGAGGTTGGAACCCACCCGGTAGTAGTTCCATGACATAAAGACCTGGCGATCTGCTCCCATAAAGATTACACCCAAGAAAACCATGTGGAGCAGTTCTGCTCTGCCTCATGGGGTTGACTTAACTGTACCTCACAATAATAACAACCCGATTTAGTTACCATCATTATGTACAGTGTGATGCATTGCTCTTTAAAATATCCAGTATACCTATATGTGAATACATGGATTTTCTAGAAGGATATATGTCAAAATGTTACAGTGGTTATATCTGAATAATGAGATTGTTAATGATATTTTGATTAAAACTATTAAATATGTAGCAGAAAAATTTCTGATAGTGGCTCTACATGCCAAATACACAGAGACCTGTAACTATGACCTTCCATACCATAATTCTAATAACAAAGTAAAGCATTTTTATTCAGATTTATACATTTAACAATGAGAAATCACTTTTAAAAAATCTAGAATGTACTTGTTTTCCTTTTTGTAATTCAATTTCATTTCTAATCTCATCATCAGAACTTGTTTCAAATGTTTTATACTTCACCCTTAATTTTAGCTTCTTGTGTGGAGCCCTCCTCTCCCGATCCAGGCTCATCTCAACTCTGGTTTCCGGGATTTGCCCTTTCAGCCCTCTGTTCTGGCTTAGAGGCTCTTCCCATTTCACGCCTACTTCCTATCTTCCTACCACAAGGATATCAAGCCACTTGTTTGAGGGAAAAAAAGATGAATTCCTCTGATTAGGTTCCATTCCAGTCGGACCATTTCTTACCATCTCCCTTTATGCTCTCTGTAGATGAAAGACCAGTTCCCCTCCTCTTCTGCCTACTCCACTCCACCCTTTCCAACTTCCCTCTTCAGTTGTCTGTTAGCTTGGGGTCCAATGCCCCAATGATGAAACTTACCTCAGCAGCCTCTCCTGAGGTTCTTTTTACAACCTTGCCAGTTCCTTCAGAAACCAAGATTCAAGTTTCAAAATCCCAGCGTTCACTAGGACGTTTCAGAGAATGAAGAGCAAATTAAACTGCTTTCATTACTGCCATTCATGGTGTCAGCTTTGAATGCAACCCCACTCAATTGCTGACATCAATTGGATACTGGTTATTGAATTATCTCCATGAACTTTTTACTTATGTCCTCATTCTCAGTACTAAGATCAAATAAATAGTTTTCAAATATTAGCCTCTAAATTTTGGGACTTAAAACTTCTGGAAGTAGAATTAAGCTAATTCTCAGTAGAGAGGAATCAAAACTGAAGTTGGTTCCCTCTGCTGGTTTAAAAGGACTGGAACTTTCCTGATACTGAGAATGTGCCACACCAGATCAAACCAAAACCAAATTCACTGCCTTCGAGTAGGATCCGATTCACAGCGACCCCTCCTTGGGTTTCCGAGGCAGTATCACTACGGAAGCAGATTGCCTAACCCTCCTTCTGAGGAGTGGCACTATGCCACCAGAACCAACTCGGAAATAATGCAATTGTTCACACTGGCTGTTCATATTGGCTTGGTGAATACAGCAATTGGAAGGAATGGCTATAATTTGATCTTTTCTCAGTTGAAGCAAGAGGTGGCTACTAAATTTATTTAATGTAAATGTATGTTGAAGGTATGATAATGGAACAGTATTGTAAGGATAAAATACAGTAAATGAAGATAACCTCTGATTTTACTCTAACTAGCCTCAGAAATTCAGATGGGTTTCCAATAATGTTTGATCACCTTTTTAGTGTATTATGTTTAACTCACAGAATTTTCTCAAGGATGGAAGTTGTTTCCTCTTTAATCCAAAACAAAGTTCATTTTAAGGATTTATTCATTCATCAAGGAGCTCTGGTAGCAGAGTGGCTAAAAGCACTTGACTGCTAACCAGAAGGCTGGCGGTTCAAACCCACCAGCCACTCCTTGGAAGGAAGGTTGGGCAATCCTACTTCCATAGTGATACTGCCTCGGAAACCCAAGGAGGGGTCGCTATGAGTCGGGGCCGACTCGACGGCACATAACAACAACAACAACAACATTCATTCATCAAGCATTAGCTTATACCTGAGGGCAGGCATGGTACTGGGGAGTATAGTGGAAGGAAGGATGGGTTACAGAAAACACAATTCTCACTTTTAAGGAAATTTGACTCATAGTGACCCCTCTTTGGATTTCTGAGGTGGTATCACTACAGAAGTAGATTGCCCAATCTTCCTTCTGAGGAATTGCTAGTGGGTTTGAACCACCAGCCTTCTGGTTAGCAGTCAAATGCCTTAGGCACTACACCACCTTTAGAGAGCAAAATATACAGACAGTGCCCCCAATACGAACATCCAACTTACAACCTGTAATTACAACCAACCCCCACAAAAGCCTATTATATTAAAAATTTGAACTACATACAACAGTTCATAATAACAGACAGACTCTACTTTGTGACATGCATCAGAACTTTATTATTATTATCATTATCATTAATTCTGTGTTATTAAGTGAAAGGTGTTTTAGTGTATCTGGAAGTGTTTCTTTAATGTTTTTATGAATAGAAAGGTAAACTATACATAAGATAAATATTTGCCTAACTGACATTAGATACAAATAGTACCTAACTATTCTGACTTATATGTAAATTTGATTTGTAGAAACAGAACTCATTTGTAATCTGGGAACTACCTGTACACATAAGTCCTAGAAAGTTTTGGAAGCAACATAATAACCAAGCATAATATAATGTTTTGGGGTTGTTTTCTAAGACTTTAAACTTGAGTAAGCTTGTCTGATAAAATACAGAAATCCTGAGTTAATTTTGTGTTTCATAAACAATGAATAATTTTTAGTATAAATATGTCCTGTGCTAAAACTAATATTAATTTTTTTACCTGAAATTCAAATTTAACTGGGCATCTTGTGTTTTTTATTTATTCAATCTGGCAACCCTTAATGAAAGGCATGTAGGGTTTAGAAAGGGTCCTAATGGAGTCAAGTTGGACAGATAAGCTTCCTGGAGAATACAGGCATTCCTCAGAGACATTGCAGGTTCAGTTCCAGATCACTGCAATAAAGCATATATCACAATAAAGCAAGTCACGAATGTTTTGGTTTCCCAGTGCATATGCAAGTTATGTTTATACTATATTATAGACCATTAAATGTGCAATAACATTATGAAAAAAATTTAAATATCGTGAGAATTACCAAAGTGTGACAACACCGACACGGAGTGAGCAGATGCTGCTGGAAAAATGGTGCCAGTAGACTTGCTCCATGCAGGGCTGCTACAAACCTTCAATTTGCAAAACACACACTTATCGGTGAAGTGCAATAAAATGAGGTTTAAGCCAACTGCTGATGAAAGCCACTGACGGAAACAGAAGATATGGCAAACGTGGGAAGTGGTATGTCTATGGCACTGAAATAGAGACAAACAAGTAACTCCTGGTGAGTTTGACAACCAGGTCAGTTAAACTGGAAGAGGATTTTCAAAATGTGCAACACAACCCAAAAACCAGATGTGAATGATCACTCTGAACTGCATTTCTTTCTACAGAGTTTGTTTAAAGGACAGTTACTCCTACTTTCAAATCAATTGGACCTTATCTTTGACTATCTCCTCTGTATTACCCTAAACTACAGATTTCAATGGCTTGAATGCATAAGATTTAAATTGGAGAGGTGTTTATCTCTGCATGTCATTTACATAACCAACCAAAACTGAACTCACTGCCGATGAGTCCACGAATTGCATCTGACTCATAGTGACCCCTCCTTTGGTTTCCGAGGCAGCATCACTACAGAAATAGATTGTCCCATCTTCCTTCCAAAGAGTGGCTGGTGAGTTTGAACTGCCAGTCTTCTGGTTAGCAGTCAGATGTCTTAGGCACTATCCCACCAGAGCTCTTGTCATTTACATAGGCATTACAATTCGAGTTTTGTAGTGACATATCTTCAAAATCTAGTCATAGAAAATGTATTTTATGTACAGCTTGCGAGGAATAGGGTCCTAATACCTGGAGAATCTTTATTTCTTGAATAGATGTTAGATAAGTGTCTACAAGACTAGAGGCCTAAAGTGCTCCATATAGTAAAAAGGCAAACCTGAGAGTGGGGACCTTGAAGTATGGAAAGTGTTCCTGCTGGCGTGAAGATGCTGGGGAGACGAGAAACACTGAAGGGAATACTGAAATAAAACCTTTTGCCCTTTTTCTTAGAGTCCTCGGGTGGTGCAAAAACAGTTCACGAGCTTGGCTGCTGACTGAGAGGTTGGAGGTTCTATTCCACCCAAAGGCACCACAGAAGAAAGGCCTACTTTTGAAAAATCAGCCACTGAAAATTCAATGGAACAGAGTTCTCCTCTGACTTACAAGGGGTCGTCAAGGGTCAGAGCTGATTCTATGGCAATTGATTTGATAATAAATGAATTAATAATCTAGGCATTAACGATCAATGGCTGCTAGCATTACAAAGAGAAATACTAGTTATCTCTTGACGGAAGGACCACACAACCTATGAAGTAGTCTTGCTGAAAACTCAAATCTTAATCTGACAAAGCCTCAAGTTCTAACTACCAGTGCACAGGGAACAGAGGAGACAAAGGAACATACTACACACTGAGGAGTGCAATTAACAGAGTATAGATGCCTGTGATTGGTACCTACCTTGCAGGGATTGGTCAACAGTATACAAATGAGGTGTGTAGCATACTATGCAAATGAAGTATCTGTGGCTTACTGAGAGGGGACTAGTTAGTTCATAGCTCTGGTGGGAATTCCACTCCTTGAAATTGACATGCTTCCTAATCCTAATCTTGAGTTGTAGCATATTGTCCCTGATCCCAAGTTATGCCCTATTCCTTAATAAACCATTTAATTATAAGTAAGGTCTGTGAGTTCTATGTGGCCATTATAACAGATTATCAAACCCAGAAGAGAAGCAGAAACCGCTGTGGGAGGGACAGAATTTGTAATAATTCTGGTGTCAGGACTGGTTAAAAGGTTGGAGAATGGAGTTATGTTTGACCTCCACCTCATAATGATCCACCTTCGGCGGATCCTGGTCATCATCCCCCCTTAATTTAGATAGTTCCTGATGAAACTATTACCACTACCACTAGTATTTTACAATACCCAAAAGAAATGAAAATCAGAGACTCAAATATACTTATGCACCAGTGTTTATTGCAGTATTATTCACAATAACCAAAGGCAGAACCAACCCAAGTATCCATCAACAGCTGGAAGGATAAATAAAATGTTGCATATCCATACAATGAAATTTAGCCATAAGGAAAATGGAGTTCTGATACACAGTACAACATGCTTGACCTTTGAAACCATTGTGCTGAGTGAAATCAGCCAGGCACAAAAGGACAGTGTATGATCCCACTTATATGAAATATCCAGAATAGGCAAATATACAGAGATGAAAGTGTGTTAGCAGCTTTTAGGGGCCAAGGGGAGGAGTAATGGGGAGTTACTGCTTAAGGGCAACTGAGTTTCTATTTGAGATGATAAAAAATTTTTGGAAATAGATAGTGGTGATGGTTGTACAATATGGTGGATGTAATTAAATTCAATAAATTATACACTTACAAATTATGAAAATGACAAATGTTCATTACATACATTTTACCAAATGCAATTTTAAAAAATATATATTTATGGATAAACTCATAAACCACTACTCATCTTTCAGTGAAAAATCCTATGAATAGCAGTAAAACACTGTCTGATACATTACTGGAAAACTTTATGAATATCAGTGAAACATTGTCTACTGCCAGAAGATGAGCTCCGCAGATTGGAAGGCCCTCAAAATATGACTGGGCAAGAGCTGCCTCCTCAAAGTAGAGTCGATCTTAATGACGTAAACTCTTGCTGAAGATAATTCAAAAACAGTTGCAGCATTATACTGACAGGGAACTTTCAGGAGTGCAAGCTGGATTCAGAAAAGGATATGGAACAAGAGATATCATTGCTGATGTCAGATGGATCTTCGCTGAAAGCAAAGAATACCAGAAAAATGTCTACTTCTGTTTTATTGACTAGGCAAAAGTCCATTTAAAAAAAAAAAAAATCGACTGTGTGGATAACATTGTGAAGAATGGCAATTCCAGAACACTTAATTGTTCTCATGAGGAACCTGCACATAGACTAAGAGGCCATTGCTTGAATAGAACAAGGGGACACTGCATAGTTTAAAATCAGGAAAGATGTGTGTCAGGATTGTATTCTTTCACCATCCTTATTTAACCTGTATTCTGAGCAAATAATCCAAGAAGTTGAACTGTATGAAGAAGAACACAACATGAAACTTGGAGGAAGACTCATTAACAACCTGCAATATGCAGATGACACAACCTTGCTTGCTGAAAGTAAACCTGACTTGAAGCACTTACTGATGAAGATCAAAGACTACAGTCTTCAGTATGGATTACACCTCAATCTAAAGAAAATGAAAATCCTCACAACCAAACCAATAAGCAACATCATGATGAATAGAGAAAAGATTAAAGTTGTCATGGATTTCATTTTACTTGGATCCACAGTCAAAACCCATGGAAGCAGCAATGAGGAAATCAGGTACCGTATTGCACTGGGCAAATCTGCTGCAAAAGACCTCTTTAAAGTGTTAAGAAGCAAAAATGTCTCTTTGGAGACTAAGGTGCACCTAAAGCAAGCCATGGTATTTTCAATCGCCTCATACGCATGTGAAAGCGGGACAATGAATAAGGAAAACCGAAGAAGAGTTAATGCCTTTGAATTGTGTTGTTGGCAAAGAATACTGAAAACACCACTGACTGCCAGAAGAACAAACAAATCTGTCCTGGAAGAAGCACAGCCAGAATGCTCTTTGGAAGTGAGAATGGCCAGACCTACTTTGGTCATGTTGTCAGAAGGGACCATTCCATGGAGAAGGATATCATGCTTGGTAAAGTGGAGGATCAGTGAAGAAGGGGAAGGCCCTCAACAAGATGGATTGATACAGTGCTGCAATGATGAGGTCAAACATAACAAGGATTGGGAGGATGGTGCAAGACCAAGCAGTGCTTTGTTTTGTTGTACATAGGAGCTCTGGTGGCCTAGTGCCTAAGGCATTGGCTGCTAACCAGAAGGCTGGCGGTTCAAACCCACCAGCCACTCCTCGGAAGGAAGATTGGACAATCTGCTTTCGTAGAAATACCACCTCAGAAACCCAAGGAGGGGTCGCTATGAGTCTGGATAGACTCGATGGCAGTAAGTTTGGCTTTGGTTTTTCACTTAGGGTCACTATGAGTCAGAGATGACTCACTGGCACCTAACAACAGCAAACTGATATAAAATACCTGAAATTTGCTACAAACAAAAACTGGGAAAGAAATACATGAAGGACTAGATTAAATAAAATTGGCCATAAATTGGCCATTGTTGATGCTGGGAGATGAGTACTTTGGAGTTTACTGTATTCGTCCCTCAGTTTTCATATATGTTTGAAATTTTCATTAATAAAAAGTTTTCTAAAATCTATATTGCCCATTAATAATAACAGCCAAAATTTATTGAACACTTAACCATTGTTGTTGTTGTTGTTATGTGCCGTCGAGTCGAACCTGACTCATAGAGACCCCTCCTTGGGTTTCTGAGGCAATATCACTATGGAAGTAGATTGCCCAACCTTCCTTCCGAGGAGTGGCTGGTGGGTTTGAACCAACAGCCTCCTAGTTAGCAGTCAAGTGCCTTAGGAACTATGCTACCAGAACACTTACCAGGTAACACAAATTATTTTATTTGATTATAGAACAGCTTTGAGGTAAGTACGATGACCATCCCCCTGAAGTCTAAAAATAAGGAAAATGGTGATTAAAGAGGTTAACTAATACATCACACCCAGAGCAAAGATTCAAATCCCCATCCAGTAGTGGTTCTTCTAGAGAATGCATCAAGGATCAGGTTTGCATTAAATGAGAACAAAACCTGTTTTTAGAGACAGCTGGCATCTGGGTTTCAGTCATTTAAAAATGTTTAAATCTCCAAACTACATAAGAAAATATTTGGGAAAACAATAGTGTTTTCAAGCTATGCCAAGGAAAATGTATCACAACTTCTATTCATAATAAAACACATAGACAAACACTACCAAAAAAAAATTACTGGCCCTTTTAAGGAATGAAAAACAAGAATAATATTTGTAGACAAGGCCAAAAGATAGATTGTCCTTCAGGGAATATGAATTTGAATAGAAAAATTTAAACAATGGAGAACCGCCTGCTTCTTAGATCCCCTGATACATAAAATCTGTCCATTTCCAATAACAATCAGAAAACACTGGCAGTGGCCCAGCTGGCCCATGTAAGACCATCTGGAAGAAAGGCTCACACCAGCACTGGGTTGTTTTGTTCATTTTTACAGTATCTGTGAACCGACTATTGTTTCTATCAGCTGCCATCCAGATGACCCCTGACTCATGGTGACGTCCAGCTCAGCAGAATGAAACACTGCCCGGTCCTATGCCATCCCCATGATCAGTGGTGTATCAGACCATTGTGATTCATAGGCTTCCCATTGGCTGGTTTTCAGAAGCAGATCACCAGCCCTTTCTTCCTAGTCCTCTTAGTCTTGAAGCTCCACTGAACCCTGTTCAGCCTCAAAGCAACATGCAAGCCTCCACTGATAGATGGGCGGTGGGTGCCCTTGACATGCGCTGGCCAGGAACCCAACCTGGTCTCTGCCGTGGAAGGTGAGAACTCTACCAATACAAGAATTCTACCGACCACCAACATCTTGCAGACCTACTACCTACCCACTGCCACTGAGTCACTTCGACTCATAGCAGCCCTATGAGACAGAGTAGAACTGCCCCCATAGGGTTTCCAAGGCCATAAATCTTTACAGAAGCAGACTGCTTCTTTCTCTCACCAAGCAGCTGGTGAGTTCAAACCACCAACTTTTTGGTTAGCAGCCGGACGCCTTAATAAATGCACAACTAGAGCTCCTTTGTAGACCTACTAGATGAAGTTAAATAAGAACAACATCAACAAAATGGTTCAGGATTCCAAAGGAATTATAGTGTCTAATCAAGATATTAAAGGAGGCTTTTCAGAGACATAATGCACTGAGCTTAGAATGACTTATTATCAAGTTTTTAGCAATTGATCTGGAGTTCAATTTCTGGTCTAACTTAAAAGCTAATATTATCTTTTCCCCTGAATGTACTTCAGGAAAGCTATCTTTATCATTATGCTTGTATCTCACAACTCAGGATTAAGTCTCTGTCCTGAATATATAGCTTTGAGGTTAAAAACTGTTAAATCCCCTAAACATTCTGTCCTGGGAGCACATCACTTTTTATGCAGCAAGAGATCAGCCTAATTCTTTATACTTTCCTAAGGAACAGAGATACAATATTCACAAGGACTCCTCAGATACCAGAGATAAAATACTTGATCGTAAAAAGGTGATTTTTAAATCTTACCAGACTCATAAAGGATGGATTTTCGCTAACACTTCCCCCATCTTCAAGTGAAAGATGAAGCAGTTTGTTTCCATAAAGATTTGCAGCTTTGGAAACCCTATAGGACAGTTCTACTCTGTTCTTACAGGGTCTCTGTGAGTCGGAATCGACAGCAGTGGGTTTGGGTTTGGGTTCCCCATCTTGAAAGATACACAACCAGAGTTGCTTTATCACCGATTAAGTGAATCGCCAGCCTGGCACATGGTAATAAATGCCTTTGTTGAGGTGAAAAATTTAAAGAAGAGAGAGAATAGAAAATACATAGAATCAATCACTGTTTTACGCAAAGACTCTTTGTGAAAAAATAAAAACCTTAGGGGAAAAAAAATCCACGTGGAATCTCTAATCATACCCAAAGGTGTTATAAAGGAAAGAGCCATAAAAATTGAGAACACATGTAGTAATTTTTAAATGGAGGTATGTGATAATATGTCAGGTGCCCTCTAGTCGACGTTGCTTCTTAGCTACCCCATGTGACAGAGTAGATCCACCACATAGAATTTTCTGGGCTGTAACATTTACTGAAGCAGATAGCCAGGTCTCTCTCCATGGAGCCACAGCTGGGTGACAACCATCAACCTTCCAGTTAGCAGTCAAGCACTTAACCATTGCACCACCAGGTCTCCTTGTGGGTAACTTAAACCATTGCTGTTGAGTCAATTCCAACTCACGGTGACCATGTAGGACAGAGATGAACTGTCCCATAGAGTTTCCAAGGCTATAAATCTTTATGGTAGCAGACGGCCACATCTTTCTCCCATGGAGTGGCTGGTGAGTTCAAATCATCAACTTTTCAGTTAGCAGCAGAATGGTTTAATCACTGAGCCACTAGGGTTCAACAACTAAGTTACCAAAACCAAACCCACTAAGTTACCAAAACCAAACCCACTGCTACTGAATGAATTCCAACTTATAGCCAACTCATAGCAATCATACAGGACAGAGTAGAACTACCTCATAAAATTTATAAGGCTGTGAATCTTTACAGAAGCAGACTGCCTCATTCTTTTCCAGCAGAGCAGCTGGTAGGTTGAACTACCAACCTTTTGGTTAGCAGACCAGTGCTTTAACAACAGCACCACCAGAACTTCCTCGCAAATAAATTTGGAAATGTAAAATTGTAAATTTTCTATTTTATCTTTTTCTTTTCCCCTCACTGAGGGGAATGTATCATTATTCTGCATGCTCAGAGGAATAATAATAGATGCTGAATTGCTAAAATAAATGAACTTTAATTGCAAATCAAGTGCAACAATTAACAAAACAATGCATCAGGCCCTGATTTGTAGCATTGGCACAGGAATGCTGTGGCCAATTTCATGACACCAACTTGACATTGCAGAATGTGGAGAACGTGGAGTTGGAAAGAGACACGCAAGAGCATGTTATGACGGAGTGCAGCCACTATACCAACCCAGCAGACATCAACAACAATAGAATATAGTAAACCAACTGGCAAATGATAAGCTATGAGTACTTATTATCTTTTTTTTCAATATAATTTATTCAATGATAAGTGTATAAAATGCAATTGTTAATAATGGCTGTATTTAGAAGTGTGCACAAAAGATGTATACAACAGAAGAAAATACTATTACATATACGCACAATCCTGCATTACCATTGGCACCAAACACCAGGCAAATGCACAGATAGGTGAGAAGATCAGGTAAGGGTAAGTGAACAGGAATATAGCCTAGACCAAGTATAGATTTGGCTAAAGGTAGTCTTACATATGCACTTGTGCTACAAAATTATCCACATACATTACAGAAGAAACAGAAGACAGGGGTGAAGTAGCTTCTCAGAGACAACCAAACACCTTGAGAGAGACAATCACCAGGCCTGCGGGCGGAACCATAGTCTCAGGGGATATCATGCTCAGTTGGCACAACATAGTACATAAAAATCTTGTTCTACATCCTACTTTGGTGATCAGTGACTGGGGTCTTAAAAGCTTTCAAGTGGCCATCTAAGATGCAACTATTGGTCTCCTCTCATCTGGAGCAAAGAAGAGTGAAGAAAATTGAAGTCATCTGGAAACAATTAGTCCAAAGATAAGATGGACCACGAGGACCTCTGCCTTCACAACACCAAGACCAGAAGAACTAGATGGTACCTGACTACCAACGCCAACCACTCAGGAATGGATCAAAACTGGAGATTCTGGTTAGAATAGCAGGAAAAATGTGGAACAAAATTCAAAAACACAAAAATGACCAGAATTACTAGTCAGAAAGATACTGGTGGAACACCCCCCACACACACTATGGCCCCAGGTTACCCTTCGGGCCTAGAAGTGGTATCACTTCCCTGGACTGGCTCTCAGCCCAACAGTAGAAAGACCTACATGCACAACACCTAAACCAGGATGATGCACACACCTGCTCTAGGGAGATGCAACCCTCAGGTGAGTCAGCCATGAGACATCAGAGGGGCAGCATTCGCGTAGAGGGAAAGCTGGAGAGACAGGAGTGCATGGTTAAGAAGGGCACAGGGAGTGGGGTGTCAGGGGAAGGAGAGATTTTTATGGTTGGGGATGGTAATCGGGGCCGTGAAATCCAATGTACTTGACCTGTTTAATGTAAAACAAATCTGCTTTGTAAATTTGCACACCAAGCACAATAAATAATAATAATAATAATGATGATGACTGTGTTTAACAAATGTCTCACAAAGTCCCTAAAGTTTTAACAGTTGGCCCTAGTAAACACACCACTGCCTGAACCTCAATGAGGATTGCAGAGAGGGCAAACTGAAGATAGGGAAGCATCTCAAGGAGGAAGCCTTGCTCTTACCTGTTGTACAACTGGGAGGGCTTGGAAAACGTTGGTGACAGACAGAAGCCCAAGGATGACAAATGAAAAACAAAAACAAAAAACCAAGGTTGCCCTCCAGTTGATTCCGACATAGTGACCCTATAGGACAGAGTAGAACTGCCCAATAGGGTCTCCAAGGCTGTAATCTTTACAGAAGCAGACTGTTGCATCCTTCTCCTGAGGAGTGGCTGGTGGGTTTGAACCACCAACCTTTAGCAGCCAAGTGCTTTAGTCACTGTGCCACCAGTGATCTTTCTATGCAAACTGTAGCTCCTAGAAATTATTCTCCACCATACCAACAGCTGAGTAAACCTCTCCCTGGTATTTCCTCCAGAGGAGAGAAAAGGCTGTCTGTATTGGTGAACAGCAAAATATTGCTTCAAAAATCACTCCCTCCTCAACCTTTTGTCATCACCTCTTTATGTTCCCTGTTTGTTGCCATCAAGTAGGCTCCCACTCATAGTGACCACATGTACAACAGAATGCTTAGTCCTATGCCATCTTTCCTATCAGTGGTATGCTCAAGTCCATTGTTGCAGCCACTATGTTTTTCAGTGCCTTTCAGCCAATGGGACTCATTTTCCAGCATTTTATCAGATAATATTCTGCTGTGATCCATCACGTTTTCGTTAGCTAATTTTCAGAAATAGATTGCCAGACCTTTGTTCCTAGTCTCAGCCTCAAAGCTTTGCTGAAACCTGTATCCATGGGTGACCTTGCTCATATTTGAAATACCAGTGGTATAGATAACTTCCAGCATCATAGCAACATGCAAGCTACCAGAGTATGAAAACCAACAGATAGGCAGTGGTTATTTTCCTTAAAGATGACTAAACTTGTTTGTTTGTTTGCTGTTGTTAAGTGTCACTGAGTTCATTCTGACTCATAGAGACACCATGTATAACAACAGAACAAAATTCTGTCCAGTTCTGTGCCATCCTCCCAATAGGAGGTATGTTGGAGCCCAGTGTTGCAGCCACTGTTCAATCCATCTCATTGAGAGTCTTCCTCTTTTTCTCTCTCCCTCCACTTTACCAGGCATGATGTCCTTCTCCAAGGGCTGGCCCCTCCTGATAATGTGTCCAAAGTAAGTAAGATAAAGTCTTACTATGCTCTCTTCTAAAGAAGATTCCACCTGTACTTCTTCCAAAGGAGCTCTGGTGGCATAGTACATAAGGCATTTGACTGCTAACCAGAAGGCTGGCAGTTCAAACCCACCAGCCACTCCTCAAAAGGGAGGTTGGGCAATCGACTTCCATAGTGATACTGCCTTGGAAACCCAAGGAGGGGTCGCTATGAGTCGGATCCAACTTGAAAGCAGTGAGTTTAGTTTGGTTTGACTTCTTCCAAGACAGGTTTGTTCATTTTTCTGGTAGTCCATGGTATATTCAATACCCTTTGCCAACACCATAATTCAAATGTATCAATTCCTTTTTGGTCTTTTTTGTCATTGTCCAGCTTTTGTATGCATGGGAGGTAACTGAAAATACCACGGTGTGGGTCAAGCACACCTTAGTCTTCAAAGTGACATCTTTGCTTTTTAACACTTTAAAGAGGTCTTTTGCAGCAGATTTTCCCAGTGCAAATACAGGGTTTCTCTTCTGCCTCAAACATCCCTCTACCAGCTTACTGAAATTTCTTTAACGGCAATAAATAAATAAATAACTTGTATTTTAAGATTGAAGTTTAAAGACTAAACACAAGTTCAAGTAGCACAGTGACTGAAATAGCACACAGTGAAGGAATAGCCACACAGTCCCGCAGTGAATGTCAAGTGACTAACGTCTAACCAGATCCTTTTCCTGTTTGACACCCTGAAGAGAGCACAGGGAAATATGTTAACTACTGGGGGGAGGGTGGGGAGCCAAAGCCAACCTCAGAAAAGTGAAGTTGGCTCTGTTTATCAACTTCCTTGACAAGTAGGTGTTAATGGGGGAACGTACTTTTTCTATGTTGTGCACTTTTGCATCCATCGCAGCTTCAGACGACACAACAACAATGTTGGCACAACCTGAACCTTTATTTTTAACATAATCCATTATAATAAAGGAGTCTCCTCCACAGAAGATCCATGAATCATTGTAAGGGTTACTTGCTTGGTTGTGACAAATAAATTCCCACCTCACAAAAATTTATGCATGTAAATTTTGTAATACATTTTTTCACATGACATTGTAATCATCTAGGTATATGTTTGCTTCCCCAAAAGAAGAGACTTTAGTTTGCTGATGTTTCTCTATGTTGCACATAGCAGTGCCAGGCACAGAAAAAAGACTCAAAACAAGGATCTTGGAGTAAGTGGAGAAATGCATATTATGTCCTTTTGGTTTGGGGTTCTCAACAGATCCTCATTCCAGCTTGACTCCTTTATCTCCATAGCTAGAAAGTAACACCCCTGTCTGCTCATGGGACTCTCTCTCACCTGGCAAATACCTCAGGACAAATGTTAAAGGGGCTATTCTGCTCTCACTTACTCAATAGTTTAATATCTCCTATCCACAACTTCTTTAAAACTGCTATAATACGTACGGTGGTGTGTGGTAAATGTTTACTAACCAACTTTTAGGGCAGAGGAGTGGGAGAGAGACTCAATCAATGCCATTTGTCAATTCCTGTGGTGTAAATATTACTGCCATGGTCAATTTCATGGTACAAATGTGACTTCACTTAATGCAGATTTGGGAAAAGTTACACATACTAGACCCTCACAAGCCTACTTCAGTTCACCATTGATGACTGATGGACATCTCATCAATAGGCAGTAAACTCCAGTATGACTTTGCAGTCAGATAGCATTGAGGTCTAGTCCCAATTCTACCACTATATGACTTTGGACAAATTATTTAGCCTCTCTAAGCCTCTCACCTATCAGTTTGTCACACTGTGTTGGTTGGAGTGTTGTGATGCTAGAAGGCATACCAACAGCTGGTATTTCAAGTTACCAGCACGGTCGGCCATGGTGCACAGGTTTCATCAAAGCTTCCAGTCTAAGACAGACTAGGAAAAAGGACCTGGTGATCTAATCAAAAGAAAAAAAAAAAGTAAAAATCTTAGCAACAGCAGTGGACTGCTGTTTGATATAGTGCCAGAATGAGCCCATCAGGTCAGAAGGCACTCAAAATACCTCTGGGGAAAAGCTGTGTCCTCGAAGTAGAGTCGACCTTAATGATGTGGATGGACCTCCTTTGCTGATGTGGTACAACTCAAAATGAGAAGAAACAGCTGCAAACATCCATTAATAATTGGAATGTGGAATGTACGTATGAATCTAGGGAAATTGGAAGTCGGCAAAAATGAAACAGAATGGATAAAGATCAATACCCTGGGCATTAGTAAGCTGAAATGGATGGGTTTGGCCATTTGAATCAGATAATCATGAGGTATGAAATGCTGGAATGGCAAAGTGAAGAGCAAAGGCATTCCATTCATCAACAAAAAGAACATTTAAAGATCTATACTGAAGTACAATTCTGTCAGTGATGGGATAATATCTCTAAGCTTATAAGGAAGATCATTTAATATGACTATTATTCAAATTTACCCAGGAATCACTAATGCCAAAGATGAAGAAATTGAAGAGTTTTACCAATTTCTGCTGTCTGAAATTGATCAAACAAGCAATTGAGATGCACTGATAATTATTAGAGATTGGAATGGGAAAGTTGGAAACAAAGAAGAAAGACTGGTAGCTTGAAAATGTGGTATTAGAGACAGAAATGAAACAAGATCACATGACAGAATTTTGTAAGACCAACAGTTTATTCATTTCAAATACCAGTTTTCAGCAACATAAACGGCAATTACATACGTGAACCTCACCAGATGGAACACACAGAAATCAAATCGACTACATCTGTGGCACGACACGGTGGAGAAGCTCTGTATCATCAGTCAGAACAAGGCCAGTGCCCAACTGAGAAACACCATCAATTGTTCTCATGTAAGTTCAAGTTGAAGCTGAAGAAAATTAAGACAAGTCCATGAAAGCCAAAGTATGGCCTTGAGAATATCCCACCTGAATTTAGAGACGATCTCAAGAATAGATTTAACACACTAGACACTAATGACCAAAGACCAGACACACTGTAGGGTAACATCAAGGATATTATACATGAAGCAAGCAAAAGGTCATTTAAAAGACAAGAAAGAAAGAAAAGACAAAAATGGATGTCAGAAGAGACTCTGAAACTTGCTTTTGAACGTATAGTAGCTAAAGTGAAAGGAAGAATGATAAAGTAAGAGAGCTGAACAGAAGATTTCAAAGGGTGGCTCCAGAAAACAAAGTAAAGTACTACAAGGAAATATGCAAAGACCTGGAATTAGAGAACCAAAAGGAAAAACACACTCAGTATTTCTCAAAGCAGAAGGAATTGAAGAAAAAAACTCAAGCCCCAAATTGCAATGTTAAAGAATTCTATGGGTAAAATAGAAGAAGATGGAAGGAATACAGAGTCACTGTACCATGAAGAATTGGTCTATGTTCAAACATTTCAGAAGGTAGCATATGACAAGAACCAATGGTATTGAAGGAAGAAGTCCAATCTATACTGAAGGCACTGACCAAAAACAAGCCTCTAGTAACGGACAGAATATCAATTGAGATGTTTCAAAACAGATGCAACATGGGAAGAGCTCGGTTATGCCGAGAAATTTGGAAGGCAGTTTCCTGGCCAACTGACTGAAAGAGATCCATATCTGTGCCCATTCCAGAAAAAGGTGCACCAACAGAACGTGGAAATTACGGAACAGTATCATTAATATCACCTGGAAGTAAAATTTTGCTGAAGATAATTCAAAAATGGTTGCAGCAGTATATTTGTAGAGAACTGCCAGAAATTCAAGCTGGATTCAGAAGAGGACATGGAATGAGGGATATTATTACTGATGTCAGATGGATCTTGGCTGAAAGCAGAGAATACCAGAAAGATATTTACCTATGCTTTATTGACTACATAATGGCATCTGGCTATATGGATCATAACAAATTATGGATAACATTGTAAAGAATGGGAATTCCAGAATATTTAATTGTGCTCATGTGAAACCTGTACATAGACCAAGAGGCAGTTGTTCAAACAAAACAAAAGGATACTGCATGGTTTAAAGTCAAGAAAGGTATGCATTAAGGCTATATCCTTTCACCACACTTATTCAGTCTATATGCTGAGCAAAGAATCCAAGAAACTGGACTATATGAAGAAGAATGTGGCATCAGGATTGGAGGAAGGCTCATTAACAATCTACAACATGTAGATGACACAACCTTGCCTGCTGAAAATGATGAAGACCTGAAGCACTTACATACAGTCTTCAGCATGGATTACACCTCTACACAAAGAAAACAACAATCCTCACAACAGGACCAATAAGCAACACCATGGTAAATGGAAAAAATATCAAACTTATCAAGGATTTCCTTTTGCTTAGATCCACAACCAATGCCCATGGAAGTAGCAGTCAAGAAATCAAATGACGTATTGCATTGGGCTAATCTGCTGTGAAAGAACTCTTTTAAAGTTTTAAAAAGCAAAGACGTCACTTTAAACACTAAGGTGCAACTGACTCAAGCCATTGTATTTTCAGTCACCTCATACACATGCAAAAGCTGCAAAGTTAATAAGGATGACCAAAGAATTAATTGATGGCTTTGACTTATGGTGTTGGCGAAGAATATTGAATACACCATGGACTTCTAGAAAATCAAACCAATCTATCTTGGAAGACATACAGCCAGAATGTTCCTGAGAAGCAAGGATAGTGAGATTTTTGTCTCATGTAGTTTAGACATGTTGCCAGGAGGGAACAGTGCCTGGGGCAGGACATCATGTTTGGTAAAGTACAGGGAAAAGAGGAAGACCCTCAAGGAGTGGACTGACACAGTTGCTGCAATGATGGACTCAAACACAGCAACAACTGTGAAGATGGTGCAGAACCAGCAACATTTCATATGGCTGCACACAGGGTCACTACAAGTTGGAATTGACTCAACAGCAGCTAACAACAACAAAAACAAAACTTCCATATCCATATTCATAGACTGGGGATGGTAACAGCAGCTATAACAATAGCAGCTCATAGTTCATGTATGTTAAATGAGATAGTGCATGCAAAGTCCTTATCTACCATAGGCCTACCACTTTGCACGTGTTTAAGAAATATTAGCTGTCATCTCCACCATCATCATCATCTTTATTAATTTCTTATTCTCTCCCCTCAAGGGCACCATTCAGTGCTTCTACAGATTATCAGGACCCCACCTTCTCCACCTATAACCTCTACCAGTTACCAAGGCAACTATATCTTACCTGACTTATTGTCAAAATATTTGCATAAACATTTACATACCTAAATCCTATTATATTCTTATTATACTTTATCTTTGCCAAAAGACTGAGAATCTATTCCTACTATATTTTTGTTATTCAACTTCAAACTAGTAAGAGATATAGGGCTGGAATATTTGCCACTGGGAATGAATGAAACTGACTGACTTCTGTACAGGAAGAGAGAAAAGGAACCTTTCTTTATTGAGTACCTACTTTGTGACCCACAAGGCATTATGCTAGAGATTTTGCCTGTGTTCTGGTTCCCTAGTGCTGCTCTGACAAGAATGTGGCACAAATGGGATGGCCTTAACAAACAGGAGTTTATTCTCTTACAATTTGGAGGCTTTAAGTCTGAGTTCAAAGTGCCAGGCTCTAGGGGCTGGGTGAAAGCCCCTCAACCTTGGGGTCCAGCTATGCCTCCTGTTCCCAGCCCACTGGACTAGAGGCATTTCTTCACTCAGACAGCTGCTAGCTGCTGAGGCTGAGAAGCCCCAAGGTTGACAAGTAAAAAGGCATAGTCCCAATGTTACCAAACTGCACGGCAGGCCATTAATTCAAGTTCATTGTAAGTCCCAAGGTCGGCAGAGCACGGCAGGCTGCTGAACAATGACACAGCTACATGCAGGGTCCAAGCATGCCATATGCTAGAGACCATTCCCAAGGCATCTCCTTATATACAGGAAGCAGACCACATCCCAAAGGCAGCTATTCAGCTGCTTGTGGTAGATCCCACCATGGAGCTGATTGCCAGTCTCCTCATGGGGAATAACTACCACCAGCTGCCCAGCCACTCAACTAAGCCCAGCCAAGTTGACACACAAACGTAACTACCACAGCCTGTTATCTCATTTAATCCCTACAACTACCAGGGGATATTAAGTCTTAGTCACATTTCCATGGATAAGAAAACTAAGGCTCAAAGGAACTGAGTAACCTGCCTGAGCTTACACAGTTTCTTCTGAGTGATTCCAAAGCCACTCTGCACTCTACCACAGTGTTAACTTTGTCAAGAACACCCCAGTGGTGAGATGATATGCTAAAGCAATATAATAATGTACTGGAGGCTGCAACTGGCTAGTAGTGAATGTATGGGTCAATTAAATTCAGCATTTTGCCCATGTAACAGAAATTCAATTACCATGTCTTAAAGAGGGATTCTTTTTCTCCTGTAACAGGAAGTCCAGAGGAGGCATATCGGGGCTGGTGTATTTACTTGAGAAACTCATCAAGGTCTCAGGTGCCTTTAGCAGGGTCAAAGGTCTGTGGTATGTGGCTTTCTGCTTTGGGTCACAAGAGGACTATTCCCCTTCCAGGTATTACAGCTATGTTCCAAGTAGGAAGAAGTTAAAGAACATATATTCTCTGAGCATGTTCCTTTTCTATAAGGAAAATAATTGATTTCTCAGAAACCCCATTCTGTGGACTTTTGCCTATATCCGTTGGCCAGAACTGGGGCACAAGGCCACCTCTAGTAGCAAAGGATCCAGGAGAGTATACTTTTTAACTGGATATATTGTTGTTGTTGTTGTTTGCCGTCGAGTCGGCCCCGACTCATAGCGACCCCTCCTTGGGTTTCCGAGGCAGTATCACTATGGAAGTAGGAATGCCCAACCTTCCTTCTGAGGAGTGGCTGGTGGGTTTGAACCGCCAGCCTTCTGGTTAGCAGTCAAGTGCCTTAGCCACTATGCTACCAGAGCTCCCGGATATATTAGTGCTCTATACACAATTGGGTCTCTGTTAGTAAGGGAACATGAGAAACTGAATATTGGGAAAGCAACCAACAGTGCCTGCCTCTGCAATGTCCTCAGAGAAGCCTGCACTTTTTTGAAAGGAAAAAGCAGAAACAACACAGAATCTTAGAATTAAGTAAGAACTTAGTGATCATTAGTCCAGTCCATTTTTTCTGCCTAAGGTAGGACATATTTGTACAACTTCCCTAACAGATGGTCACTGAGGTCCTGCTGAATACAGATGCTGTAACAGTGTCTGGATACTTATTACATGCAAAAGAACAGAAGTTGGAATCCTAGCAATGAATTGACTATAGAATTGTGATCAAGAGCCTGGAAAGAAAAATCTGAAAACAATGCACAGCCCAACTGAACAATCTCGATGAAGGAGTATAGAGTTCAATGAATTCTAATCACGCAGGAAAAAGATTTCCGTCTTCATAATCAGATGACGGGGGCAGTGGTGGCTCAAGGGTAGAATTCTTGACTTCCATGCAGGAGATTCAGTTTGATGCCCAGCCATACGCTTCATGCATAGCAACCACCTGCCTGTCAGCAGAGGCTTGTTTGGTGCTATGAGGATGAATAAGTATTAGTGGAGCTTCCAGACTAAGCTGGACTAGGAAGAGAGGTGGTGATCTACTTCTTGAAAGTCAGCCAGCGAAAACCCTATGGATCACAACATTCCAATCACATTGTACAAGGGGTTGCCATGAGTCAGAGGTCAACTCAACAGCAACTAACAATAACAACAAATCAAATGATAAGAAATTGGAAATTCTGAGTAAGAATGAAACCTATGAGATGCCTAGGGAGCACATGATAAAAGACAAGGCCTTACCCGTTGACACAGAGGATAGAAACCAACAGTAAGAGAGGGCTCAGCATCTTACCCTGTGGCTTGGATAGAGTTATCCTGGTATGTAGCACTCAGGCCCTGACTTGATTACCTAACTCATTGTGTAATTCAGTAGTTCTCAATGTGCCATCTTGGAAATCCTGTGAATATCTGAGACCCTTTCAGAGGGTCCATGATGTCAAAACTCTTTTTATAATATTACTAAGGAATCAGTGGCCTTTCTCACTCTCACCCTCTCACTAGTCTACAGTGGAGTTTTCAGGAGACTACATGACCTGTGATAGCTACAGCAGAATGAATGCAGAAGCAGAGACGAGAATCCAGCTGTTTTCAGCTAAAGCAGGCATTTAAAAGGCTTCCAAACATATAGAATAATGCCACTCCTCTAATTGTTTCAATTAATTTTTTTGCTTTGGAAAAATAGTTTTTTTCTATAAAAATACATTATTTTCCCTGGCATGTAAAAGATTTGTATTTTTTAATGAATTTATAAAAATATAATTTTTTAAATTTTTCAGCTTTATATTGCCTTTATTTTTTCAATTGTTCCTGTTTGTTTATGTGATTTGAGGTTTCAGCTTTAATTTATTTTATAGTAAATACCAGTTGTAACTCACATAAACATAAACTTTCTGGGGTTCTCAATAATTTTTAAGAGTATAAAGGCATCCTGACACCAAAAAGTTTGAGAAGCACAATCTAATTCATAATCAATAGGGATTTTGAACACTGAACTAGTTACTCCCGCCCACTTGATACTGTCAATCTGCTCGTTGCATAAGTGACTATATAGCACTAAGAAGGCATAGAAACAATAAGGACAATGACGTAACCAAACCCACGCATTCATTCTTTTAAGTTTAGTTTAGCACTAAGTTTCATAAGCATTAAGAAAAATCTTCACATTTGCAATAAGGTATTTAACATGTTTAAGAGTGTTTAAAAATAAGGTATTTAAAATATTTAAGAGAATCTAGCATATTATAGAAACTGATATATTAGTTCTATTATTTATTGATATTTTCAGCTTGTTTTTTGAGTTGAGTTAGAACATGAAACTTGATTATATTTATAAATGGTGTTTCAATATTTAAAATACAGTACATTTGAGTAGAACTGCATTCCATAAAATATTCAAGACTGTGACCTTTGGAAGCAGATCACCATTATTTCAATGGGTGGGTTTGAATCATCAGCATTTCAGTTAGTAGGCAAGCCCTTAACCATCTGTGTCACACAGGGACTACTAGAAATCTGTATATTAACTTATATATATATTTAGATTGACAAAAATTGCTCAAACGCTTACAAATACTTGGCTTGTTTTAAATCTAACAAGCAAAATTCCCTATAAGACATTTGAACTGTTTGAGACATTCAGATACACAGCATTTTATCAATTCCAAGATGCATATTTTCCCCCCCTCATTTTAACAAATCTGAAATCTGGGTATGTCTTACAATCAATGTAATAAGATAACATTGGCAGTGTTTTTTCTTTCTTGATAATACATACAATATGACTGCATCTTACAACTGATGGCATCTTAGATTTGATGCTATGGTATGAAATTTGTAAATGTAGGTTAAAATGTTTAAGGAAACTCAACAAACTAGTTTTATTTAGGGAAATTTAACCTATTGAACTTACAAGTTAATGAAATACTGATAAAAAACACAAGTGAAAGCAATTTTTCTTCATTTTTACAAAAATTAAACATTAATTAAATATAAGAAATTTAGGCAGTCCTTTCCATACTCAATACCTGTCCCAGATATAAACACAAAGGACATCACAGAATGGCATGCAGAAAAGAGGTAAAAATATCCAATGGGTATCCAACAGGTTAAAAAAAAAATCACTGCCTATATATGTCTCAAATATTTCAGTAGCAAGCAATTCACCTTTCTCAGTCTGGAATTTTAAAGTTAAGTAATAGGCTAAATGTGATTGGTTTTACACAAATACATTAATGTTTTTCTTTCCAGAACAGAAATGTTATATACATGGAGCCCATTTACACTGGATAATGTGTCATAGTGCTTTCTGAGAAGGTGATATTAAGCAAAGCTTCACTGTAAGCACTTGGAAGACAAGAAGACAACAGCCTCACTATAGAAACATTTGGACAGTAAGGTTATTTATTACCTGTGAAAGCAGTAAGTGTGCAAGTGAGAACATTTGTCTGTAACCCCTCAACTTACCTACAGTCAATGATAATATCTATCATTCAAGTGATGAAGCTTGACTCCTCTTACTCCATATCCAATCAGGAACCAAACTTTCCTTCTTCCTTTGATATGACTCAATCTGTTCTCCTTCCCCACTCCCGCTGCTGTCTTCATACAGTCTAACCTTTCTTTACTCTTTCCCATGAGTGCTTGCCAAGACCTCTGACTGAATTCAACAGTTCAGGATGGAAATATTTAAAGGCTCAAAAACAAAGTGTGAAAGACATCTCACTCTTAATTGTTACAGGATTTAATTTAAATAAAAGGCTAGTTTTGCTTTTCTAAGCTAGAGTCTGTTTTGTTTTCTGCAGATCCATGAAGAACATAATACCTGTATGTGGAAATACTTACTTCAGAGTTTTGCAATTCTTTTTGCATCTTTAAACTTCTCCTGGAGTGCTAGTCCTTCCAGTGTCCACAACCATCCCTCCTAACGTCATCAGCATAGACCCAGGGGCTGCCCATGCAGTTGCTCTTAGAATGACCAGCTCAACCTCTGAGACCAGGGTCAGAACCTCCCAACAGGGCCGTCACAGCCAACCAGCTGTTTCTTCTGGCTCCATTTCAGTTCCAATCTGTACTCTATTTAAAGGACTGGAAGTTAGAACTGAGCCAAAGAAATAGCTAGAAGGTGACAGCAGCTAAGCTTCCAAAGCTTTAAATAGAATGAGACACCACATTAGGCCATGTTTCTCTGGACTGCTCCCACATGGCTGAAGGGCTCTTTCATGAAAGTCACTCAAACTTCCACTGAAGTTGAAGTCCTACTAGCTATAAAATTCAGAAAAAAAGGTAGGGACAACAGTGCCTACATTTACCAGGAGTGAGATTTCTGTCTTAAGAATGGTTGGGAAAATATCACTTGTTTGCAAATGAGAGGACTATATCTATTGGGGAGCTCTGGTAGCATAGTGCCTAAGGAACTTGACTGCTAACCAGAAGGCTGGCTGTTCAAACCCGCCAGCCACTCCTCGGAAGGAAGTTTGGGCAATCTACTTCCGTAGTGATACCACCTTGGAAACCCAAAGTCACTATGAGTCAGAGACGACTTGACGGCACATAACAACAACAACAACAACGTATCTATTGGGCAATTATTCTTTCATCTGACTCTAAGAATGACTGAACTTCAAATAAATGATTCTTCACCACAGGAGATATCAGTTCCTAAAATGTCCTCCAAACACAGGACCAGGTAGGCCTATGAATATGTGAAACAAGAAGAGGAAAAGAGGTTAAGCAGTACATACCCACCTACAGACAATCAGATTAAAAAATATTATTGACTTGAATTGAACATTGAATTGACTGTACAAAACCAAAACATAGCTGCCTGCAAATCAGGCACCAGCTGCTGGCTTGTGTCTTTGGCTCTCAAGTTAAACAGACCCAGTACCATCAAGTCAATTTCAACTCATAGTGACCCTATAAGACAGTAGAACTGTCCCATAGTTTCCAAGGCTGTAAATCTTTCTGAAAGCAGATTGCCACAGCTTTTTCCTGTGGAGCAACTGGTGGCTTCGAACTGCTGACCTTTTGTTTAGCAGCAGAGTGTTTAACCACTACACCACCGGAGCTCCTTCAGGTTAAGCAAAGATACTATAAAATCATCAAAGGTTTAGAAACACTTAAAAAAAAAAAAAAAAAAAAAACCTACAAGATTTAATTTTAATAGCACAGGTTGTTGACTCCTTACTATGAAAGAAGAGGTGATTACACTCAAAATAATTTCTCCTAACTTTTCCCCATTCCATTTTCCACTGCCAGATGTATTCATTTCCTAGGGCTTCTGTAACAAAGTAGCACAAACTGGGTGGCTTAGAAGAACAGAAATTTGTCTGGAGGCTCAGAGTCTAAATTCAGGGTAGGCCATGTTGATTCTTTCTGAGGGCTCACCCTACCCCTCCAGCCCCCTACCCCCACCACCTCAACTACTTTCGTTCATTTTATTACATTTGGAGAAAGATCATTTAGTCTGGCCTTCCCTCCCCCCACACCCCATTTCCATTTATACTCAGATGTCTCTCTGCTGTTCATATTTTCAAATCCTCTATCCTTATAGGCAGAACACATCTACTGAACTATTGCTAGCTACATAATTTATTAAAGAGTAAAAATTTCTCAGACTGTTCATTGCTCTTGCCTAGTTAAACATTCCTCAAGGCTATTACTATGTGGTTAAGAGGAAGTACAGCTACATTTCAGCCCCAGACCCTGGAGTCTCACAGACCTGTGTTCAAATCCTAACTCTGCCATTCACTCATTGTGGGCTGTTGAACAAACTAGCCCAATGAGACCCCTGTGGGTCTCAGTTTCTTCATATTTAAAAAGGGGATGATAATAATAGTAACTACCCGATCAGCTTTAGGATTAAATGAAATAATGCACATTTACGTTAGCATAGTGCCTGGCAATGAACCATCTATGTTCTCCATTATATATGCTGCTTCCTCTTTCTGTGATGAAGATCATGGAATTGGAATTTTTAACATTGAAAGAAACCTTTGAAGTTATCTTATTCATGCCCCTGCAATGATGAAAGAAGAACTAAGACCATGATGAATTACATCAGAGATAATATTACATCTATTACACCACCAATACCTTGAGACTGAGATTAGACACTTGGACAATGGATATGAACATTCTGGCCATTGGAAAAAAGCATCTCTTGCTGTTAATTGTTAACTTGGTATCCAATTTATTTAAAAATTCAAGAAAATAATTTCAGCAGGACCTGTGACAACCTTGTTGTTGTTAGGTATCCTCAAGTTCATTTCAACTCATATAGACCCCATGTGTTACAGAACAGAACTACCCTATAAGGTTTTCTAGGCTGTAATCTTTTTTTTTTTTTTTTTAATTCTTTTTTTGTGTGTGCCTTTGGGTGCAAATTTACATAGCAAACTTGTTTTACTTTCAACAGTTCATGCACATCTGGTGTCATGGCTGCTATTACCATCCCCAACCATAAGAAACTCTCCTCCCCATGACCACCCCTTCCCTGTGCCCCTCTCATCCATGCATTCCTATCTGTCCCACCTTCCTTCTGTGTGAGTGCCACCCCTCTGGTGTCCCATGGCTGCTTGATCCAAGGGGTGCATCTCCCTAGAGTAGGTGGGTGTATCGACCTGGGGTAGGGGTTCTGTATGTGGCTCTTTCTACTGTTGTGCTGAGAGCCAGTCACCTAGGCTGTAATCTTCTACAGCACATCACCGGGTCTTTCTCCTGTGGAGCCGCTGGGTGGATTCAAACCTCCAACCATTCAGATAATAGCTGAGCATTTAACTATTGTTCCACCAGGGCTCCTCTAAATCCAGCTCCACTGCATTTTCCATTAATTGACAGCTTTTCTCACATTAGGAGTTCTGGTGGTGTAGTGGCTAAGGCATTTGACTGCTAACCAGAAGAGAAGTCAGTGGTTTGAACCCAACAGCAGCTCCACAGAAGAGAGATGAGGCAGTCTGCTTCCATAAAGATTTACAGCCCTGGAAACCCAACGGGAGTAGCTATGAGTTGGAATTGACTTGATGGCAGTGAGTTTGGTTTGATTTGGTTTCTCTTAGATTATTAAACAAACTACCTTTAATCTCATGAAAGCTAATACAAGTATTCTTACATAAAGACAAATAGTTGCTTTTCTTTTTTTTTTTTTAGCTGTTTAGATGAAGAGACATATCATTAAACATCCACATCATACATAAGTAAAAGTCCCATACAGATACATTAAGCTTATGAAAACTTTGCCTTGCTCACACCCACTAATTTAAAAGTTTTAACCCACATTCACAGTTAATCATATTATATACATTTAAAGATCATGGTACTGACAATGCAGTGGTGTAACTAGCTTAGAAAAAAATTCATTAATCCTTAGAGGAAAAAATATTTGGTGTATTAAACCAAAGTGACTTGCAACATCATAATAATGTACCTTACTTCCGACCCAGACATTCTTCATCTAAAAGGAATCAGAGCAGGAGCAGCCTTGGGGAATATGTTTCACTGGGAAAAAAAAAAAAAAAATGGTATGCCACTCCCTCATTTCGTACACAGGGACCAGGTATTCTCCTTTGGTCAATGCACAGCCATTTCCTGTTCTTCCAAGCCCAACACCCTGAAAACCACCCCTGGTCATTGAAATTGTATTATTGCTGGCATTCTTGCCACATTATCCCAGCCTGAAATGTAGATGGTTTGAATTTAAACCTCTCTTACTAAAGTAGGTAGGTCAACAGGTCTTTCTTCTGAGGTACCTCTGGGTGTCAGGTCTCCATCCTTTCATTTATTAGCCAAGCACTTAACCAGTTCACCACCTATGATCTCCTAACTCATTTATAATCCATCTATATATGCTACCAGAGCTCCTTAAGTACAGGTAGTCCCAGGTTACCAACATCCAGCTTACATATAACCCATAGTTATGAACCAACCACCCCCCAATAAAGCCCATTAAAAATTCAAGGTACATACAATAGTTTGTGATAACAAACAGGCTCTACTTTGCAATGTGCATCAAAACATTATTATTATTATTATTATTATTGTAGTATGTTAAAAATGTTTTAGTCTGGAAGTGTTTCTTTCATGTTTTTATACATAGAAAGATACACTATATATTATATACCAAGACAAATATTTGACTAACTGACATTAGGTGTGAACCATCCTAACTGTTCCAACTTAAGTGCAAATTAGACTTAAAGACAGACTTTGGTATGGAACTCATACGTAATCTGGGGACTGCCTATACTAGAAAATTCATGCCACTAGAGTCAGAAGGAAAGTAAGAAATCCCATATTTGGAAAAGATACTGTTATGGATTTCGTGTCCCAAAAAATATGTATTGTGAATACTAGCCACTATACCAGTGGATGTAACACCATTTGGCAATAGGGCTTTCTTGGTTATGTTAATGAGACCTTATCAGTGTAGGGTATGTCCTAAACCAGTCATTTTTTAATTTAATTTTTATTTTAAAAGCTTGTTTTACATTCAACATAACACATACATTTAGTTTCATTCCCCATTCGCCATGTCCAACCCTAACCCAGTCTTCTCCCCTCCTTACCCTGTGACCCTCCCCCTGTGACCCTTCCCCTGTGCCCCTCATATTTATGCACTCTCATTGGTCCTGCATTTCCTCCGTTTGAATGTTGATTCTCTGGTATCCCATGGTTTATTGCTCTAAGGGATGTATTGCCATAGAGCATGTGGGTGTGTCATCCTGAGTTGAGTGGTCTGCATGTACATCTTGTTAACTATTGGGCTGAGAGCCTGCCCCCGGGGATGAGTTTTATTCCAGGCTCAGAATGTATTCCAGGGCCATAGTATTGGGTGTCTCACCAGATTGCATCTGACCAGTGATTCTGGTTATTGAGTTTTTGGAATATTGTTCCATGTTTTCGCTCCCACTCTATCCAGGATCTCCAGATCCGATCCTTTCCTGAGTGGTTGGTATTGGTAGCCGGGCACCATCTAGTTCTTCTGGTCTCAAGGTCCATCGTGTCCTAGGGCTGGCTGCTTCGAAATGCCCCCCCCCCTTTTTTTTTCTCATTCTTCTTCACTTCTGACACTAGGAGACCATTACTGCATCTTAGATGGCTGCATGAAAGCTTTTAAGACCCCAGTTGCTACTCATCAATGTAGGACATGGAGCAACACTTTTATGAATTTTGTTGTGCCAGATGAGTCTGGTGTCCCCCAGTACTATGGTCCTGAGGCAGTAGATCTATTGGATCTCTCTCCCATAGTGTCTGGTTGTCTGTGAGGGATTACTCTGTGTCTGCCTTCTATTGTTTCTGTAAGGACTGCAGGTATTTTGTATCACTGGTGTCTGTGCAAGATCATCCTCAGCTGAATCTATCCTTGGTCTAGACTATACTTCTGTTCACTGACCTCCATCTGATCATCTCAGGTGTTTATGTGTTTATCTGTAGCCTGGTGTTTGGTGTTAATAGCAATGCAGTATCATGGGCACATTGGCTGGTATTAACATCTGTCATCTATCTCTTGTGTGCACAATTCAGTGTCTTCCCATTTTCTAATGTTATCATGGTGGTCATATATCCTTCCCGTATATCCCTCCCCCTACACATGTCAGCATTGAGAAGAATGGGAATCCCTGAGCACTTGATTGTACTCATGAGGAATCTGTACCTTGACCAGGAGGCTGTCGTTCGAACAGAACAAGGGGAC
>NW_006921608.1:15861282-15869503 GCF_000298275.1 Orycteropus afer afer | reverse complement strand
TCTCACCTATTTTGGTCATGTTGTAAGAAGGGACCATTCCCTGGAGAAGGATGTCATGCTTGGTAGGGTGGAGGGTCGACGAAAGAGGGGGAGGCCTTCAGGGAGATGGATTGATACAGTGGCTTGCGATGATGGGCTCGAGCACAGCAGGGATTGTGGGGCTGGCACGGGATCAGGCAGTGTTTCGTTCTGCTGTGCATGGGGTCTCTATGAGTCGGAAACGACTCGACGGCACTTAACAACGACAACAACAACACATGTCAGCATGTAGGCCCCAACTAGCCCGAAATTAATCTCTCCTCTTCCCTCCCCATCCCGGTAACCTACTAGGTGAGTTCCCTTTCCCAAGAAAACCCTTCTCTTTTTACAGTAATGGGCTCAATGTCCTTCTGCGATTGACTTATTTCACTCAGCATAATGTACTCCAGGTTCAGCCACATTGCGAGGTGATTTGTGTATCCCTCATTGTTCTTTAATGTGGCATAGTATTCCATTGTGTGGATATACCATAATTTGATTATCCACTTATCCGTTGATGGACATTTAGGTTGTTTCCATCTCTTTGCTATGGTGAATTGTGCTGTGATGAACATAGGTGCACATAGGTCTGTTCATGCACTATCTCTCACCTCTTTAGGATATATTCCTAGTAATGGAATTGCTGGGTCAAATGGTACTTCTGTTTTCAGTTTTTTTAAGGAAACCCCATACCATTTGCCACAATGGTTGTACCATATTAGATTTCCACCGGCAGTGTACAAGAGTTCCAATCGATCCACATCCTCACTAGTATTTGTTACTTTCTGACTTGTTGAACTTCCCTGTTATTGCTGGGGTGAGATTATATCTCATTGTTGTTTTGATTTGCATCTCTGTAATGATTAATGATCGTGAGCAAATTTCTCATGTGTTTGTTGGCTGCCTGTATTTCTTCTTTGGTGAAGTGTCTATTCAAGTCTTTTGCCCATTTGTGAATTGGGTTATCTGTCTTTTTGGTTTTGAGGTGTTGAAGTTTTCTATAGATTTTGGAGATAAGTCCTTTATCAGATATGTCATAGGCAAATATTTTCTCCCAATCTGTAGGTTCTCTTTTTACTCTCTTGAGGAAATCTTTCGACGAGCACAAGAATTTAATTTTTAAGAGGCTGCACTCAGCTAGTTTCTCTTCTGTCTTCAGCACATTCTGGGTTATGCTCGATAGTCTATTTATGCCATAAATTAGGACTCCCAGATTTGCCCCTATTTTATCTTTGATGTGTTTTATAGTTTTGGGTTTTACATTTAAGTCTTTGATCCAGCTTGAGTTTGCTAAACCAGTCATTTTTTAAGAAATAACAAGAGCATATGAAACACAGAAGTAAGTAAGCACAAATAGGGGAAAGAAAGTTGCCACGTGTAGATCTCCATGGAACACAGAGAAGAACGCTAGAGAAGTTGAGACAAGGATTTTCCCCCAGAATGGACAGAGAAAGCCTTTCCCTAGAACCAGCACCCTGAATTTAGACCTCTAGCCTCCTAAACTGTTAGGAAATACATTTCTGCTCCTTCAAGCCACCCACTTGTGGCATTTCTGTTACAGGAGCAGTAAGAAACTAAGACAGATACCACACAGCGGAAGTAGACTACTAAATGAAACAGAATCTGGCTGGACGGAACTTGGAAGATCCCTCAAAGCAGTCCAAGCACATGGCTACCTTGTCCACTCAAGGGCAGATACAATCCTGGTGTAACGTCAGACATCCCAAGCCATGCGATTCTAGTGTTGCAGGAGATGGCCACCTGCAGTCATTCCCTCACATGCTGAGATTCTGGTGATCCTGAATAAACCAGAGGAGATAGGTGTCATGTGACTTCTTCTCCCTAGCTAGCTGAGACTCCTGGCCTTTTGGATTATCTTTTCCTCCAGTCCACTTGTACTCAGGCTGGGGCACTGGCACTCCACACATCCCGTCTTCCTGGCACTTCACTTGTTCTCAGGTGATGCCTTTCTTCCACTTACTGGCCAGGGAGAACAATGCAAAGCTCTGTGCAGGAGACTGACAGCCTGCTTCCCTTCAGATCAGCTCTGGCAAAGGTGGACATGATGACAGAGTTCCCTGCACACAAAGTCAAAGTACTTTATAAGGTTCAATAGAGAAGCTCTCTATCTAAAAAGTACTGAAACCCACTACACTGTACCCTGACTGAAAACTTGGCTACTCAAAGCACCTAGCTTTCTCAATAACACTGATTCTACAATAGAATATCAGAACAAAGGACAATCTAGAAATTTCCATATAGATAGATTAATTCCTATTTTCTTCTTTTTTTCCCCCATAGTTTGATTTTTTTTTTTTTTCTTTTTTAATTATTATTGTGATTTGGGTGAAAGTTTACAGAGCACATTTGTTTTCCATTCAACAGTTCATGCACATTTTGTTTCATGACATTGACTGCAATCCCCATAATGTAACAGCTCTCTTCCCACTTCCTTAGGTGGTTACCTTTTCCCTGCGTCCTTCTTTCCTATGCATTTCTGCCCTCTGAGCTATCTCCCCATGCAAATGCTGTCCTGATCTTCCATGGTTGATCTAAGGAGAGTACCTCCCTGGTGTAACTGTTCACCTTATAGGCCTGTCTATTGTTTGGCTCAAAGCCAAAGGAGCAAGTTCAATTCCAGGCCCAACAGGTGACTAGGGACCATAGTCTCAGGGTTTTCATCAATCTCTAGCAGACCAATAAGCTTGGTGATTTTTATGATTTTGAGTTTTGTTCCACATTTTTTCTCTCACTCTATCTCAGTCTCCAAAGAGCTCTGGTGGTGCAATGCCTAAGGCATTTAACTACTAACCATAAGGTTGGCAGTTCAAACCCAGAAGCCACTCATGGAAGGATGAAGGGGACAGTCTACCTCTGTAAAGACTTACCACCTTGGAAACCCAAAGGGGTTCGCTATGACTCGGAATCGACTCAATGACAGTGAGAGTTTTTTGTTTTGGGGTTGTTTTTTTTTTTTTTTGGTTTATCCCAATCTCCTATTTTAATCCCATTCTGAGTGGTCAACAGTGGTAGTCAGGCACCATCTAATTCTTCTAGTTTCAGGATCATGTAGGCTGAGGTTTGCACGGTTCATCAGTCCTTAGACTAATTGTTTCCATGTGTCTTTGATTTCCTTCATTCTCCTTTGCTCCAGAAAAGCAAAGACTCATGGGAACAATTATTTATTTCCTCCAGAGTAAGAGACACCAATTGTTGCATTTTAGATAGTTGCTGGCATGTTTTTAAGACCAGAGTAACTACTCACCAAAGTAGGATATAGATCAATGTTTTTGTGTAGTATGTTATGCCCACTGAGCTTGATGTCCTCCACCACCATGGTCCTGTGCCCATGGGCCCAGTAACAGTCCCTCAAGGTGTTTGGTTGTGGCTAAGAATTACTTCCTATTTTCATACAAATTTTATTTTTGTTTTTGCCTCACAATTGAATGTGCAGTCAACCAATTTAGTCCAGTGAGTACTCATTTGAAACTGAAGAGTCACACATTTTTTTAATAATGCATTTTATTTCTTATTGTTGTCACTCTATCTCCAGTTTCTGCAGTTGGCACCTCACATCTTAGACCATGAAACAGCTACCCTGTCAATCCCACTCTCCAATCATTACACTCATTAATTCACTAATTCAACAAACAGTTGGTAATACTAATAAGCACTGCAGGAAGTGGTAGGGGTACTATGGTGAAGAAGCCAGCCACCCTGCCTGCCCACATGGAGCTTATGTTCTGCAGGAAATGCTAGCAAATTAATTTAATGATGGTCTTGTCCTCAAAGACATAACAGAATAAATACCAGATCCTATCCTCTTACTCTTGTTCCCACCAGACTTTGGCACTATTCCCTAATACCACCCCTCAACTCCATAAAACCCTTTGCCATCAAGTCAATTCCAACGCACAGTAACACTAAAGGACAGAGTAAAACTGCCCCATAACGTTTCCAAGGCTGTCACCTTTTCGCAAGAGGACTGATGCATCTTTCTCCCACAAAGGAGCTGGTGGGTTCAAAGCGACATTCAGTTAGCAGCCAAGCATTAACCAGTGCACTACCAGCCCTCAGTACCAGTCCAGCAAAATTCTCCAAAGACACCATTTCTTTTAGATTCCAGAGTTTGGTCAAGCTACTCCTCATCACCACTATGCTTGACCATTTTAATAAAGAATTCCATAATTTCTTAAAGCATAACTTCAGGAGAAGCATGTTAACATCTCTCAGAGCTTCCTACCTATGTCTGAAGTCTGACTCTCTGGAAGAGGAGGCTATAACCAGAGCACTAAGAAGGGGTTTCCTTGCTGTAACTGTAGGCGAAGTACACAAAAGGCGCTAAACAACCTCTTAGGAACAGGAATCGTAAAGTAACCGCCTGACTTGGTAAATTCACAACAGCCAGCACTTTACAGTGAACAAGCACTTTCATATAGAGAGATTTCATTTGATACTCATAGGAGAAGAGCAGGTAACTGACAATGATCTTAGCCAAAACTAGATGCTGTTAGTTGCCATAAGTCCATTCTGACTCATGGCGACCAAACGCATGCAGAGTAGAGCTGTTCCAAGGATTTCAAGGCTTGTGTGTGACCTTTCAGAAGTAGATCACCAGGCGTATCTACCGAAGCACCTCTGGGTGGGTTCAAACCTCCAGCCTTTCGGCAAGCAGTCAAGCACTTAGCCATTATGAAAGACTATTTTTAAGTCATTAGATATGCCATACTATACTTTTTGTCTATTTTTCAGGGGGAAAAAAAAGCCCTAACATACTTATCTGAAAATGACACGTTACCTACTCAAAATGTTTTGGTACAAATGCTATATTTGTACCAAAGCAATTAAAACTCTTACATATATTCACAAAATGGCTGCTCAGAATGAGAGGTCACAACATAGACAAGATGAAATAGTAACAACACTTGCAATTCACTTGGACCATACTCTAAGCAAAAAAAAAAGCTCATTAGGTTCAAGTGATTCATCACAGTTAACATTTTTTAGATGTAGCAAGGCCACACTGGAATAATAAGTTTGCTAATGGTCAAAGTTCATTTTTTTAGATTACATTCTCTTTTGTCAGCTTTTGAGTATCTGAGGCTACTAATTTACATAAATACTTCGGTTTTTCTCAGAAAGGACAGGTGTTTCCTTTCTGACCAACCACCAGAATAGCTACTCATTTTTACAGATATTAGGTCTCAAATGAGCCTTGGGGTACTGTTATTGTTTTTCTTTCTTCCAGGAAAGGCTACTTATTGCCTTCTAGAGAAGTTTTTATTTTAGTAATAAAGGTTTCACAGCTTTAGAAATATATCTTAAAATTTACTAGAACCGTAAAAAGCCAACTGGTTATATTAATAAATGACATGGATTCACATATCTTAAAATTTAGTGTGGCATTATTCAGCAAAGTGGGCCTCACTGAAATACAGCACTTAAATAAATATTACAACTCTTAGGAAATGTTTTCCAGAGATATGCTTCATATTTAAATTATTCTAACTAATACCTGCTCAAAAAGTTATTATTCTCTTGACAGAAATGTTTCTGTGGTTCAATAATAAGCATCTTCCTGATATTTCAAAGATGACTATAACACTAGTTTATTCTGTTAGGACAACAGTTAAGCATTTGGCTGCTAATGGAAAGACTGGCAGTTCAAACCCACCCAGTGGCTCCATGGGAGAAAGACCTGGTGATCTGCTTCCATAAAGATTACAGCCAAGAAAACCCCACAAGGCAGTTCCACTTTGCCACATGGGGTCGCTATGGTCAGAATCGGCTCAACAGCACCTCACAACAATATTTTTGATTCAGTGGATAATACATATTAACATAAAAAATATTCAAACAATTCTGAAGAGTATACCGGAAAAAGTCACAACCAGCCAAAATATCCTAGTACCTAAATGCAACTACGGTAAAGATTTTGGACAATATCTTTTCAGATGTCTCTCTGTACATGTTTACACACATACATACTCTAAAATGTTAATGAACCCATACTAAGCATCTTATTCTGTGACTTGATTCTTTTTACTCAGCAATGTGGCTTTCAAAGTCAGTGCATAACTGATACATATATTTTTTAATGGCTGCATAATATTTCTATTCTTAATACCTCCTTGGAAACCCAAGGAGGAGTCGCTATGAGTCGGATCTGACTCAACGACAATGGGTATATGTTAAAATGCATTCAACTAAGCACCAAAGGAAGACTGAAGAAGAGTTTATGCTTTTGAGTTGTGGTGTTAGAGAAGAATGCTAAGAGTACCATGGACTGCTAAAAGGACTAACAAATCTGTCCTGGAGGAAGTGCAACCAGAATGCTCCTTGGAAGTGAGAATGGCCAGACTTCGTCTCACCTACTTTGGTCATGTTGTCAGAAGGAACCATTCCCTGGAGAAGGATATCATGCTTGGTAAAGTAGAGGGTCAACGAAGAAGGGGAAGGCCCTCAACGAGGTGGATAGACACAGTGGCTGCAACAATGCGCTCAGGTATAGCAAGGAGCATGAGGCTGGCACACGACCAGGCAGTGTTTTGTTCTGCTGTGCATATGTTCACTATGAGTCAGAGATTACTTGACAGCCCCTAACAACAAGAAGAAGCACCTCTTTAGGTTTTTCCAGTTTTTTTTAATTATAAACTATAATGTGAATTGCCTGTGACAGGAGAGGTGTAGTACGACTGAGGAATGAAATGTGAATTCACTTTTGTGTACAGTCCAAAAAAAAAAAAAAACAAACCCACTGCCATCAAGTTGATTCCGACTCATAGCAACTCCCACTGGGTTTTCAAGGCTGTACATCTTTAGGAGAGTAGATTGCCTCATCTACCTCCTGCAGAGTAGCCCATGGGTTTGAACTGCTGACCTTCTGGTTAGCAGCCAAATGTCTTACCCACTACATCACCAAAGCTCAATACAATAGGCTTAAGGATAGCAACAATTATGAGATGGCATAGGGCTGGGCAGTGTTTCATTATGTTGTACATAGGGTCACTATGAGTCAAAACTGACTCCACGGCACGTAAGAACAACAGCTGAAACTGCAGAAACTGAAACCATGGAAGGAGGGACACATATTTGTCAAGGAGCTCTCGTGGCACAGTGTTTAAGGCATTTGGCTGCTAACTAAAAGGTTGCTCCATGAGAGAAAGATGAGGCAATCTCCTTCCTTAAAGATTTGCAACCTTGGAAACCCTATGGGGTAATTCTGCTCTGTCTACAGGGTCACTATGAGTGGGAACTGACTCCATGGCAGTGGGTTTTACCATATTTGTCCAATTATATCCTTTGAATAATTTCTTAGCAATGAACTTTGCTAAATCAAAAAGGTATTTCCTTTCTCATTTTTTTAAAAATGATATTGCCAAACTACCTTCAGAAAGTTGTGCACCAATTTATTCTTACTGCCATTGTATGAGAATACTTGTTCCACCAAAACCTTGCAAACACTGAACATTGTCCATCTTTTTCAACTTTGGGAATATAATAGGTATACTAGCAATCTATTGCTGTATGACAAATGACCACAAATTTAGAAACTTAAAGCATATATGTTATCTCACAATTTCTGTGTCAGAAATATTGGCTTGGCTTAGGTGGCACCTTGCTTTAGGATCTTTCAGAAGAGATGTCTACCAGGGCTAGAATCTCACTGAGGCTCTACTGGGAAAAAATCTACTCCCAAATTTACTTGGTTGTTAGATTTCATTCCTTGTGGGGTATCAGCTGAGGGCTTTGATTTCTTGCTGGCTGCTGGTCAGGTGGGAGCTCTGGTGGCATAGTGCCTAAGGCATTTGACTGTTAACCAGAAGGCTGGTGGCCCACCAGCCACTCCTCAGAAGGAAGACTGGGCAATCACCTCCGTAGAGATACTGCCTGGGAAACCCAAGGAGGGGTCGCTATGAGCTGGGACCGAATCAGCGGCAGTTTGGTTTTTTTTTTTGTCTGGTAGGCGGCTACCCTCAGTTTCTTGCCACATGGGCCTTACTTTATGGAAGCTTAATTTATCAAAGCCAGCAAAGGAGAAAGAAAATAGAGTCTGGAGTTCCGGCAAAATGGCGGACTAGGCAGAAGGATTGCACAGACCCTCTTCAACAAAGAGAAGGGAAACCAATTAACACAGACACAGAAGATAATCGTGGACCCCTGAGCCTTGAAGGGAAGGATACAGAATTGCACTAAACCCCAA
>NW_006921608.1:15829011-15858695 GCF_000298275.1 Orycteropus afer afer | reverse complement strand
GAGGTGGGGATAACTGGAAATCATCTTAGGGTCTTTTCTCCCGAAGTACTAAATGATGCCTTCAATTAGAACTGTATCTTTGCACCAGGTATAAGCAGTGATTGTTCTTTTTCCTCACATTAGTCTAAATTATCTTTTTAAATATGTTCATCTACTGTGTATTAGGCGTTATGCTAGCAGGTGTAGGGTGTAGTGCAGTGGTAAGCAAAACCAAACACAGTTCCTGTTCTCATGGAAATTAGTCAGAAAGAGAGAGAAAATCATTCTATGAATAAATGTGAAATTACAATTTTGACAAGTACTATGAAAGTCCGTGGTCCTGTCAAAATAAGTAACATGGAAGTGATCTGCCTTAGTGGTTGAGCACAGCTTCTGGGAGGAAACAACTTTTTTATTCAAGACACAAAGCATGAGCAGGAATTAAATAGGAAAAGAAAGTAAGTTAGTTCCATGCAAAGCAAGTACAAGTGGCCTGTAGAGAACATAGTATGACTGAAGAATAAAACTGTAGTTGGAGCAAGGAAACCAAGAGGTATGTCCAACTCTGATCTCCCTTCTGGGGTCCACACCCATATATCCACCTATTTGGTAACTCTACCTCAAATTCAATGTGTACAAAACCAAGCTATTAACTTGCTTGCCAAACTTAAGTCTCTCCCAATGTCCCCCATTTCAGTGAATGACACGCCATCTGTCCAACTGGAAATGAGAAATCCAGGAATCATTCTTGGCAATTCCCTCTTCTTCAATCCCATAGACTTTATAAGTAAGTCTCATCATAATTCAGACACACCAGGTTTCTCACATCCTCAGGCTTTCACTTTTGCTGGCTATCCTGCTTAGAAATGCCTCTCCACCCTCATTCCCTTCTCTTCATAGCAAAATCTTACTTATGTTTGAAAGCTTAACCTAAATCTATTGCTTTTAAAATCTTCTGTTACCCCTAGGCAGAAATAATGTTTGGGTTTCCTCAATGATATCTAACAAAAAACCAACCAAGCCTGTTGTCTTTGAGTTGATTGCAACGCATGGCGCTCCCACATGTTACAGAGCAAAACACATTCCATAGGGTTTTCATGGCTGTGCCATTTCGGAGGCAGTCGCTAGGCTTTTCTTTCAAGATTCCTCTGGGTGGGTTTGAATTGCCAACTTTTTGGTTAGTAGCCAAGTGCTTAACTGCGCCACTCAGGGAAGACAAATGGTATTAAATACCATGTAAACACTTCATCATCCCTCTTGAAAGTGGCGTTCCCTGGGAAGCTAACTTTGTGACAGATTAGTTTACGAGACTTTTATTATGAAGTGCTCTTAGAACCATTGCCAGTGGAATGGAAGGAAGTGGAGTGAAAGGAAGCAGGACTGGGCAGAAGGAGAATGAGCTGAGGTACAGTGTCAACAGTCCTCAGTTAATCCCATGGAGCACTCTGAGCTGGGACAGCCCTACACAATTGTCCCAAGATGCGGCAAGAAGGCCAAGACTTTGTACTCCCAGACTGATCGGTCACTGATGTGGGCATAATCTTAGCTAAGGCAGTTTTCCTCAGTAATGCCCCAAAAGTTTGGCAGGTATGTCTTCTTGCCACACACCCAGAATTGGGGAATAAATCTTTAATTCCTGAAGGGGTATCCAGACGATGTATCACAGCTTCCCCTACAAACCCCATACTCAAATCAAATCACTACCTTCCATGGAGCAGCTGATGGGTTAACCTTCTGGTTAGCAGTCAAATTCCTTAGGCACTATGCCACCAGAGCTCCTTATAAGCTCTGTGGTATTATTTTAAGGAAAGGTCCACCGTATTCACTAGGTTTGAAGATTTTTGAGGCCAGAGACCATGTATGTAAAGCAAGGATTTCGGATTTAGTAATTTTTTTTTTTAAAAGAAAAAGAACTACTGAAGTAATCATTAAATATATGGTCCAAGGAGACTGATTAAATAAAACCCATGAATATAACTGACAGAACAGAGCACCAAGCTCTTCCATTCCACCAGGATTGTATGATCACTCCCCCAAGAAGCCTTTTAAGGAGTTCTGGTGGTGCAGGGGTTGAGGCATGTGGGTGCTAAGCAAAAGGTCAGTGGTTCAAACCCACCAGCCACTCCATGGAAGACAGATGAGGCAGTCTGCTTCTGTAAAGATTTACAGCCTTGGAAACCTAATGGGGATTGCTGAGTCAGAATTGACTCCATGGCAGTAAGTTCGGTTGATAAGGAGCCTTGTAACATTTTCTTCCCTAATTTCCCTCTCTGTGAAATTTAAATACCACAGATTTACTGTGTATCTGTTTGTGTACTATATTTAACTATGCTTTATATATATAAAAGATTTTTCATCCCCAAAGCCAATAATTGTTATCTGTATGGGGGAAATCTCGCTCCATTGGGTAAAAATGATTTACAGCAATAAACATAACTGCTAATAGGATCAGATTACTTAAAAGTTAGCTAGTGAAACCAGAAGTAGATGGTACCTGGCTACCACTGTGAATCACTCAGAAAGGGATCAAATGAGATCCTGGATAAAGTGGGAGAAAAACTCAAAATTATATACATATATGTATATATATATATACTTGGAAGGAAGATTGGGCAATTTACTTCTGTAGAGATAGCGCCTTGTTGTTGTTGTTATGTGCCGTCGAGTGGGACCCAACTCATAGCGACCCCTCTTAGGGTTTCCAAGGCAGTATCACTACGGAAGTAGATTGCCCCATCTTCCTTCTGAGGAGTGGCTGGTGGGTTTGAACTGCCAGCCTTCCGGTTAGCAGTCAAGTGCCTTGGGCACTATGCTACCGGAGCTCCCTTATACTATATGTTGTTGTTATGTGTCGTTGAGTGGGACCCAACTCATACCGTCCCCTCCTTGGGTTTCGGAGGCGGTATCACTATGGATGTAGATTGCCCATCTTCCTTCCAAGGACTGGCTGGTGGGTTTGAACCGCCAGGCTTCTGGTTAGCAGTCAAGTGCCCTAGGCACTACGCTACCAGAGATCCTTTATACTACATAGGTATCTATAAACCTAGTTGTTTTGTGTGTTTTTAACTTTGGATAGCTGATTTAAAAAAAAAAAAAAAAAAAAACCTCACTGCCATCGAGTCAATTCAACTCCAGCGACCCCTCCTTGGGTTTCCGAGGCGGGATCACTATGGAAGTAGATTGCCCAACGGAAGTAGATTGCCCCATCTTCCTTCCGAGGAATGGCTGGTGGGTTTGAACCACCAGCCTTCTGGTTAGCAGTCAAGTGCCTTAGGCACTACACCACCAGAACCAAAAACCAAACCAAACTCACTGCATGGAAGCAGAGTGTAAATACCCATTGATGTTTACTGCTGACATTCCAGTGATACAACTTTCACTTTTGTTATCACATACACAGCTTTCCCTGCTTCCCTGGCCCCCATCCTAGTGCCCTAATTCATTATTTCTTAGTGTATCTTATCTTTTAGAGAGACTTGGAAATATCCTTTCAGCAATATATTTATAGACCATTTTTCAGCTATTTGTATAGATGATTATTTACTAATTCTTAACTAAATTTATTCTGAGTGTAACCCTTTCCTGACCCTACTTCCAAATTCTCGGGACCCTCAACTATAGTTCCCTTCTTTATAGTAAAATCACCTTCAACCCAGCAAGGAACTTATTTGCATTATTCTAATTGAAATAGTCTACATTTTGAAGACTGAAGCCTATTTTTTTTCTTTCATCAACCCTTAAAAATTAGTTACTGGAAGTTAACTTCCTGTTCTAACACCAACTGTACAGAGTAACTGAAAAAGAGGAGTAACCAAGGGGGACATTCTGACCCCAGGCTAGGACTCAATCCTTTGAAGTACCCCTGTTCTCTTCTACAAAAGGAGAAGCTACAAGTAGAGAACATTTGCTGGTCCCTTAAAACTTCCAAGCTCAAAGTGTTTAATTCACTTATTACAATATGGCCCAGGTAATTACAGTGCCAGTATTCTAACCTCAGGAAGAAATTAGAGATAGACACCAAAATTTAGATATGAGCATGTTCATGATAGAATTCTTCTAATGGGGAAAAAATAAGAAAACCTATAATCTAACTATCTAACAATAAAATATTAGTTAAGTAAATCCCAGTGAAGTTGGACAGGACTATGTAGCCATTAAAAAATGATATGTAATAGAATATTTATTGTGCAAACCTGTAAAACACTTTTGTTATTACCAGAGATAGTGCTGAAAAGCCTTGCTCTCTAAAATCATAGATTGACAAAAATTCTGTTTGAAAACCCATCAGTCAGAATGGAACATCTCACCTGTCTGGAGGATCTGAGCCATGTGAGCCACTTAAATTTTTTTTAAATTGCTTTATTGACATTTAATGGACACACAATAAACCATACATATTTCACGTATACAATCTGAGACGTTTTGCATTAATATACAGTATACTCATGAAGTCACAACCATAACCAAGACAGCAAATACCTCCCTTTCCCCCCTTTATCTCTTCTTACCTCCCACCATCCCCAAGTACCAGTGATCTTTTTGTCACTATAGAGAAGTTGCATTTTCTAGTTTTATATAAATGGGATTATACAGTATGTACTCTTTTTTTGGTCTGGCTTCTTTTACTCACATAATTATGTCATTTTGACTTAGAATAAGCAGTCTTTATTTCAAACCCAGGTGCAGAGCTTCAGGTAAGGGGTTTCAGACATATTTCACATTTATCTTACCTTTGCAATTTCAAAGAATTCACATTCTGAGTCTACCTCTCAGGCCAGGCTGATATTAACCTCTCTACATATACCCTTGCTTTGCTTTGAGTCTCTGAAAACATTGCTTCATTTAAATGTTACCTAAACTTCATCCTGCTGCAACTTAATAAACCTAACTTTAAAGAACTATAGGTGTGTCCCTGATAGGCTTTATTGTTGTTGTTGTTGTTATTTGCCCTCGAGTCAGTCCCACTCAGACCCCTCCTTGGGTTTCCGAGACAGTATCATTACAGAAGAATGATTCCCCAACCTTCCTTCCAAGGAGTGGCTGGTGGGTTTGAACCGCCAGCCTTCTGGTTAGCAGTCAAGTGCCTTAGGCACTACGCTACCAGAGCTCCTGATAGGCTTTATAGATGGGCGTTATCAATTGACATGCATGTTCACGACTATGCAAAACAGCAACTAGTATTATGACCTTTTTGAAATACAAATACACACAAAGGTAACTACAAGGTTATATAGGAAAAATGAGTATCTCTGTGGGGTAATACAGTAAATATTTTTGCTTTTTAAAATTAAAGGGCAGTCATGGAAAGAAGAAAAGTGATATAATTTTACTCAATCAATACTTCCTAGCTTACCAAAGGAACAGGCAAACCCCTCTGCTAACTATCGTTGGAAGTTAATTTTTGACTCATAGCAAACTCATGTGACAGAGAAGAACTGTCCCGAAGCGTTTACTAGGCTATAATCTTTAGGAAGCAGATCACCAGGTGTTTCTCCTGCAGAGCTGCTGAGTGAGTTCAAATCCCCAACCTTTCTCAGTTAGCAGATGAGCTCTAAATTGTTGTGCCCCAGAGCTTCTTTGTAATAGCTTCATTTAAAAATCCACAGTTTATCCTAGACTAGTCAGTGGAACTTCTTGGGACAATCATTGCATCCTTCACACTTCTGGAACGAAAACACACGTAGGATTACAATTGTAATTTCACAAGTATAAATGGAATTTGGAATGTTTTACAAGCAGATCCTGAAGACATCTTTTAAGTTTTTAGCCTTGTAATTCACAGTCTTTATGTCTGTAAAAAGACTGTAAGTCCGTATAAAACTTTGGAGTAGTAGTTTACTTTTATGATTTAGTATTTACAAAAGTTCCTTCTGCTCATCAATTACAAGATGCATTACAGCACAGTTGCAAAGTAGGTCACACACATTTTTGGCTTTGGTGCTTATAAATATTCCCCCATTCATATCTGTACGTATTAAGGCACTTGCTTACATGCTAATTTTAATTTAAAAGATAAAACGTTTCCTTATAGCAAAATGGAACTTAAAAATGTATCTTGTTTAAAAAAAAACAAACCCTATCTTGTTACTCAAACCTAAAAAGGCAATTCATTTCCTTCCAAAGCTGCCTCCCAAAGACGGTCCACAGAGTACATAAAAATAAGATCTTTTAAAATTTCTTTTGCGGTGTTGCTTACAAGGTTAAAATAAAGCAAAATGAGGAAGCTACCCCTATATATAAACACAATACAATGCTTATTTCTTATTAAAGCTACAAATTAGTAGGAAAAGAACATTTCCGCCCACGGGCTTACCAACTTTTGAATTCTGGGGAGTAACAACAGTGAGAGTGAATGAGCGAAAAGACTCGAACGCGCCTAAGCCAGGCTGGCAAATGGTAGGCACGCTTATCTGTGTTAGCTGGCCCCGAAGAGAGCTATCCAATTAGTGAATTAAACCCAGGCCTGGATGAAAAATGTCCGACTTCAGACTCAGCTAAGCCCACTCTGGAAGCATTGAGTCAACCGGTGATCCTAGGGAGAAAAGCTGCTTCCACTCACTCCCAGGAAAAACAAAAAGCCTACACCCTACACCCAAAAGGACCACTCTGACCTAGACCTCGTGACTCAGTTCATTGCTCTTCACCCTCTTCCTCTCTCTCGTCAGGCTTCCTCGACAGCCCCTCCCCTGAACTCATTCAAAGCGCCACGTCTCCTACCCAGAACCAACGCCGCCAATGAGCCCCTCCCAGGCTTCGGTCCATCCAGTGCCACCAGATTCCCGAAGTGAGCTCTTCTACCAGACCAGAACGATCACCGCCTGAGAAACCGCCACACCTCCCCTCCAACAGATCCCGCCCAGCCCGGCCCCGCCCGGGACCACGTGACCAATCGCACCGCCCACCACCGTCGACGTGATCCGGGGCCCGCCCCGGCGTCCCCGCGCGCGGCGTGGTTCGCGGCCCGAGCCGCCATTGTTTCGCCGAGGGAAGACAGCGGGGCCCTGGCACTGGCGCTGAGACGCCGCTTAGCGGCAGTCACTGGAGAGACTCCCTTTCGGTCTCCCTCTTCTCCAGGCGGCAGTGTCGTGAGGCTGACTAGGGGGAACCTGGGAGCCCCTTCTGCCTTCCCCGCGGTAGCAGCGGCCGATCCCCGCCTCCGGCGCGAGGGGCAGCCGCGATGCGCTCGGCCTGAGGCTGCCCGGCTCGGTCCTTCCTTGCCTCCCTTGACTATTCCACAGCGTCTCTGCACTCCAGCGTCTTCCTACGAGTCGCTTTCACGAGAGAGAAGATGGCTGCACCGGGCTGGCAGGACGAGCTAGCCCAGAAGGCCGAGGAGGGTTCGGCCCGACTACGGGAAATGCTTTCGGTCGGCCTAAGCTTTTTGCGCACCGAACTGGGCCTCGACCTGGGGCTGGAGCCGAAGCGGTACCCAGGCTGGGTGATACTCGTGGGCACGGGCGCGCTCGGGCTGCTGCTGCTGTTTCTGCTCGGTTACGGCTGGGCCGCAGCTTGCGCTGGCGCCCGCAAAAAACGGAGAAGCCCGCCCCGCAAGCGGGAGGAGGCGGCGGCCACGCCGGCCCCGGCCCCTGACGACCTAGCCCTGCTGAAGAATCTCAGAAGCGAAGAGCAGAAGAAGAAAAATCGGAAGAAGCCCGAAAAGCCCAAAGTGAGTAGGGGAGGAGCGGCGGTAGAGTGGGGGCGAGTGTCCGGTGCCATGAGTTGGCGTGGAGACCCTCCAGCAGGCCGAGCCCCAGCCGAGAGTGGAGAAGAAGAGTGAGATTCGTCGAGATCTGAGACGCAGATCTCCCAAGGTGGAGGAGGTGATAGGTGGTGGACATGTCACTTGGGGAATGGTGGAAACTCAGGAATTAAAGGCGAGTGGAGAAGACCAGTTTCGAGGAAGGAAGTTACAAGGTGTGGGGGGTATGGTTAATACCAGCGGCCAATGATTAAGACATTTTTAGGAACCGTGACCCATGAGTCGGAATCTACTCGATAGCAGTGGGTTTGTTTTTTGGTTTTGACAGCCCGAGTAACACATCAGCCTTAGTTGAGGCCTACAAGGGAGCCTGCTTTGGAGGGTAATGGGACCTTAAGGTGGTGGTGGGAAGTTGTGGGGAGACTGCGCATGGAAGACAGATGCTATTGAGTGGAGGAAATACGGTGACCTGAAAATTCTGAGGCTTAGGAAGAATTAAAGGTGCCCGAGTCTAGACGCGCTTCCATTTTAGTGGGGACTGTTAAAGGCAAATGGTCGCCCACTCTTGTTTCTGGTGACTGTGCCCATGGCAGCCCGAACCACCGGCAGTTGGTTACTTTACAGACTTTGGGGTACGTAATAGTCCTGTGACCGAGAGTTAAGGCAAGTTCAACGAAATGGTCTGTTATACACCCGATAGTGTGGGAGGCTTTTGAAAAAGGTATGACAGGGCACAGTGGTGCAGGCTGAGAGAGGGTTCAGGCTCCGATTTTCTGGACCACATGGTGCAAATGCAGAGACCCTTGCATTCCATGTTGTATTTCTACATTGTTTATTGCTATCTTCCTTTAGTTCCGTCATTATACTTTTCGTAGTGTTATTTATTGTTTATATGTTCGCTTTATAATTAAGCAAACTGAGGGTATAGAGGGTGTGAGGAATTAGAAATAACTCCTAACATATTTTGAAATCCACTGAATTAAGCTCTTCATCCTTTCAAAACAATTCAACAAGCCGGTACCAACTTCCTACTATGTGACATGCAGTCTGGTGTTTAGTGGGCAGTGCGGAGTATACACAAAGAAGTCAGATTCAGTCGTGGAGGCTCTTATATAGGAGACAGTCATAAATATTTCTAATATTCCATAGACTGACTATTAAGTCTATAGAGGGGTGAGCAGAGTGTTAATGAGGCTTGGAGAGTGGGAGACTAATTCTGTTAGAGGGATTTAGGAACATTATTGGAGGAAGTAGAATTTGAGTTCAGACTAATTTAAGGAGAGTGTTGTTGATAACCGTGAAGAATAAGGCTGAACTAAAGTCGTGACAGTTCACAGTTAATGCATTATTAAACCTAGATGAGCATTCACATTTTGCTTGCTGGTTAAAAGGACACAAGATACATATAAAACCTAGAAAAGAGCACAGTTTTGTCAAGGTGACTACTATTTTGAGTTAGGAAAAGTTATTAGGAGTATATATAATTATTTAAATTTTAGACAATCTGGTAATTAAGAGGATTACCAGAAGGTAATGTTAGGGTAGAAATCGAGAACCTAGCTCCAACGTAAGGGAAGAAGGTGATCTTGGGGAAAAAAAACAACAACACATTTGTTACATCTACACCCTGTGTGGATGAAACAGGTTGTGAAAATTTTCAAAGCCTTATTTGGGACATCTAGAATTTCAGATAGACTTGCGAAGACAGGTGCTCCAAGAGCCCATCTGAAGTGTATCCCGACACTCAAGATGACTCATCTAAAGAAGGAACACAGACTCCTGTGGTACTGGGAAAAGTGCTCTTTAGACTTAGGATCTATCATTCTTCTCTTTGTGTTTGAATTAAAGGTTGTTGTTATGTGCCGTAGAGTCGACCTGACTCAGCAACCCCTCCTTGGGTTTCCAAGGCGGTATCAATATAGAAGTAGATTGCCCAACCTTCCTTCCAAGGAGTGTCTGGTAGGTTTGAGCTACCAGAAATCCTTGCGTTAAAGGAGGAAAGGTAAATAATGTAGTATTAGCTTTGATGAGTGGAGAATGGGAGACTGACTAGATGGTTGGGCATCAATTGGGTGAAAAAATATCTTTGCCAACTGAATGATGAAGGTGTATGGGAGTTTTGCTCTGTCAGCATTTACCAAATTGTAGCTTTCAAACTTTTTTGATTGCAAACCACAGTAAAAAATATGTTTTGCATTAGAGTAGCCCCTCCACACACAAAACTTATTTTTCTTTAATGATATTTGTGACCCACAAAATGGTTTCACTTGTGATTGAGGAATGACCAACAATTAGAAAAACACTGCTGTACAAGGCTAAGAAAGAAAAGTTGCCATTTACTTAGTTCTCATTATATGCTTTGCACTGTGCTAAGTATTTACTTGGAGAAAAGAAAGATACTATTTGCAAATCAAAGGCAGTAAAAAGAAATTCAATATTTGTATGTCTCACTGTGACAGGGATACAAGAGTAAAAGCTCAGTTTCTCCCCAGGGAGCTTTTTATTCCAGTTGTGGAAAAAATTAACTCATAATGATACAACCACAATGGACTGACGTAGAAACAGAAGACCTTATCCTAGAAGTTGGCTTTGAAAGTGGGTAGGAGGAAGACATGGGGAGAGGGCAGCTAAGTAGGAGGGGAGAAAGACTGTCGGCTTGGCAGAAATGGGGAACTCTAAACTTGAGTAAGACATTTAATCTTGCTTTATTTAGCTTATCTTGTTTATAAACTGAAGATCTTAATCAAGTTAAAAACACTGTAGGATTCTGCAAAATGTTATCCCTGACTATTTACAAGATTGCTTTGAATGCATATTAACCCTTTCATGACAAAATTGTTTTTTGCTTTGAGTTTTTTGTTGATAATATATTTTCAGTTATGGAGAGCATACTGAAATCAAAGGGAAAACATTGTTTTTGAGGATAGTAGGGATTTTTTTTAGTAAGGAGCTCTGGTGGTGCAGTGGGTAGGGCATTTGGCTTCTAACCAGAAGGTTGGCAGTTCAAACTCACCACCAGCTCTGTGGGAGGAAGAGGAGGCAATCTACTTTTGTAAAGATTTACAGTCTTGGAAACCAAATAGGGGTCACTAAGAGAGTTGACATGATGGCAGTGAGTTTCGTTTTGAGTGAGAAGGATTTTTATACAGTTATGTGGGGATATATGTCCCAAGAGGACTATGGTAGTAGAATTGGTGAGGTGAGACCATGTCTTCAGATTCATGCATTTAATTATACAGGCCCTTGCCAGGTGGCAGTACGTACTGCAACTGGTATCACAGCTTCCCAGGAAACCTGAGAGGCTGAAAAATGTTGGTGGGTAATATATGTCACACAGGTAGATTCCTGAGCCTCAGGTATCTTACACATTCACAATTTCTGAAAATTGGTCAAGATAGTCTGCATTTTTAACATGCTAACTGATGAATCTTTGCTTATTATGAAAATTACTCACTGGTTTAGGGCCCTGAGATATGTAGTGAGAGAGATCTCCAAGCAGAGTCATCTTCAATTCTGTTACCATGTCATTCTGATATACTTATATTTTGATTCAAGTGGCTTCAGTAATGTAAACTACTACAACTTCTTTGAAAGGACATTCCAAGTGGATTTAATTTTCATCCTTTTATTATTTTTAGTGTTATATATTTCAATTTGAATTATTTTCAAAATTTTGTTTCCAGTAATGTGTATTTGTAGAGTAGATACTTGGGTTATTTAAATCTGTATTTATTTGGACCTATTCATAAAAAATTTTTTGAAATTCTTATGTCAGTTTCATTCCTAATAAAGTCTTGGTATGTGGCTATGACTTTTAGTTTGTTCCATACTTAAAAATGGAGGCTGGGATATACTTTTCATTAGATTTAGTTCTTGTTATTTTTTAAAATCATTCATTTAAATATTTCCCATAACACCTAGCTAAATGTAGGTAATTAATAGGCACTCAGCAAATATTTTTCACTTGACTTTTAGTGGTTCAGTGGTAGGATGTTCACCTTGCATGCAGTAGAGCCAGGTTTGATTTCTGGCCAAAGCATCTCAGGTGTGCAGCCTCCTCTTGACTGTTGGTGGAAGCTTGTGTGTTGCTATCATGCTGAATAGGTTTTAGCAGAACTTGTTACTAAGACAGACTAGGAGGAAAAGCCTGGCGATCTACTTATAAAAATTGGCCAGTGAAACTATAGATCACGGTGTTCCAAACTGATTGTGCATGCCAGAGTTGGGGGCCAATTTAACTGCAGCTAACAATAACAAGATCTTAGATAACTAATCTTACCAATTGATGCTTTGAATTTTAACGATGCACATAACCAAGGTCTGCTTCCAAAAAAAATTTATTTTAGTGAATAATGTATAATATGTAGAAATATTCGTACAGATTTGCCATAGTGTACTTATCAATATCTGTAAATTCCGTGAATAAAAGAGTAGTGTCTTGTTTACTACTGTATAACTTTGCACAGTGCTTGTGTTGTTTGTTGTTATGTGCCGTCGAGTCGGACTTGACTCACAGCGACCCCTCCTTGGGTTTCCAAGGCAGTAGCACTACGGATGTAGATTGCCCAACCTTCCTTCCGAAGAGTGGCTGGTGGGTTTGAACTGTCAGACTTCTGGTTAGCAGTCAACTGCCTTAGGCACTACGCTACCAGAGCTCCTTTGCACAGTGCTTAGCACCCATTAAATAATTATTGAAGAAATAATTATACAGCGAATGGTTATTTTTCATGCCTGGTAAACAGCCATGTGAGCCATCTTTTTATAGTAAAGATAAGGTGGCTGTTTGCCTCATGTGCTACTGCTTTCCTAATCTGGCTCTAGTTTTGTAAGCCCCGTCTTTCTACAGTCAGTAAGTTATTTTAATGATATGCTGTGTCTTTTATAGTCATTACTTCCCCTTCTAGTTTCACTGGCAGTGCCCTACTTTCATAGGGCTTTATTACCTTTACTTAGACTATCCTAGCAACATCCTATCTGGTTTTCCTTCTCCCAGTGACTTTGTTGCCAAACCTTTCTACCCACTCTTACCACTTTAGTCTTTTAAAGTCCAATCTTGATCATGTGACTTTCATATTCACCTATTGAATAAAGTCTAAAGTCTATGACTTAGAATTCAAGTCTCTTTTGATCTAACCCCACTTTAGGTTGGTTTTCATCATTATTTCTAAGAAATAATTCTGCTTAGCTAGACTTGTTACCTTTGTACATATTATTGTTCTTCTATTGGAAAGCCCTTCCCAGCTCTACTATAAAGCTTCCCCAGCCTCCCAGCCAGATTTATTCTCACTGTCTTTTTGATCATATTGGGCCACATTGTATAAATAATTGGTTAATAATTTTAAAAGCCTTTGTTGTATTGTCAGTTGCTTTGAGTCCATTCTCATGGCGATCCCATGTATGCAGGGTAGTAAATTGCTCTATAGGGTTTTCAAGGCTGTGACTTTTTGGAAGCAGATCACCAGGTCTGTCTTGTAAGGCCCCTCAGGATGGGTTCAAACCACCAGCCTTTCAGCTAGTAGTTGAGTACTTGATCGTTTACACCGCTCAGGCTACTTGTCTCTTTTTTATGTTTGTTGTAGCATAATGTTTATGTTTAGTTGCAACTCTGCACTTGCCATGTTTGTAGGTCAGAATAGTTGGATATCAGAATTTCAGTGGTTCAGTCTAATACTTAGTGATCCAACAAGTATCTGAGCATCTGCTATTATGTCTGTTTTCATATCAGTAGCATAGAGTACAGGAGCCCTAGTGGCATGATGGTTAAGTGCTCAGCTGCTAACTGAAGTGGTTCAGAGACGCCAACAGCTTGACAGAAGAAAAGACCTAGTGATCTCCTTCCGTAAAGATGACTGCCTAGGAAACGTAATGAGGCAGTTCTGCTCTGTTCATAGGGCTGATGGCACACAGCACCACCACAGCATAGAGCACGCTGCTAGAGTGCTACATGTGTATCATATAACTAAACCAGGTGCCACTGAGTTGACTCTGACTCAGTGTGCGTCAAGAGGAAAACTGCTCCATAGAGTTTTCGATAACTGATTTTTGTGATGTAGCTCCTCAGGCCTTTCTCCTGAGACATCTCTGGGCAGACTTGAACCTCCAGCCTTTGGTTGCAGTTGATTGCATCAGTCATTTGCACCACCCAGGTAGCCCAATACACACACATGTTGTGTTATGTGCTGTCGAGTCAGACCCAACTCATACCAACCCCTCCTTGGGTTTCTGAGGTGGTATCACTGTGGAAGTAGATTGCCCAAACTTCCTTCCAAGGAGTGGCTAGTGGGTTTGAACTGCCAGCCTTCTGGTTAGCAGTCAAGTGCCTTAGGTACTATGCTACCAGAGCTCCTCCGATACACACATGGAAGGTACTTTATAAATAGTAACAGAATGAACAGATGAATATGGTAGTTTGTCTCTGTACCTGGACCATTCCTCTTAACTCTAGAATCTCATGTGTGCACTTGACTCTCCCACTTAGAAGTCTGATAAAAGACCAAACTCACTATCGTTGAGTTGATCCGACTCGTAGCAACCCCTCCTAGGGTTTTCGAGGCAATATCTCTGCAGAAATAGATTGCCCAAGCTTCCTTCCAGGCATGGCTGATGGGTTTGAACCACCAGCCTTCTGGGTAACAGTAAAATGCTTTAGGCACTATGCCATAGTTATCTCAAATTCTAACATCTCCAAAATGCTTAATTCCCTGTTTTCCTCCAGTCTTCCCCTTTTCTGTAAATGGTAAATGTGCCAAGAGTAATCTGATTTTTTTCCTTGTCCTTATCTCCTCTTATCTTCTATCTCGTCATATCTAATCCATCATGTCCCATTTGTTTTATTTCCAAAATATATCTTCAGTCCAAATACTCTAGTTCTGTCACTGTAGCTCAAGCCACTATTGTCATCTGAATTGCTGTAGTAGCCTTCAGTTGACTGCCACTAACCTTTCCTCAGCACCCTAGTAAGAAGAGTGTTTTTTTTTTTTTTTAAATCATCTTGCTCAAAAACTCTTTAGTAATGTCTGCATTTAAAATAATTCTAAACTTTTCATGGCCTATATGGACCAGCACCTGCTTATCTTCGCAAGCTGATTGTGAGTGAGTTACTTCTCATTCATTACTTCCAGCTATAGTGATCTTTTTTTTAAGTTCTTCAAACTCTTTCACAACCCAGTGCCTTTATATGAGCTATTTTTAATACTGTGGAGCAATCTTTTCCCCTACTTTTTCTTCATCTTAAGTCTTACCTTCTCAGAGTATCTTCCCCTAATCATGCCATTTGAAATAGGTGTCCCTTTCTGTTTTCTATCTCAACTTCTTGTATATTTCTTTTAATTTTTGTAATATTTGCATATTACAGTTTGTAGATAATTTATTCATTTACTTTTTTGGGTGTCTTTTTCCTCTCCTAGATTGTAAGCTTCTGAATTTGTAATGGCAAACAATGCCTGGCATATATGAAAGAAATTATTTTTGAGCTAAATACTGAATGAAGTGGCTAAAATGACATCACAGTTTCATTGGTTAATCAGTTATTGAGCTAAATTGTCTTATGTTTCTGATGGAATTGTGGTTTTTATTATTAGGTAGTGGTTTTGATTTATCCAAGGTTATAGAGAAAGGTGTTTCAAAAGCAAAACAATATCCTAATCTCTAGCCTAAGAACTCAGTTATTTTCACTTTACCTCTCTGGTTTCCATAGCATATTAATATGCCAGGATATTAAATTGCATTCAGAGAACAAAACTAGTTTTCCCAGTAAGTTACACCTTTCTTTATTGTTTTTAAATTTTACTTTTATAATCACAAGTTTTTGCTGAAAAGTATGATGACCTTTACAAAAGCTCTAGAATTTTGGTGGTGAGATTTTTTTCATCTTTTTATTCTGTTCATGTTTTTTTTTTTCTGTTCTGCCAGAGACCTAGCAGAAAAGACCTGTAATAGTTGTGCTTATCATAGTCAGATACCAAGAGCAGCATTGAACCCCCTGAATGCTTGTTTCATTGCGCTTTGGCCTTATTGATTGCTGTACTGCTTTCAGGGAGTTCTGGGATGGTACAAATGGTTAATGAGCTTTCCTGTTAACCGAAAGGTTGGAAAGTCAGTTCTACTCAGATGCTTCTGAAGAAAGACCTGGCAATCTCCTGAAAAATCAGCTACTGAAAACCCTGTGGAGCACAGTTTTACTCTGATACACATAGGGTTGTGATGAGTCAGAGTTGTCTCCACGGCAGTGGTTTAACTGTTTCACAAGGCTGTGAGCCTTAAAGTTGTTTGGAAATTATTATCATTCAAACAAAAACAAAAGATCTAAATGAGGAATTTGTTATACAGTCAACTTTAAAATTCACCATTTTCTCTCCAAATGCCAGTTTTCAAACTGTTGCACAGAATATCAGGATTCTAGAAGGCATCCACGAGGATTCAAGAAAGACGTCATGGCTGTGTGTCTGCTCTATCACTTGTAATCCTTATGTCAGTACCTATCAGTTTGAAACTTGCAATCAGTGTCCTGTTTAGTTTTTCAGAAATGATGGTTAGTGTAATTTGGCCTGTGGACGGTTACTGAGTGTCATCTTCCCATCCGATAAAAATACCTCAAGACGTGCCTGGTACAGTCAACAGAGAGAGTGTAGAATACCTGAAATAGCTGAATTTGTATCTAGCTGTTTAGAAGGCACTAGGAAATAGATACACAGCAAGCTTTTGCAGATTTGAATTATAGGTCATATTTTTAAGACTGTTCTCTCAGTTTTTAAGTTTAAAATTGGGGTTGAATTTAAAAATGAGTAGATAAATTATGTCTGAAAGTAAAGTTTATGTAATTTGGCAGAAAAAAAAAGTCCAGAACTTTCAAACAAACTGCCTAGAAATTGTTCTATCTTAAATTTGTATCAAAACTCTTTACATCTGAAACTAAGGAACTGCCTAAGACTGGTCTTTCCCCTTAAATGAGATAGTGCATGTAAAGCATGTAGTAAGGTGCCTGGCACACAGCAAGTACTTGAAAACCATGAGTTGTTACCATGAGGCTGTCTCATGGTCTAACCTGTCAACTAAAGATGATACTGCTTTTGAATTTCCATAATATTCTGTCTTTTTTTTTTTTATTTTGTATGTAATATATGTATGCACTCTTTGTATGTTCAGAATAGGTTTTAGCTGAGAATATTGAGAATCCAGTGAAGTAACTTGTCTTTGGTGACACATTTGGAATTTCAACACTGGGCTCTCAGCTTGTCTTCAAAGCCTATGCTTTTTCCAATAAAAAAAGGGGACGGGAGGGATGAAAGTGTACCATTTGTCTTATATTTTAGTAGGTACTGCTGTATACCTGTATTCTTCCTTTGCTTAGATTCTAAGTTTCTTGAGGGCAAGGACTGTGCCTTACTTGTGTTTGTTTCAGGGTTTTAAGGGTTTGACATACTGTTATACTATGTTTACTTTGTACTGAGTGATAAACAAATATTATATTATTTTCTTAGAAAATGGTGAAACTAAGCTGTTTTTAAAAAGAAAAACAATATTACAGTTGCTGTCTCTAAAGCTCGTTTGGACAGTTTTTAGCTTCTGAGAGGATGTATCTACTTAAAATTCATATTCTGTTAACTTTCCAAAAGAATTTGTATCTGGGCCTGATGTATGCAGCTTTTTCTTAGACTCTTTGATCACCAAGATTTAACTTTCATTTTGAGCGTTCTAGTATAAAAATAACCCAAATGCTTCAACATGAGAAAGGAGAGTAATGGGCCATCACTGCTGTAGAGAGGAAAGGCTATTGAAAGGGAAGAAACAGTTTCTTGAATAAGTGTGCTTTCCACATATTCTCTTACATAATATAATTCTAATGAGAAACCTGTAGTATAACTACGTATCTTCCTTGTATTTACCAATGATGAAATCAAGGTATAGGTGCTTTCATTTCAGGTTGTCTGTTCCCACATGGCCTTCATTTTTTAAAATACACTTTTATTTGTAAAGCAGTTAGATTTACAGAAGGATTATAGAGAAAGTCCAGAGAGTTCCCATATACCTCCCCCCAAACAGTTTTCGCATCTGTAGAATGGTACATTTGTTACAATTAATCAGCTACCTTGATTCACTAACTAAAGTCCATAGTTTACATTAGGGTTCACTCTTGGTATTATACCATTCTTTGGGTTTGACAAATGCATAATGACATATATCCATCATTATATATCGTTCGCTGAGTTCAGTGCATCAAATCTGTTCTTTAGATGGTCTCTAAATTCAGGAGGGATATATTCAAGATCATATTTTGGCTCTATTGGAATTGTTTTAATTGTCTTTAACTTCAAGTTGAACTTGCATATGAGCAGTTGATGGTTTCTTCCACAATCAGCTCCTGGCCTGGTTTTGGCTGAAGATACTGAGCTTTTCCATCGCCTCTTGCCACAGATGTAGTCAGTCTGATTCCTGTGTGTTCCATCTGGCGAGGTCCACATATACAACTGCCATTTGTGTTGTTGAAAAAAGGTATTTGCAATGAATAAGTTGTTGGTCTTGCAAAATTCCACCATGCGAGTTCCAGCATTATTTCTGTCACAAAGGCCAAATTTTCCAACTACTGGTGATTCCTTTTTGTTTCCAACTTTTGCATTCCAGTCACCAGTGATAATTAACACATCCTGATTGTGTGTTTGGTCAATTTCAGACTTCAGAAGTTGATTAAAAAAATCTTCAATTTCCTCATCTTTGGCTTTGGTGGTTGGTGCATAAATTTGAATAATAGTCATATTAAGTGGTCTTCCTTGTAGGCGTATGGATATTTTCCTATCACTGACAGCATTGAACTTCAGGACAGGTCTTGAAACATCCTTTGTGATGATGAATGCCACGTCATTCCTCTTTGAATGGTCATTCCCGGCATAGTAGATCATATGGTTGTCTGATTCAAAATGGGTAAAATCAGTCCATTTCAGCTTACTGATGCCTAGGATATCAATCTTTATGCATTCCATTTCATTTTTAACAACTTCCAACTTTTCTAGAGTCATACTTCGTACATTCTGTGTTCTGATTATTAATGTTTGCAGCTGTTTCTCCTCAATTTGAGTGGTGCCACATCAGCAAATGGAGGTCTCGAAAGCTTTACCTTATCCATATGAGTAAGGCTGGGTTTACTCTGATGATGCAGCTCTTTCCCAGTCGTATTTTGAAAGCCTTCTAGCCTAAACGGACTATTCATAAAGTTGCGCAGTAATCTATCAGACAGTGTTTCTCTGCTATTCATAAGGTTTTCCCTGGCCAATTGTTTGAGGAGTGGCTGGCCTCTTCCTACTTTCTAGTCTGTCTCAGCCCTAGAAGTACCCTGTGCTCCACCTTTTTATCCCTTTTCTCTCTCCTGTCAAACCCCTGGCAACAACTGATCTTTTTATTGTGAAGTTGAGGAAATTCTCCTCTATTCTAGTTTTCTGAGATTTTTTTTTTTTTCGTATCATGAATGGGTATTAGATTTTGCCAGATTGTTTTCCTGTGGATATGATTTTTCTTCTTTGCTGATGTAGTAGATTACATTAATTGATTTTTTGAATGTTTAGCCAGCCTTGCATACTTAGACTAAATCCCTTTTGGTCTTGTTATGTAAATTTTTTTATACATTTTGAGATTCAACTTGCTAATACTTTGTTGAGGATTTTTGCATCGTGAGAGATACTGGCCTGTAATTTCCCTTTTTCGTAATGCCTTTGTCTGGTTTTAATATTAAGATAATGCTGGCCTCATAAATGGATTAGGAAGTGTTCCCTCTGCTTCTGTGTTCTGGAAAAGAATTGGTATCATTTCTTCTTTACATGTTTGGTAAAATTCCCCAGTGAAACCATCTGGGCCTGGTGCTTTCTGTTTTGGAAGGTTAATAATTTGATTCAAGTTGCATGGTCTTTTTATATTTTATTAGTTTGTAATTAATAAGCTGCTCTTCTAGTTCCTAAAACTAAGACATTTCCCAGTAATTTGAAGTCATGGGTTTTAAATTTTGTGTCTAGAAATAAGGGAGCTCTGCTAGTATAGTGCCTAAGTCACTTGACTGCTAACCAGAAGGCTAACCAGAAGGTTCAAACCCAACAGCCATTCCTTGGAAGGAAGATGGGGCAATCTACTTCCGTAGTGATACTGCCTTGGAAACCCAAGGAGGGGTCGCTATGAGTTGGGTCCAACTTGACAGCACGTGACAACAACAACAAGTGAAAATAGGGTTCTAAATGGCTTCATTTTAGAAGTCAAGTGCTGAACCTTATAGATGCTGATCATTCAGATACAGACTCCTAGAATTTGGCATCAGTTTAATAAATATGTGAAGGCTGCTCCAGTGAAGTAGAAGTCTATTATTAAACATCTTTTCTTCTGAGCCTTAAAACTCTCTGAGTACAAGTTCCTTTTGTATGTCCTTGTTTGCCCAGCCTCTGCTGCTTAAGTACTTAATAAACATACATGGAATTAATTAGTTGAAGATTGACTAACTTGAAGAATATTATTTCCTTGGAATCAGGTTCCTTTCTTCCATTCTCCTTATTGTCAGCTAGCTGTCTTCAATAAGGTTTACCACCCCCCTCCCAACATACACAGTATCTACTTTGACCATCTGTTTACTATTGTATCCCTTGCACAGTTCCCAAAATATATTACAGAGTCAAATATTTATTGGTTGAAAGAATGAAAATTTGAATCTGGGAATATATGTGCTCAGGCTATATAGGCATATACTGTAAGAATCTTTCTTGTCTGTACGTTTCTACTTAAGAGGGAATAAAATTGCCTAATACTGAAACTCTTTAATACTTGACTAAGTTTCTTTGCATAAAGTCTGAAGTTAAATTACTGTAGGATTAGTTCTCTAATAAATTGTGACGTAGTAGAGTTAAATTTTCCAATATACATCATAAGCTACTTTTTAAAAACCTCCTTTATATTGACTGAATTCCTAAACATGCATTTGGGACTTTTTTATGTTAACGCTGAAAGTTAGTGTAATTGTACTTGATGTAGTTTCTCGTCAGTTAACCACAAAAAAAAGGGTTGTTGGCATTAAAAATAATGGAGATGTACTGTTAAGTCAATTCATAATTATTTATGAAGACAATGGAAGTATAAATGAGAAGCCTTGCTCATGATGACTTCCTTGATGTTTGCACATGTCAAATATTAGTAACTTGATTTTATCAAATAATACCTAGGAGTTCAGCAAAAATATTTACATATACATGCATATATACTAGGTACACACAGAGAAAGGGATTAGAAGAGGTAGCAGTAAGTAGAAAGGAAACCGAGTCAAGAGTGAGGAGACCAGCATTTTAGTTCTATGTTTACAGTAAGCTGTCTGACTTTAGTAAGTTGCTTAAAACCCAGCAGATTAAAATGTGGATTAATTAGGAATTTAATCAGCTAAAAGACAGCTTTAGTTTTGAGTTTCTGCCACAATTCTTTGGAAAAGCCTACAAATGAGGGTTTAGAATATTAACGGCCTCTTTTTTTTTCCGCTACTGCATGTCTCTGTTAATTTTTAACAAATGCAGGAAAAGTCAATGGTAGGAACTTAGAACACTCAGATTGTTTTGTTGAGTATATCTCTGCTGTATTGAGTAGGCAGTCATCTTTTTTTATTTTGCAAGAACTGGGCAAGTGAACAGAAGAGCTAGGATGCAGAATAATGTTAGAACACAGATGCCTGGGCCCTATTCATCTAAATCCTGAACCTATAAATTTCTGTTGATGAGGTTCAGACATACTTGTTGAAAGCATTTCAATAAATGAGTCTGATTAAAAGACAGATTTGAGAATTTCAGGCACTCATGAACACCTCTAAATGCTTTTATTTTAGGAATGTAGGAAAGTTATTGTTATGTGCTATCGAGTCATCTCGCACTCATAGGGACCCTATGCACAGCAGAACGAAACACTGCCTGGTCCTGTGCCAGCCTCACAATCCTTGCTATACCTGAGCCCATTGTTGCAACCACTGTGTCAATCCATCTCATTGAGGGCCTTCCCCTTCTTCGTTGACCCTCCACTTTACCAAGCATGATATCCTTCTCCAAGGAATGGTTTCTTCTGACAACATGACCAAAGTAAATAAGACAAAGGCCGGCCATTCTCGCTTCCAAGGACCATTCTGGCTGCACTTCCTTAAGGACAGATTTGTTAGTCCTTTTAGTAGACCATGGTACTCTTAGCATTCTTCTCTAGCACCACAACTCAAAAGCATCAGCCCTTCAGTCTTCCTTATTCTTCGTCCAGCTCTCGCATGCATAAGAGGCAATTGAAAATACCATGGAGATGCATCTTAGTCTTCAAGGAGACATCTTTGTTCTTCATCACTTGAAAGAGGTCCTTTGCAGCAGATTTGCTCAATGCAATACGTCATCTGATGTCTTGACTGCTGCTTCCATTGATGTTGATTGTGACAACTTTGATCTTTTCTCCATCCACCAAGAAGCCGTTTATTGGACCAGTTGTGAGGATTTTTTTCTTTATATTGAGGTATAATCCATACTGTAGACTGTAGTCTTTATCAGTAAGTGCTTCAAGTCATCCTCACTTTCAGCAAGCAAAGTTGTGTCATCTGCATATCGCAGGTTGTTAATGAGTCTTCCTCCAATCCTGAGGCTGCTTTCTTCTTCATATAATCCAGCTTCGCAGATTATTTACTCAACATACAAGTTCAGTAAGTATGGTGAAAGATAAAACCTTGACACACTCCCTTCTTGATTTTGAACCATGCAGTATCCCCTTGTTCTGTTTGAAGACAGCCTCCTGATAAATGTGCAGGTTCCTCATGAATATAATCAAGTGTTCTAGAATTCCCATTCTTAGTGTTATCCATAATTTGTTATGATCCACACAATCGAATCAATAAAACATAAGTCAACCGTTTTTGAATATCTTCAGTAAGATTTTACTTGCATGTGATATTAATGATATTGTTCAATAATTTCTACATTCTGTGGGATCACCTTTCTTTGGAAAGGGTACAAATTTGGATCTCTTTCAGTCAGCTGGCCAAGTAGCTGTCTTCCAAATCTCCTGGCATAACTGGAGTGAGTGCCTCCAGTGCCTCCAGTGGGGCATCCGTTTGTTGAAACATCTCAGTGGGTATCCAGTCAATTCCTGGAACCTTGTTCTTTGCGAATTCCTTCAGTGCAGCTTCAGCTTCTTCCTTCAATACCATTGGTTCTTGATCATAAGCCACCTCCTGAAATGGATAAAGATCGACCAGGTCTTTTTGGTACAGTGACTCTGTATTCCTTCCATCTTCTTTTGATGTTTCCTGCATCATTCAGTATTTTGCCCATAGACTCTTCTGATATTGCAACTCAAGGCTTAAATTTTTTCCTCGCTTTTTTCAGCTTGAGAAATGCCAAGCATGTTCTTCCCTTTTGGTTCTTTAACTCCAGGTCTTTGCACATTTCATTGTAGTAATTGCCTTTGTCTGCTCGAGCTGCTCTTTGAAATCTTCTGTTCAGCTCTTTTATCTTGTCATCTCTTCATTTGCTTTCGCTACTGTCCACTCAAGGGCAAGTTTCAGAGTCTCTTCCGACATCCATTTTGGTCTTTTCTTCCTTTCTTGTCTTTTTAATGACTTCTGGCTTTCTTCATGGATGTTCTTGATGTCATTCCAAAATTCCTCTGGTTTTCAGTCATTGGTGTTCATTGTATCAAATCTGTTCTTTAAATGGTCTCTAAATTCAGGAGGGGTATTATCAAGGTCATATTTTGGACAGTGTTGTACTTCGGGATAGATCTTGAAACAGTCTTTGTGACGATGAATGCCACACCATTACTCTTCAATTTATCATTCCTGGCATAGTAGATTATATCGTTATCTGATTCAGATTGGCCAAAACAGTCCATTTCAGCTCACTAATGCCTACGATATTGATCTTTATGTGTTCCATTTCATTTTAGACAACTTTCAATTTTCTTAGATTCATACTTTGTACATTCCATGTTCCAATTATTAATGGATGTTTGCATCTGTTTCTGCTCATTTTGAGGCGTGCCACATCAGCCAATGGAAGTCCCGAAAGCTTTGCTCTATCCGTATTGTTAAGGTCATCTCTACCGTGAGGCGTCAGCTCTTCCCAAGTCAAATTTTGAGTGCCTTCTGACCTGGGGGGCTAATCTTCCGGCACTGTGTTGACAGTGTTTCAGGACTATTCATAAAAGTTTTCCAGTAATATATCAGATAGTGTTTCACTGCTATGTGTAAGGTTTTTCCCTGGCCAATTCTTTGAGAAGTGGAAGGCCTCTTCCTTCTTCTAAGTCTGTCTAAGCCCTGAAGCTCCGCTGAAACCTATCCACCATGGGTAACCCGGCAACACAGTACCATAGCCTCCAGCGTCACAGCAGCAAGGAAGCCACCACAGGACAACAAACTAACAGACTAGTTCCTCTCCCTTAGTTGTTTCTAACCCATCTGCACCTGCCTACCTCAGGCCCTGAGCCTTAATATAGAGCCACACCCAAGTGAAAAGAGCCTCCAAGCTCCAATCCCCAGCCTTAGTAAAGAGCTACACCCAAGTGAAAAGAAGCCTTCACGCCCCAGGCCTGCCTACCTCAGACTGCTGCCTTAATATAGAGCTACAGCAAGTAAAAAGCAGGGGGGAATTGAGGTAACCTTTTTAGATTGTGGCAGTGGGTTGGTAAAGAGTGTTAATAATGTAATATATTATATTACAGAACTAGAGGGAACCTTGAAAATTATCTAGTACAGGGGTCAATAAACTGTGGTCCATGGGCTAAACCTGACCTTGCATCTGTGTTTGTAAATAAAGTTTTATTATAACAAAGCTTGCATGTTAAGTTGTATATCATCTCTGGCTGCTTTTTCACTACAATGGCAGAGTTTTGTGGTTGTAACAGAGACTGTATGGCCTGCAAAGCTTAGCATGTTTACTGACATTTTACAGAAGAAGTTTGCCTACCTTTGAGTAGCTCAAGCCTGTTATTTTGTAGATGTCAAAATAAGGCTTAAAGATAATAAGTAAAATGCTCTGTGATTACACGGCTAATTGGTGGTCAAAATGCAAATATAATTTAGTTCTCTTTTTCCAATCTCCATTCTAGTATTTTTTTGTTAGCATAGCGCCTAAGGCATTTGACTGCTAACCAGAAAGCTGGCAGTTAAAACCCACCAGCCACTTCTTGGAAAGAAGACTGGGCGATCTACTTTTGTAGAGATACTGCCTCGGAAACCCAAGAAGGGGTCACTGTGAGTCAAAATCGACTCGACAGCAATGAATTTGTTTTTGTTTTTGTTTTTTAATTATTTTTTCCTATCTCCATTCTAGTATTTTTTTGTTGGAGGAACTGATGCTAGGTGAGATCATAAAATATATTTGTAGTATAGAATTTTGTTTATAAGATCATTATTTATGTTATTAACTACAAAACACTGTTACCTAGGGCAGTAATCCATTAAATCTTGGATAACACTTCTGCACAAAAGTCTTTTTAATTTGAGTTAGAGGGTGGAATTTGATTGTATGTTGTACTGTTTCCTGAGTAAAAATCTTTTGTTTAATCTGCCAAGCAATTTTTTAACATAATACTTTTTTTTTTTTTTTTTGTTACATATACAGCCAAATGGACGATCTGTTGAAGTGGCTGAGGAGGAAATCGTTCGTCCTCCTCGAAATGTAACAGCAAAGCAGCCATTAGAGCCAGACAAGAAAAATGAAAAGGTGAGTCGGGGAGCATATGAAATATGCAAGGTCTTTAATAATGAGAGCGACTTATTATGAAAATGATAACCTTGTTTCACGAAATTGTCAGGGTACCCGCTTACAAGGAAAAATGTAAAAATGAATAGTGTGGTGGATGGTTAGTGAGAGTTTGTTTTGATTAAATGTTTAATTACAATATATTTTTTTTTAATAGGAAGCATTTATCAGCAAGTATTTTGTCTGTAGGAGAAAGATGTGGCAAATCTACTACCATAAAGATTATAGCTTTAGAAAGCCTATGGGGCAGTTTTTTTCTGTCCTGTAGCGTCCCTGTGAATCAGAATTGACATGAGAACAATTCTGTTTGGGTTTTTTTGTTTTGTTTTGTTTTAGTACGTGCTAGCTAGGTATACTTTTATCACTTTATATAATATAGAAAGTATTATAAATTTTATTTATAAATATCTAACAAATGGGAAACCTGAGGCTTAAGTAAGTTACCTAGGCTATAAAAATTATAATTTTTATAATCAGACCATCTGATTTCAAAGTCTGTGCTTTTGACTTCCCTGTATTATTTCTGATCCTCTTAAAAAAAAAAAAAAACTCTGCCGGGCAGATAGTAATAGCCCCATTTTACAGATAATGGCTCTGAAGCTTTGAAGAGATTTCATGGTTTCACTCATCTTACACAGTTTCTGAACTTCCATCACCAAAGCCCGTGCTCTTTATGCTACTCGACAATGCTGTTTCCTTTCAGTTGCTGTTGTTTTTCCAGCATAAAGCTTCTGCTGTTGGTTTGTTGCATATATTTATTATCATACTTTCTTCATAGTAATAAATACCATAACTCGTGGCTTGTGTTCTTTTTGGGGGGGGGCGGGGCGGGAGCTCTTGTGGCATAGTGCCTAAGGCATTTGACTGCTGACCAGAAGGCTGGTGGTTCAAATCCACCAGCCACTCCTTGGAAGGAAGGTTGGGCAGTCTACTTCCGTAGTAATACTGCTTCAGAAACCCAAGGAAAAGTCTCTGTGAGTCGGATCCAACTCCATGACAGTGGTTGCATTTCGCATTTGGTGTTCTTTTTTAGCTATCCTGAATCTTGAATTTATACTTTTTAACTTGGTTCAGTCTTAGTAGCTTATTTTGGTTAATTTTTGTGTGTATAATTGTGTGTTTCAAATATGTGGTGTTTTTTTAGAGTTCTTACAACTTTCTTTATAAATAGACATATCTTAGATCTACTTACATGTCTCAGTATACTTTATCTTTGTTTTCATCTCAAAGCCACATCTTGGGTCCTTTGAAAAGTACAATGTTTTGCTTACAGAGTAATCACTCTAAACTGGGATGTTGCGTTCCTGGCCTTGTTACTTGAGCAAAACTTCATTGATAGACATGATATGTGACAAAAGCTATAGATGTTAGGTCTGTAGAGCAGGTTAAATTACCATAGTTTGCTAAATCTTTATTTGGGATATGCAAGTCAATGCCTCATTGATACTATTGTCTGGTAAAGTGCACTTAGGATGATTAGCCAGACTGAATGCATTATGTATTATGCTGAAGGGAATAAAGAGAAATACAAGATGTACTTGCCCTCACAGAGATGAATGTAATTAAGGAAAGACAATCACAATGGAAGATAACTAGTAACGTAAGTCATTAAGTGCCAGGTAGTCAGAGGAGAAAGATTATCCTCATTGGATAATTAGAAAAGATTGACTTCTTTGGACTATGAGCGTGGTATTTCAGTAAGAGAAATGGGAGAGAAACAGATGAACACAATCACATTATTTAGAAGAAACAAACTAACATGTTTAGGCATATTCAGGGAAAACTTAGATGTATTAAGCTATTGGTAACATTTATTCTTTTTTTTTTTTTTTTTTTTTAATTGTGATTTGGATGAAAGTTTACAGAGCAAATTTACTTTCCATACAGCAGTTCACATACACTTTGACTTTGACATTGACATTGACTCCAGTTTACCACAATGCAACAGCTCCCCTCCCTCTTCCTCCCCATAGTTACCTCTTTCCTATGTCATTTCCTCCATGCACTCCTGCCCCCTCAGCTATGGCTCTGTGCATACATAGCTCTTCTATTCTCCCATGATTGTTCTCTCCAAGGAGTGTATCTACCTAGTGTAAATGTTCACCTCAGATGCCTGTCTTTTGTTTGGCAGAAAGCCACAGGAGTGGGTTCAGTTCCACACCTGAAGGGCAGCTAGGGACCATAGTCTCAGTGGTTCCATCAGGCTCAATCAGACCAGAAAACCGGGTCCCTCTCCCCCCACAAATGATTTTGAGTTTTGTTCTACATTGTTCTCCCACTCTATCCAGAATCTCCTACATAGATTCCCCCTCTGAATGGTTGGCAGTGGTAGCCAGGCACCATCTAGTTTTTCTGGTCTCATAGTCATATAGGCTGAGGATTGCATGGTGTACCAGTCGCTTGGCCTAATTGTTTCTGTGAATCTTTGGTTTTCTTCTTTCTTCTTTGCTCTGGACAAGGAGAGACCCATCGTTGCATCTAGATGGCTGCTTGCAAACTTTTAAGATCCTAGTCGCTACTCACCAAAGTAGGATGTGGAACAATGTTTTGTGTAGTATGTTATGCCAATTGAGCTTGATGTCCCCTGTGACTATGGTCCCCAGCCCACAGGTCCAACTGTTCGTTCCCTCTGTGTAGCTAGCTGTGGCCAAGAAGTAACAACAGTCTTGTCACTTGTCAGCTCTACTATACACCTGAGAATTCTTATAAAACATAGCAATACACTTGTAGAAATGTTGTCTGCCAACCCTGTACATGGTCTTGGGCACAGTCCCCCCTGCATGGATGTACCTGTAGTATGTATCTAATATAATAATAAAGGTCTGAATTGAGGTAGAAGTACAAATACTGTTAATAAAAGAAATAACAAATGCAAAAATGTCTAAAACTTGATCACCATCAGGTTGTTCAGGATGAAGTCAGTGGTGTGCCAACATAGTTGACTATCTTAGTAGTTAAAAGTACTCATAACTACTACTTAAAAGTTGTTGTTGTTATCATGTGCCATTGAGTCGAGCCCGACTCACAGTGACCCCTCCTTGGGTTTCTGAAGAGGTATCACTATGGAAGTAGACTGCCTAACCTTCCTTCTGAGGAGTGGCTGGTGGGTTTGAACTGCCGGCCTTCTGGTTAGCAGTCAAGTGCCTTAGGCACTATGCTATCAGAGATCCTACTTAAAAGTACTACCCTTATATTTTTGTGCTACACAGTCTACAAAATATTTTTACATCTCTTAATCCTGATAATAAACAACTCTGGATGGAATATTTTTCCATTTATACATAAGCTTAGTAAAATGTTCAGTGAATTGCTTAAGATCACATAGCTAGTAAGTAATGTTCTCTTCGTTTATCTAAGGCAGCAGTTCTCAAAGTGTGACCTGTGAACCTCTGGCAGGAGGTCCCAGGGACCCTTTGTGGGATTTCTGAAAGTAAAACTATTTTCTTAATAATTAGAACTTCATTTCCCTTTTCACTTTGTTGATGTTTGCATTGATGGCACAGAAGTATGGTGGACAAAACCACTGGTGCCTTAGCACAAATCATGGCAGAGACACCAAAATACTAGTATTAATTTTATTCTTCACTGCTATTCACACACAGTTTTGGGGGGGGGGGTTGGGAGTCTTGTTTCACTAGCATCAAGTGGCCTTGATGCAGCAGTGAAAATTACTAATTTTGTTAAATATCAGTATGCACTTTTTAAACATTCTGTGTGTTTAAATGGGAAGTATGCTGTAGTATGCTGTATACTTCACCACAGTGGTTGTCTTAAGAAAAAAGCACTAGTGTGATCAAGTTGCAAGCTTAACTATTAGTTTCATGTTACCCCCATTTTTATATGAAAGAAGCAGAAACAAATCATGATTATTCAGTTGGATATTTGCAGAAATTTTCTCAAAAAAATAAACAAAATGATCTTGTCACTTAAAGGAAACAATTGATAGTATTTGTTGCAAATGATAAAATGATTTGTTGCCAAATGAAAATTAGAATTTTGGAAAATGTGTGTCTCTGCCATGAGCTTGACAGCTTCCCAGTACTTAAGTAATTTCTGATAAAGTCGGTTCTTATGTTAGTAAATGTATTTTTTAAATATATATGTGTATAATATAGAATGAAATGTGTTAACATTTGGAAAAAAGGAGTTCTGGTAGCATAGTGGCTAAGGCACTTCACTGCTAACCAGAAGGCTGGCAGTTCAAACCCACCAGCCACTCCTCAGAAGGAAGGTTGGGCAATCTACTTCCATAGTGATACCACCTCGGAAAC
>NW_006921608.1:15784265-15828361 GCF_000298275.1 Orycteropus afer afer | reverse complement strand
ATTCCAGACCTCAAGGGCAGCTAGGGGCCATAGTCTCAGTGATTTCCTTCAGGCTCTATCAGACCAGAAAAACTGGTCCCTCCCCCTGCCCCAAATGATTTTGTGTTTTGTTCCACATTGTTCTCCTACTCCATCCAGGTCTCCTACATAGATCCCCCTCTGAGTGGTTGACAGTGGTAGCTGGGAACCATCTAGTTCTTCTGATCTCATAGTTGTACAAGCTGAGGATCAAGTGGTGTACCACTTGCTTGGCCTAATTGTTTCCGTGAATCTTTGGTTTTCTTCATTCTTCTTTGCTCTGGACAAGGAGAGACCCATCGTTGCAGCTAGATGGCTCCTTGAAAGCTTTTTAAGATCCCAGTTGCTACTTGCCAAAGTAGGAAAGCACTCCTGAACTTTTAACATGGCCTGAAAGCTCTTGTCTTTTGACTCTAGTTTCATCTGTTATCTCTTACCCTTCTTTAAGCTCCAGCAACATTGATTTTTTTGTTAAGTGTCTTTGTTCTGAGATATCCTGTAAAATTCCTTTAAGTGTATGATTTTAGTATATTTACAGAGTTGGACAGCAATCACCGCAATGTAAATTTAGAACATTTTCTGCCCCAAAAAAGAAATGTCATGCCTGTTAGCAGTCACGCTCCATCTCTCCATTTTTCCTTTTCCCCACTCAGCCCCAGGCTCTGGCAACAGTTAACCTTTGATGTATTTTCAAAGAATGCTAAAAATTATCTGAAAATACTATTAAAATTACTGTAGCCATTACTGTTGATTCTGACTCATAGTGACCCTATAGGACAGAGTTTCCAAGGCTATAATCTTTTTTTTTTTTTTTTCAGTTTAAAAAACATTGACTTGGTGAGTTAACAAGAAAGCACATATTTTTTTTAATTTATTTTTTTGTTTTTGAGACTATACCAGTTGAACAGTTTGTACATGTACAATACAATGGCATTGATTACATTCTCAGAGATGTACAGCCATTTGCATCTTCTTTTTTGAGTTGTTCCTCCTCTGTCAGCATAAACTCACTGGCCCCTAAGTTTCCTATCCAGTCTTTTAAGTTGCTATTGTCAATTTGATACCATATAGATAGTTTTTTTAAAGACTCAAAGCAGTCATTCTTTACTAATTAAGCTAAAAAACTACTGTTTGGTCTAAAGAAGACTTTAGGGGATATTTTTGGTTTAAGTTTTAAAGATAATCACAGAGTGGTAGTTTCAGGGTTTCAACCAGCCCCATGACTCAGTCTAGAATCCATGAGATTTTGAAATTCTGCATTTTTCCTCTTTTGATCAGGATCCTTCTATAGAATATTTGATCAAAATGTTCAGAAACTGTCAAGCTTGTAATCTTTATGGGAACATATCTTTGGGTCTTTTGTCCTGCAGATCCACTGATGGGTTACAACCACTTACCTTTTGGTTAGCAGCCAAGAACATAACCACTACACTACCAACCACGTCTCCTTTTGCTATTAAGATACTTCTCCCTTTTCCAGTTACATATCTACGTGGAACCAGATTTTCTTTCGATTTCAATCAAAACAACTTAGAATAGATTGCATGCTGAGGCAGACATGCAAATCCAACTATCTTTTATTATGCCAGTCATTAAAGATACTTACAAAATGTAAAACATTCTACTTTTCTTAGTAAACTTTTTTGTTTTGTTTTGGAAAATATAGTCATTATATAATACCTTTTTTTATTGTGAAGTAGATTGATACATATTTTGAAATTTTTCTGTTGAATATATGAGAAATATCAGTAGATAAATCCATATAAGCATAGGTTCTTTAAAGTGCTCGATACATTTTTAAGAGTATGAAAGGATCCTGTGACCAAGAAGCTTGAGAAATGCTGCTCTCTGGATGATCAGTATTTAGAAGGTGAAAGATAAAATAATTCACAGATTAAAGTATGCATTAAGCCAGAGAAGTCCTTAACAAAGCAAAGAATACCTGGCATTCCTAGAGAGCTTATGTTGTTGTTGTTATGTGCCATCGAGTTGGACCCGACTTATAGCGACCCCTCCTTGGCTTTCCGAGGCAGTATCACTACAGAAGTAGATTGCCCCATCTTCCTTCCGAGGAGTGGCTGGTGGGTTTGAACCGCCAGCCTTCTGGTTAGCAGTCAAGTGCCTTAGTCACTATGCTACCAGAGCTCCCAGAGAGCTTATACACATTCATATTTTAACTTCCATAATAACATGTTAGAAATTATAGTTTAAAACCAGAGGTTGGTAGTCTGTGGCCTGTAGACCAAATCTGGCTCTCCATCTAGTTTTGTAAAAATAATCATTTGCTTCTTGTCTACAATTGCTTTTGTACTGGAGCTGCAAAGCCTCAAATATTTGCTGTCTGGCCCCTTTTTGACCCACCTCTGGTTTAAACTGTTAAAGTCTTTTGGATTTGTTAAGATGTTTCATTATCCAGAGTGCTTTGATGGAGTCTAGTTCCCTGGGTCTTGGACCTCTGACCTCTCAGGTTACCTGGTATACATAACATTTATAGCTTTAAGGGTCCTTGGAATTAGTTTTCAAGGTCGCTTTTAAGGTAAACAAAACAGTTTTCTATGATAGAGAATTGTGTCTTACCAGGGAAACCTCATTTCCACCCCAGATTTCTCTTGTTTAAACTCCTAACAAGTAGCAGAACTGAGACCAGAACTCGGACTTTCTACCCCAGTCCATTGTTTTTTACTGTACCAAAGTAGTGCCAAGCAGGAAGTGCGAGAAGGGATTGAAACATGATGAGATAGTAGGTCTGGTTTTAAATAGGCTAAGGTGGATGTGAGAATGGGATCGCAAAGTGGAATTAATTTATTAGTGTATTTGAAATGTAAGAACCATATCTGGCAAAGTTCAGGGCTAGATAAGAGTTTTTATGATTTTAAAACATTTTTTAAATGTTTTAAGATTGTGAGTTGATAGCCATGCTGCTGCTGCATGTGCAGTATACTGTGCCTTATAAGCTCACACCAGGTGTTTAAATAATTTAGTCTCTTGGATCATGGATCAAGTATACAAATATGATAGGTCAGAGGCTTTATTGGAAGGAGGAGGTAATGGCAAAGGGAGAATTAGACAACCTAGTTTTAGATTCTTTACTTGATAAACTAATTATTTATTGAACACCATCTGTGTGCAAGGTACAGTCTAGGCACTGGGAGCTCTGGTGGCATAGTGCCTAAGGCATTTGACTGCTAACCAAAAGGCTGGCAGTTCAAACCCCCCAGCCACTCCTCAGAAGGAAGACTGGGCAATCTACTTCCATAGAGATACTGTGTCAGAAACCCAAGGAGGGGTTGCTGTGAGTCGAGACCAACTCAATGGCAGTGAGTACCACAATAATTGATAAAACAAGAGTCCCTACTCTCATGAAGCTTGATGGAGGAAACAATTTAAAAAAAAAAAAAAAAAAGATATTTTCTGCCAGGTGATAAGTACTGTGGAAGGAAAAAATTAAACAAAATTAGGGGATAGAGATAAAATGCAGGTTGTAGAAAGTTCCCTGTACCTGCAGTTCACCTGTTTCTTCCACTCAGAATAGCCACTGGAATAATTTTCAATCTAGTTTAAATTAATCAAAAAAACCAAACCCATCAGTTAGATTTAAGGACCATGTAGGACAGTAGAACTGCCCCATGGGGTTTCCAGAACTAAGAGTTTTGGGAAGGAGATGACCATGTTTTTCTTCTATATAGCTGCTGCTATTGTTACATGCCATTAAGTCGTCTCTTACTCATAGCAACCTTAAGTACAACAGAAGGAAACACGGTCCTGTGCCAGCTTCATGATCCCTACTATACCTGAGTCCTTCACTGCAGCCACCGTGTCATTCCATCTTGTTGAGGGCCTTCCCTTTTTCATTGATCCTCCACTTTACCGAGCATGACATCCTTCTCCAGCGAATGGTCCTTCTAACAACATGACCAAAGTACGTGAGATGAAGCCTAGCCATCCTCGCTTCCAAGGAGCATTCCAGCTGCACTTCTTCAAGGACAGATTTGTTAATTCTTTAGCAGTCTGTGGTACTTTCAGCGTTCTTTGCCAACACAGCTGAAATGCATCAACTCTTCTTTGGTCTTCCTTATTCATTGCCTAGCTCTCACATGCATATAAGATGATTGAAAATACCATGGCTTGGTTTAGCATCTTAGTCTTCAAGGAGACATCTTTGCTTTTCAGCACTTGAAAGAGGTCTTTTGCAACAGATTTGCCCATTGCAATACGTCTTTTATGTCTTGACTGCTGCTTCCATTGGCATCGATTGTGGAACCAAGTAATACAAGGCCTTTTACAACTTCAGTCTTTTCTCTATCTATCATGATGCTGCTTATTGGTCCAGTAGTGATGATTTTTTATTTTTCTTTATATTGAGGTGTGATCCATACTGCAGCCTGTAGTCTTTAATCTTCATCAGTAAGCGCTCCAAGTCATCCTCACTTTCAGCAAACAAAGTTGTGTCATCTGTGTATCTCAGGTTGTTAATAAGCCTTCCTCAAATCCTGGTGCCATATTCTACTTCATATAGTTTAAATGTGACTCTGTGTATTCCATCCATCTTGTTTTGATATTTCCTGCATCATTCATCATATTGCCCATGGAATCTTTCAGTATTGCAATTTGAGGCTTAAATTTTTTCCTCAGTTCTTTCAGCTTGAGAAATGCCAAGCATGTTCTTCCCTTTTGGTTTTCTAACTCTAGTTAGAAACTAGTATAGCTGCTAGTGGGTTCAAACTACCAACTTTCCATTTCTGCAGCTGAATGCTTTGACCATATACCACCAGAGTCCTTAGTTTAAATTACATTCCCCCAAAAAAGGGAAATCATTGGCAAACTTCTCTACTTTAAAAAGGTTTATTTGCAACACATCCAACGCTTGGATTAAAGTATCATAAAAGGATACAACCCTGACACATTCCCTTCCTGATTTTAAACCATGCAATATCCCCTTGTTCTGTTCAAATGACAGCCTCCTGGTCTAGGTACAGATTCCTCACGAGTACAATTAAGTGTTCTGGAATTCCTGTTCTTCTCAGTGTTACCCGCAATTTGTTATGACCCACACAATTGAATGCCTTTGCATAGTTAATAAAACACCAGTAGACATCTTTCTGGTATTCTTTGCTTTGAGCCAAGATCCATCTGACATCAGCTATGATATTCCTCGCTCCATGTCCCCTTCTGAATCCAGCTTGCATTTCTGGAAGTTCTCTATCAATATACCGCTTTAACCATTTTTGAATTATCTTCAGTAAGATTTTACTTGTGTATGATACTGTTTGATAATTTCCATGTTCTGTAGGATCACTTTTATTTGGAAAGAGTACAAATAATGGATCTCTTCCAGTCAGTTGGCCAGGTAGTTGTCTTCCAAATCTCTTGGCATAAATGAGTGAGTGCCTCCAGCACAGGATCCATTTGTTGAAACATCCCCGATGGGTATTCGTCAGTTCCTGGAGCCTTGGTTTCTGCCAACTCCTTTAGTGCCGCTTTGACTTCTTCCTTCAGTACCGTTGGTTCTTGATCATATGCCACCTCCTGAAATGGAGGATCACCTATCAGTTGTTTTTGGAATAGTGATCTGTGTATTCCATCCATCTTCTTTTGATATTTCCTGCATCATTCAACATAATGCCCATGGAATCTTTCAGTATTACAATTTGAGGCTTAAATTTTTTCCTCAGTTCTTTCAGCTCGAGAAATGCCAAGCATGTTCTTCCCTTTTGGTTTTCTGACTCTAGTTAGAAACTAGTATAGCTGCTAGTGGGTTCAAACTGCCAACTTTTCATTTCTGCAGCTGAATGCTTCAACCATATACCAACAGAGTCCTTAGTTTAAGTTATACTCCCCCAAGAAAGGGAAATCAGTGACAAACTTTTCTACTTTAGAAAGATTTGTTTGCTTCATATTTAACCTCAACCTGACATTGTATTATAAAGTTATTAAGAGCTGCTAGTGTAGAGAAAGTAGAGAAATATAATTAATATGTTCCTTGGACCATCTGTCCTTTCCCATTTAACCATTGTTGTTGTTGTTGTTATGTGCCGTCGAGTCAGCCCCGACTCATACCGACCCCTCCTTGGGTTTCCGAGGCAGTATCACTACGGAAGTAGATTGCCCCATCTTCCTTCCGAGGAGTGGCTGGTGGGTTTGAACCGCCAGCCTTCTGGTTAGCAGTCAAGTGCCTTAGCCACTATGCTACCAGAGCTCCATAGCCCCATTTATATATTTGAGACAAATTAGAAGAATGAATAGTGTCAAGATATGGAACAGTATAGAGTAGGGGCTTACAAATGATAATTCAGGCACAATGAAGTGACAGAGTAGACACTATTATTCCTAATAAGAATTCTGTATCAGCATCATCATGATGTATATAAGGTTATAGAGATGCATGAAATTCATTTACTGCCTTATTTCTAGAAAATAATGATGACAAAAGAGGTTATAAAGCCAGATTGCACATTAGAAAACAAAACAAGATGGTAATCTACTATGAGCATTAATTATTATCTTGTGGCAAAATACTTTTATAGAACTGACCCAGCTTTAAAAAGTGAGCCACACATTTTTCTTTTACTGAAAATCAAGTGACATCTTTACTCTTCAAAACTTGAAAGAGGTCTTTTGCAGTAGATTTGCCTAGTGCAGTATGACATCTGATTTCTTGACTGCTACTTCCATGGGTTTTGAATGTGGACCCGAGTAAAATAAAAACCCTGATAACGTCAGTCTTTTCTCCATTTATCATAAAAACAAAGGATATGAAAAAGGTATTTACAGTGAATAAGTTGGTCATGCAAAATTCTGTCATGCGATCTCCAATGCTATTTCTATCACCAAGGCCATATTTTCCAACTACTAGTGATTGTTCTTTGTTTCCAACTTTTGCATTCCAATCACTGATAATCATCAGTACATCTTGATTGCATGTTTGGTAAATTTCAGACTGCAGAACTTGGTAAAAATCTTCAATTTCTTCATCATTGGCTTTGGTGGTTGGTGTGTACAGTTGTATAATAGTAATACTAGTCTTCCTTGTAGGTGTATGGATATTATCTTATCACTGACAGCACTGTACTTCAGGGTAGATCTTGAAACATTCTTTGTGATGATGAACATGCCATTCCCCTTCAATTCATCATACCCATCTTAGTATCGTATGATTGTCTGATTCGAAATGGCCAAAACCACTCCATTTTGTCTGATTCGAAATGGCCAAAACCACTCCATTTTGTCTGATTCAGAATGGCCAAAACCACTCCATTTCAGCTCATTAATATCTAGGATATTGATCTTTATGTGTTCCATTTCATTTTTGACAACTTCCAATTTACCTAAATTCATACTTCATATGTTCCACATTATTGTTATTAATGGATGTTTGCAGCTGTTTCTTCCTATTTTGAATTATGCCCCATCAGCAAATAGAGGTCACGAAAGCTATGCTCCGTCTACGTCATTAAGGTCGAGTCTACTTTGAGGAGGAGCTCTTCCCCAGTCATATTTTGAGTGCCTTCCTACCTGAGGCTCTGGTGGCATAGTGAAGAAGGCATTTGGCTGCTAATCAGAAGGTCAGTGGTTCAAACCCACAGCTGCTTCACAGAAGGAAGATGGAGCATTCAAAAGATTTACAGCCTCAGAAACCCACTGGTAGTCACTGTGAATCGGCATTGACTCAGTGGCAGTGAGCTTGGCTTTGAGTTTTTCCAACCTGAGGGGCTCATCTTCCTGCAGTATATCAGGCAGTGTTTCAGGGCTACTCATAAAGTTTTCCAGTAATGTATCAAATAGTGTTTCACTGCTATTCGTAAGGTTTTCAGTGGCCCATTCTTTGAGAAGTGGATGGCCCCTGCCTTCTCCCAAGTCTGTCTTAGTCTGGAAGCTCCACTGAAACCTGTCCTCCATGGGGTGACCCTGGTAGTATTTGAAATACTAATGGCAAAGCTTCCAGCCTCACAGCAACACACAAGCCACCACACAGTATAACAAACTGACAGATAACTGGTACATTTCTGGTGGCATAGTACCCTAAGGCATTTGACTGCTAACCAGAAGGCTGACAGTTCAAACCCACCAGCCATTCCTCAGAAGGAAGACTAGGCAATCTACTTCATAGAGTTACTGCCTCAGAAACCCAAGGAGGAGTCTCTGTGAGTTGGAACTAACTCCACAGCAGTGAGTTTGGTTGTTTTTGTTTAATGTTTAACAAGGAGTCAGAAAGTAGTAGGTTTTTGAAAGAAATTGATACAGTGAAGAGAGTATTCTGAAAAAATTTGTATCACTGTAATTTTATTATTAAAGATGATTTATTCTTTGTAAAAACTGTTGTGTCTGCACAGTTTAAGTTTGAAAGCAGTTTCTAACAGAAAAATAGTATAGTGAAAAATAGTATAGTGGTTAGAGGCCTAGAATGTGGAGTACTAGTTAGAATGAAAATCCTAACTCCCATACTTACTAGACAAGTGATCTTAGGTTAGTCAATTAATATTCCTCTGTTTTCTCATTTGTAAGTTGGAGATAATAGCATTACCTCATAGGATAGTTTTGAAAATGAAAGTGAGTTAATTAGTTATGTAATAGCTGTACAACCAGTTTAAAAATCTATAAAGACTTTTTAATGAATCCTTTTGTTAAAAATACAAAAAGAATATAAAAATGTCTAATTTGGTTGCAGGGACAAATGATTGGTATAAAGGGAGATTAAATTTTATTAGTTGAATTTCCACAAAAACTTTTGCATAATTGGAAGGTGACATTGAAAAATTAGTGTAATGACTTTGTAAGACTTTAGAAAAGATTTTTCCCTACTATGACTGGAATAATAGTCACTTCATTAATGTAATAATAGTCACTTCATTCACAAATCTCTTTTAGGGTCATTTTCCTATTCCCAATTTTGTTTTTAATCAGTCAAACCAAATATATGCTCCCATCTCAAATTTTTGGGAATAAAAAGTTTATTCACTTGCCAGTCTGAAGAGAGGAAAGGGACATAGAAACAAAAAATGATTCATCAAACAAAATTTGTATTTGGTAACTATTTTAAAGTACCAAATCCAGAGCACTTCTTAATTTCCCACAGCACATTACCCCTTTAGTTAGTTCCTGTAGACCAGCCTGTTCTACAGTATGGTAACCACTTGCCACATGTGACTTTTGACCACTTGAAATGTAACTATTCGGAATTGAGATTGCTGTTAAATGTAAAATATACACCAGATTTTGAAAACTTCTTTACATTCTTTTTGTAAATACTATCTCATAATAACTTTTTACATTGACTGAATGTTTAAATGCTAGTATTCTGGATATATTGGGTTAAGTGTATTATTTCATTTAATTTTTCCATTCATGTATTGTCTGCACATTGAAGAGACAGAGTTGTGTGGTTGCAACAGAGACCACAAGGCACACAAAGCCTAAAATATTTTCTATCTAGTTCTTTATAGAAATTGTTTGACCCCTGCACTAGACTATAAACAGTAAGTGCTTTATGTGTTATCTTAAGAGTGGATAAAATAGAGACAGAAAATAGATTTGTGGTTGCCAGTGAAGACAAATGGGGAGTGACTACTAATGAGTATGGTGTTTCATTTTGGGATAATGCAAATGTTCTGGCATTAGACAGTGATGATACTTACACAACTTTGAATATGCTGAAAAAACAGTGAACTATATATACTTCAAGAGGGACATATTATGATATGTGGATTGATATTTCAATTTTAAAAAGAAGAATGGATATGAGACTAGTTTGGTAGATGAACACAGCAGTATATTAAACGTGATGATACATGTTAATGAGAACATGGAAAGAAACAAGCATGCAGATTAATTATGAGGACAGTACTTTCAAAAATATTTTTTTCATGTTATCACATTGTCAGAGACAATTTTTAATGGCCTTTAACAGAAGTCATGCTACATGAAAAGACTTGAAACCTGTTTATTGATAGGAAAGGCAATTAGCTATAATTTATTGCTTATTTAGAATTTATTTATTTAGAATCTTATTAAAAAGCTCATAATTAAGATACAATCTCTTATTTTAGTTGGAAACTTAAATTTATAATGCACAGGATATATCATAGCTGATCTCAACACATAATTAGATAGATGAATACAAAGTATAAATTAAAAATACTTTATGAATGCTAATTATTTTCTTTTGGAGACACTTGTCTAAATACAGAAAGCTTGATGAAATGTTAGTGAGTTATTGAAAGGAGAAAATAATATAATTTATCAGAGGGAGTTGGAAGCCATTGTGGAATGTGTGTATCTTGTGTGTATGTGTAGGTGGTTTATTTTTATTAAGTTATTAAACACTATTACATATAAATCCTAGGTATTTTCGCATTGCTGTGAAACTGACAGAATGTTTCCTACTTTGTACAGTTGACTCATTAATTTGTTACACAAACAAAGGGTGTGCTGGCAGTCTGCTTTATGCAAATGTAAAAAATTGATAATCAGTACATCATTTTCCTTCTAAATACAATAGGCTTTCATTTTATTACTCTGAAAGCACCGTATTATATATAGTACCTTATTTATGATGTAAGTTAAGATAGCATGGTAACTAAGGGCACAGACATTGGAACCTGGACAAGCTAGTTTCTAATTTACTACCATTCTAGTTTCTACCATTTACTAACTTAATGTGACCTACCTAGTATAGCCTACTTAACATCTCTAAGTCTTTGTTTGCTCATTTCTAAAATGGGAGAGATACTTTCCAGCAAGGTTTTTATAAGGAATAAAAAAGTGAATGTAAAGTACTTAGCACAGAGTAACCACTCAATAAATGGTAACCTCATATTATCATCATTGCCATTTAATGTGTTATTTAAATCAGACTTACTAAATTATTTTGGTTGTCAGCATCATACATTTTATTATGTATTTTACTGACTCCTACCTTTTCAAAAACATAATGAAATATTGTTAAGTAACATTCTATTTTGCTTTCAGTCAAAGAAAAATAAGAAGAAATCAAAGTCAGATGCTAAAGCAGTGCAAAACAGTTCACGCCATGATGGAAAGGAAGTTGATGAAGGTACTTGAGCAAGGGAAGGGACTGTAGAAAAAATTTTCATACTCTTTTACCTAAGTATTTTATAAAAGCTGCATTTGTTTTACTTGTGTATCTGTAGCTCTGCTTTTGAGTAACTACAGATCTGTAACATTGTTAGAAAGCACTTTTGCTGTCTGAATTACGTAAAGATCTGGTAGTGCTTTTCCTGAAGTGGGAACCACCTTCACGTTGGAGATCTAGCTCAATATCTTAAGTAATTGAAAAGCCAGTTATCTTTGTTTCCTAGAAATAAGATATGGGTTTTCCCCTCATTGTTCTTAAGTATACCATCCCTAGAAAGCTTTGTATAAAATTCCTCAATCACTTATTGTCTTCACCTAATAAACCCATTTATTAGTGATTATAGTAAATTCTCCTTTTACTTCTACCTAGCAAGATAAATATACAGGATTATTTATTTCTATCACCTTTCTAAACCATAGATGATAGATTTGATAAAATTTGCCATAGTAAATAATGACAGTTTATTGCCTAAACAAGAAGAATGAGAGTAGAATAAATTTTTAGGATAAATTAATATGATCAGCACTCTTGGGTTTTACTATAGCATCTAAACCTGTCATGATATTTTGTGTGCCCCACCCCATTTTCCTCCCAAAGCTACAACTTTTTTTGTCTCCCCTTGCTGAATAACATTTTTTTTCTGGGGCTATGTCAGGAGCCTGGGAAACTAAAATTAGTCACAGAGAGAAACGACAGCAGCGTAAACGTGATAAGGTGCTGACTGATTCTGGTTCATTGGATTCAACTATCCCTGGGATAGAAAATACCATCACAGTTACCACCGAGCAACTTACAACTGCATCATTTCCTGTTGGTTCCAAGAAGAATAAAGGTATATTAGTGGAACATAAGAATGATACATCAAATCAAAATTCCTTTTAATCAGATGTACAAAATATCATTACATCAAAATCTGACTATTTTGAACTGCTTATATCATTGTGCTGATATACCCTTCTTCATGAGAGTATTGTGAACCATGTATTGGTTTACTTAGTACCAGCATTGTTATTTGTTACATGTTGCCTAATGACTGGCCTATGACAGTGAAATTTGCCTTTTGCCTTGAGTCACATGAGAAAAATGATGTTGGCACTTTTCCTTGTATGTATTGCTTTGCCCCAACTCTGTTGCATCTGCATTTCTTACAGTGGATCAGATATTTAAGTGAAATTATTTATCACCATTTTGCATGTTGGGTGCTTTCATTTTGAGATGAAAACAAGCATGTTTGGGTTGGTACAGGTCCTGTCTGTATTCCTTTTCATTCCACCTTTTTGAGAGTGCCCCCAGGTGTTTGATAAAGCTAGACTGGAACTTCAAAGATTATTGAGCTGATGCTCTTCCTTTTAAAGTATTGGAAATGCTCTGACTATCCAATAGTCATGGCTTCTTGGGAGCTCTTTACATTGTTATCATTTTTATCTTTGATGAGGTCAGTCTGCAGAATGATTCTTTTCTACTTGCTTGAAGGCATTATCTTCCTTGACCTTTTTATTAATTGCCCCTCCCTTAATTGTCTTCAGACCACTTTCTTAGCTGTGCTACCTTTTACTTTTTTGCTTGATGACTTGGTGGAATTTATTGCTGTGGTACAGCAATGACTTCTACTTAATATATTTTCACTGTTAGGTATTAGTTGTGCTTTAGTGTTTTTGTTGATAATCCTCTTTCATTGTCTTGCATGCTTTCCTTGCTAGCCCAGTCCCACATCATGCTGGTTGGTTTTGTATGTGTGTTTTTGTTGTTGTTTGGGTTTTTTTGGTTTGTTTGGTTTTGGTTCATTATGATCATTATGCTTTTTAATGTCAGAAAAATAGTATTTTTATGTTGTAACATGTTTTCTCACCTCTTGCCATATTTCCTTAGTCCTGGTCCCAAATACTGGCAAAGTTCTTAAGTTGATGTGTTTGCTTCCAGGATTGTTGAAAAGGCAGCTGGTATTGTTGAGAGGTGGCAAAGTTGAATCCAATTACAGAGCACAGTTCTCTGGTTCCTACTTTAAAGAATCTTGGTAACAGCTATAGAACAGCAGACTCTATGTACTTGGGCATTCGTCAGACCCTTTATTGACATTATTTAATTGACTAAAGAGTATGATGATAATTAGAGAATTCAATTCCTTAAGAATATATGGAATATCTTGTGGGCAACTGACTCTTCAAGTATAGTTAGCACTTAAAGGAGCAATTTATTGTAGATAATAAGTAAAAATTAATTTGTATGTTACTCCTAATTTAATTCAGTATGCATAGTGACCTATTTAGTATTCAATAAATTTTATTTCTATTTCAACCAGGTGATTCTCATCTAAATATTCAAGTTAGCAACTTTAAGTCTGGAAAAGGAGAGTCTACACTTCAGGGTGAGAGAAATTACATGAAACTTAAATTGAAGGCCCATCAAAACAAATTTATATACCTCCTCTCTTTCTTCAAATGAGAAAATGATACAGAAGGGGAAAAAAGGGTTTAAAAATTATTTTTAATTACTAAAGTAACATAGTCACAGTCCAGGGATTTTGGAAAGTAGATAAAAAGAAAAATCACTCCCACATTTCTAATAGTCTTTGGTGTACTCTAGTTGTTTGGGGGTTCGTTTTGTTTTTTTGCTTTTCTAGTAATAGTTTATATGCAATTTTGACTCTAGCTGACATTCTTTAAGCCTGTAGAGAATGGTCTTGGATTTGGGCTGAAAACAGGCGTATATGGAATGAAAGATTTACACCTGTATACCGAGAAAAAGGGCTTAATACCTATAATCTTTTTAAATTGCCTACATTAAGTAAATATCAAATGTTTCATAATATATAGACTAAAGTTATACAGTGCTTTGCAAGGAGACTCTGTCTTTTGTTTACTCATTTCTGATAAAGATTGAATTAAGTACAGTGGTATACCTAACCTGAAAACAAGAGTGTTATACTACAATATAAATTCAGAAATGAAAAAGTACCTTCTCATCTTCAGACTTGTTTTTGACCCTTCAGCTTCTTTAATGTCTGTGGTTCCCAGTCCTGGCTACACATTGCAATTATCTAAAAACAACAACAACAAAACCACTGCTGTCAAGTCAGTCCCAACTCATAGCAACCTCTCCTTGGTTTTCCGAGGCAGTATCTCTATGGAAACAAAACACACACACACATGTAAAAAGAAACACATGCTTACATGTATACAGACACACCTATGTGCATTTGTGTACATATACACGTATACATATATATACATACATACATACTGATGCCTGGGCTGTACCCTAGAGATCTGATTTTAATCTGGACTGAGGCTTCAGTGTCTGTCTCTGTTTTTAAGAAGTTTCTCAGATGATTTTAATGTGCAGCTAAGTTTGAGAATCACTTATAAACAATATGATACATAATATGTTTAAATATTTAAGGAAAAACCATTAGGAGATGTCTTCCTATTCTTGGTGAGTATTCTAAGTATAACAGAATGTACATTGTTTCACTGCTTGCCCTGTTGTACTTCCTTTTAAGTTATCTAAAAGTCATCCATGGAGATCATGTCACTTTTAGAATTCTGCTTTTTTTCTCTTTAAAGCATGGATTATTTAAAGGACAATAGAAAAAAAAAAAAGAGAGTGATAAATATAAACCAAGCAGTCACAGGAATTTTAAAATGTCTTTGTTTTAACCATCTGTCACTTACCAGTTTTTTTTTTTTTTTTTTTTCTTTAAGTTTCTTCAGGACTGAATGAAAACCTCACTATAAATGGAGGAGGCTGGAATGAGAAGTCTGTGAAACTCTCCTCACAGATAACTGCAGGTGAGGAGAAGTGGAACTCTGTTTCACCTGCTTCTGCAGGCAAGAGGAAAACTGAGCCATCTGCTTGGGGTCAAGACACTGGAGATGCTAATACAAATGGAAAAGACTGGGGAAGGAGTTGGAGTGACCGTTCAATATTTTCTGGCATTGGTAAGAACTGTTAGAAAATTTTAAGTTTGTTTAAAATTGCTTATCCAGTGCATTAAAAATTTGACAGCAGTGGGGAAAAAAAAAACATAAATAGAAAAGTTAGTAATAACTGTACAGAAATAATCCTCATCTTAGATCCTTCACATGGAACAAAGGAACCAAATAAGTAAATACATTTGTTCATTATTTATTCTTCACAGAGTACTCTTACTTGTAAGCAGTGTATTGTGCAGGCAGATTCCTGAGTAACTTAAAAGCAATTCTGATGAATCAAATTAAATGTGAATTGAAGGACAGTTTATAGCATACATTTATGTAGTATTTTACAGTCTGCAATGCCTTTTTATACTTAATCTCCCTGGATTTTAAAAGATAAGACCAGTGATTGAAAACCTTCTTTCTGTTCAGAGCCATTAAGTTAAAAGCAACTCTGTGTGTGTGTGTGTGTGTGTGTGTGTGTTATAGCTAATTATAGAAAAGAAATCTATGTTCACTGTGGGAAACTGCAACAAGAGAACAGAGAAACCACTGTTAGCATACCACCTACAGATAACTGTTAGTTTTCATGTTTCTCTATATACTTTTTCCCACCTCCATACAGAGTTGTTTTATTTTTTAAAACATAAATTCAAATAGATACACATTTTCAAGTTCCATTTTCCTCTTTACATTGTAAATAAGAATTTTCCTTACTCTTTGTAAATATTTTTTTATTTAGTAACTTACAATATATTGTGTAAACTTAGCATAATTTACGTAACTATTTGTTGAAGAAATAATTTTTCCCTTTTTTTAAACTCATCGAACATCTTTGGTTTTGGGTGATTTCTGCAGGCTAGATTCTTGGGAGTGATACTATTAAGGAAATATAAATGTTTGTAATGCTCTTCCTCCGTATTGCCAAAATAATTGCTAAAAGTCATTCTAATTTACACTCTCAGCATCAGTTGTTGTTTTTAGGTGCCATCAAGTACCCATTTTATCATACACTTTCCAAGATCAGGTATTCATATATTTTTAAATCTCTAATTTGATAGGGAAAAAAATACATAAGTTATTTTGGTTAACTTTTTTCTCCCACATACATTTCTTGATCATTTCTATTTCATTTATGAATCGTCTTTTCTTATCCTTTGTCCATTTGTCTAGTGGCTCTTGCTGTTTTACTTATTGAGGTATAATTCCTTGCGTATTAAACATATGATTGTTTCTGTTGTATTTGTTACAGATATATTTTCTTAGTTTAGTTCTTTTAGCTTGGGGGAGCAATTGACTCTAGAAAGCTTTAGGTTTAAGTGGATAAAACTGTACTTTTCACTTCACTTTTAAGCTTAGAAAGACTTCTGTTAACTAACATCACCAAGAAGCAAATTCTAGATCATTTTTTAATCTGCTCTTAAGCTTTCTCTCCCCTTTATGTTCTACCATGTCCAAAAATTATTTAGCAATATCAAAATTTGTTTGGAAGAAGAAGTACTCCCTAAATTCCAAGCATTTTCATCAGAAAAGAGTATCTATGCTATAAAGCATCCTTTTGCATTTAGTAAAAGAAATCATCACGTTTTTATGGAGTAATACTAATTTACTTACAAAATCTGTGTAAGATTTTCATAATTACGATTTAAATTAGGTAGTATTTGCTTTATGTTGCTATAGATAAAATTAAACAGCAGATTAGAGTTCATGCCAGTATGGATTGGGACACTTGTTGAAATTGAAAGAGGAGTATATAAAATTAGATTTGCAGCAGGCCACTGAGAAGAAAGATAGGTGTCACTGTTCTCATGTGGAAGTATATGGACTTGACTGTTACTTAAAATACTTGGATACGAGAACAAAATCTCCTGAAAAGATTGAGAAGGTAGCATGGGATGAACTTGGACACTAGTTCAGATAGCCCTATTAGATATGTATCCCTAGTCTTTCACATACTACCTTGTTACGGACATTGGGTTTGTTATTTAACCTGTATGCCTCAGATATAACTTGTAAGGATTGGTTATAATGAATATCAAGTACCAAGTTCAGTGCCTGGTCCAGTTACAGTAGATAATAAGGTACAGTGGAAATTGACTTGTTCCATCCTGGCTCATCTGTTTTCTAGTTATCATTAAGTCACTAAACTGCTCTGAAACTCCCTAGCAGGGTTAGAAGTAGTTGGTGTAAGGAGCCCAGCATACAAGAGGCATTCAGTAAATAGTAGCTATTAAATAGTGCTAATTTTAAGGTTATCTTTAACTATTGTTCATAGTTTTAAATCTGTACATATCTTTCAAGTTTCTTTGCAAATTAAAGGTTCCAAGTGACGTTCTTTATTTTGACAGCTGCTTGGTCTAGTGTGGATAGGGGAATGAATACCTCTGAACAGAATTCTGCTTCTTTTGCATCTCTCACACTTAACTCTGCTGTTTCTGGTATGTGAAAACAGTCTTTCATTTAGTTAACCAAAAAATTTGTTTAAATTAATTTTAGTGCTTGCTATTTGAAAAATAATCAGCATCAAGTACTCCTGTTCAGCATAAATAGTAGGTACCATATTTTTTCACAAACAATGCTTGCATTATACTTTTTTTTGCCAACTGCATTAAAAAAAAAAAAAAACTCACACACATTATTTTTCTAAGTGTGCTATACCCCCCTTTTAAAAAGAAAAAAACACGTCACTGACTTCACCTGATAAGAGGACATGATTAAACTATGAAGTAAGCAGACTTAACATACCTGATTGTTTCACTTAAGATCGATAAGGTTTTCACATTCAACTGTTGAACTAATGCACTTTAATTATAGAGACACACACACAGTTTTGATTATTTTCCAGTTACCAGGGGACCACCAAATTTTATCCATGACTTTTTGACTGTAGCTTATACCTTAATTATACAATTGTATTCAGAAGTAACATTTTCAGACTCTTTTTATAGATGTAAGCAGGAGATTAAAAGAAAGTGAACAGAAAGATATGATTTACCTGTAATAGGGCAGAACAAGTGAATGAGGTCGAGATTCACTTCTGGAAATGACATGAGACACACACAGTATATGCATATGTGCACCATGCCACACAGCTATTTTAATTTCTTCATTTCTGTGCATTACGTGTGGGCCCATTGATTACAAGAAAAATAACAGTATATAATATAAAGTGGTACAGGCTTTGAAGGGGAGGGTACTTAAATTCATATCTACAAGTGGCTTAGTTCTTTCCTATAGGGGATATAGGAAGATTCTGTGGCCTGAAATAACTGAACGTGCATTGACACACAGACAAATGCACATGGAAGGCCTTCCCTTCAGGGTCCTGATACTCTTCCGTTACTAGTGTGCTCTGCCCATACTTATAGTTGCAATTATTGATAAATTATTTCCATGCATCCTTATTCATAGTTTATAGCTAACCTTTTCAGGTTACATGGACTCCCACATAATAACTCTACTTTGAGTATTTGTTGATTTACAAGATGCCTTATTACTAAGATGCCTTATTACTAATAAACTATAAATTCAGAATTACTTCAATGAATTTATATTTTTATAAGTATATTAGAAGCTATATGTATTTAACAATTCCTCTGTAACTGTGAGAGACATTTGTTTAGTTTTTGGTGCTTACTGCACTTTGGAATTCATGGACCCAGTGTACTAAAATTCTGTAGTTCCCATTATCTGAGATCACCAGCCAAGAACAGAGGTCCACAAACTTTCTGTAAAGGGCCAGATGGTAAATATTCTAGGCTTGTGGGCCTTACTGTCTCTGTTATAATCAGTCAGCTGCCCTTGTGGCAAGAAAACAGCCTGAGTGTGGCTGCTCTGATGAAACTTTTTTTATGGTATTTGTTTGATTTTTCCTTCTTTATCCTCTAACCATTTAAATATGAAAACTGTAAATTACTTAAATGAATTTATCTTTCATTAGTTATAGTAGAAGCTATATTGGTGGGTCATACAAAATTGGGTAGCCATAGGTCTTAGTTTGCCAGACTTGATCTCGTAGACCATGTTTCAGTCCCAGAGGTATCAGTGAATTGCCTACCCCATTAGAGGACTTTGTATAACACAGATAGTATTCCCTTTATATACTCAGATAGTAAGCACTACCAACAGTAGTGCTTCTCATAATGTGCTAATTATATGTAGACTTTATAGAGTTCAGTTTGTTAAAATTATATAATGTGTAATTATTTTAAGTGTATATCAAGCATCATATTAGTGAGATGCTAGTAAGTAAGATTATCTGTGCCAAGTAGAAATATATGAGTTAGTAAGGACTCTGATAATAGGAAATGATTGTATGTAAGTAAGTCTTTTATACTTAGAGGTATCTTTTCCTAATCATTTCTTTATACCAGTGGCTCTGAATCCAAAGTGAATGTGAGAGTTGCCTGAAAACTCTGATACACATGACAAATACACATGGAAATTCTTATTGAAAAGGTCTGGGATATATATATCCCTGATGGAGAACCATTGGTTTACATTTACTTTTTTTTTTTGTATTCTAAAATGAATTTATGATTATAGATGAAGGGTTTTTGATTTAGCATCAATAAACTCTTACATGCCCAAAACTATAAAATTTTGTTTAAGTTTCAGACAGTGATCCACCACAGCTTTCATCACATTCCCAAAGGGCTATATAATCCCCACTCTCACTCACTCCCGTCTCACACCCACTCCCTCAGTTCCCCCAAAAAAAGTGTAAATGGTATTCTGCCCTCTTTAAACATACCTGAACTTAACTTGGTCTCTAAACCTCCAGAACTCTCTTGTGCTTTGGCTTCTCTTTGTCTTTCCTCTCTAGATAATCCCTTATCTATTGCTTTAACTTCTCTGTAAAGGTTCTGGCTAACTCTATTGATAAAATAGTATAAATAAAATAGATATTTTCTAGTTCTCTTCTTTAGGGTTCTAAGGATATAGGTATATCTTGAAACATCCAGGACTAAAATGATTAATAACACAGATTTATTTTGTCTTAGTAAGAAAAATAAACTTTTCTTGACTGCTTGAAATTTATGGATAACTAGTTTGAAGTATATATTACAGAAGACAAAAATCTAACAGATTGGTTCTATAGAAAAATTAATTTCTGAATTAGACTAAGTGATTATCATGCTTAATCCAAAATTACACTCAATTCTACTTTTCCTTTTGGCCTATTATTCTAATGTCTGAATTTTTCCTTTTAGGAGAAATAAAAAATAATATGTCTCCATGTACAAAGTTAAGAACTGTTGTTATGAAACCTCATCAGAAAATTCCATTTTTAATTTTATTGCATTCGTTTTTCATTTAAGGGTCTACTGCTGAGCCAGTTTCTCAGAATACCACTTCTGATTATCAGTGGGATGTTAGCCGTAATCAACCCTATATCGATGATGAATGGTCTGGGTTAAGTATGTCATTTTAAAAATTATCAGTTTTTATTTTTATTTTTCAGAATTTTCTTTCTGGCACCCTGAATTTATGCTTTATGTTTAGTTTAATCCTCGTTTCTCACCTTTAGGTCATAGTAATATAATTGAATACCAAACATACTACTTGTAAACTGATTATTAAATACCTATAGAATTAAAACTAAATACATTTCTCATAATCTTTGAGGCAATATTTAGACAGTTTTCCTGTAATTCTGTAGTATTTATTATTTTTAATTTTTGTTTTAAATAAATGTTCTGTTTCTTCTAGTTGTATTATAGTACAGTGAATGTACAGTAATGACTTTGATTTTTTGAAATTTAAAGTGTGCAAGTTACCATACTGTTAGCTACTTTCTTAGCCTATTTTCCAGCAGAAGCATAGGAAGGTTAAAGGTGACAAGAGTTATAAAAAAAGAATAAAGGAAATAGATTGTGGTTTTTGTGTTCAGAAAGCTCTTATTATCTCATTTTTTGAAAAGTCATTTTCATTCCCCGTAGCCCCAAACCTCAGAACTTACTCTTTTCTCTGAATTTTTATAGCACATCCTTTTCTGCTGTTTCACTTGGCACTTAATATGCTACCTTGTAGGATTTTCTATTTTGGTCTTTTTTTTTTTTTTAATTAAGAACACATTTTGTTTCTACCGATAAATTTAACTAATTAATGCCCTTAGCAATTCTGTAAGATAACTTTTCTTTTGTTTTTTGTCTCTCCACACTCTCCAAAAGAAGCTGAGGCAAGAAAATTTTATATAATTTATCCCAGGCCATACAGCTAGTTAAGTGGTAGAGGTAATAATCAAATACTGGTAGTTTGGCTTCAGGGTTCATGTTCTTAACCACTACATAGTATATACAGCCTTGGTGATGACTGTAATCATGAAGGTAAGCTGGTGACTGAATACATAGATTAGTCTGGGCAAAACAGAATTCTTATAGGTTAAGGGAGGTGAGGTTGAAAAAGGTACTAGGCCCATGTTGTAAAAAACTTTGAATTGCTAGCTAAAGATTAAGGAGTGTGGAAGTTGGAGAAGTACTGGTTGAGTTTTAGTCCTGGCTCTAAAACATAATACCTCATATGTGTTGGCCTTTGTCACTTAACCTACAATCTATATTGATTCAGCTCTGTAATGGAGCTAATAACCTGTTATGTTTACTTCCATAGGTGGTTGTAAGAGTTTAATGAGGTAATAATGAATGAACATGAAAGCTTTTTGTACATTGTTGCTGTTGTTAGGTCCCTTCCAACTCACAGCAACCCTCTGTGCAGCAGAATGAAACACTGCCTGCTCCTACCCATCCTCACAGTCTATTTGTCATGCTTCAGTGGTTTGCACGTTGCTCTGATTCTAAAAGCTATGCCACCAGTATTTTAAATATCAACAAGGTCACCCATGGTGGACAGGTTTCAACAGAACTTCCAGACTAAAACAGACTGGGAAGAGAAACTGGGCCATCCCCTTCTGAAAAAATTGACCACTGAATACCTTTGTAAATTATATAAAGTATTATATAAATCCATAGTATCATAAGGAAGAAAGCTAGGCTGTTGTGGGTTGAGACCAAGGAAAACTGAACGAACAGGGCTGCAGGTTCTCTGCTTGTACAGAATAGCTCCACTTTCAGTCTTATCTCTGCTAGAGTGCTTGGGACAGGAAAAACACGATTGGCTGCTAAAATTAGAGACTGAAAAAATATGTTTATATGTCCATAAGATTCTGTACTTAAAGTAACATGTATCAAGAACACCATCTTTCTCAAATTTGTAATGCTATATTGGCAGTCTTTTTAGTGGAAAGCTTCTCTTTAACCTCATTTTCTCTGAAGTTTATTTTCTGCAGTCTTACCTTTAATGTGGCTATTTTTGGTAGTCAGTGACTATAATTATTCCTTCTGAATTTGAAGTTTGTGATTTTGTATGCAAGAATGCATATAAGTATGGAAGTTAATATTTTGGTTTAAACATTTCTTAAAGGCAGATGTTATCTGTCCATTATCTTTACTGTAAAGGAAAACATCATTATAACCTCTCTGAAAAATAAGATTTTGAATAAAATTATCGTATTAAATGGAATAGTATATGAAGAATGTAGCAAATAGTGATGAATAGTGTAGCAAAGTGAAATGGTTAAGATCATGAGCTTTGAGAATAGACTACTTGAATTTGAAACCCAGATCTCTTGCCCTTGCTCTTAAGCGAGTTTCATGATGTTTCTACACTCAGTTTCCTTATCTATAAAATGGGAAAAATAATAGTTGCTCCTCTACAGAAGATTAAATGAATTAATATGTATAAAGTAATTAGAACAGTACCTGATACATAGTAAATACTCAGTAAGTCCTATTTGTTACTCCCCTGGTGACAAAATTAATAGTTGCTCAGAGATGTTAATAAATAGTACTTACTGAACACTGGAGAAAGTCTTTGTTGCAGAATTGTTTTTGTCTTATTAAAATTAATACTGAATTAAGTTCTGACAAGAAATAACTGATAACCATTTTCTTACTCTGAGATAAAATAAAAACTAGCCAGCAATGAGATGCTTAAACCTGAAACATTATTCCACAAGCAAATTAGAGAAATTTTTTTACTATATTGAAAAGGAAACAGTAAGGCTCTTTGAAAAGGCATTAGCAGACTAATGGGAGAATTTTGAGTGATAAGAAACTATTTAAAAATGAAAGAACTATCATTTTAATCACGTACAAGGGTACTATGTCTGAGAAGTTTGTTAGCAAATGAGGCCTGTCAATCTTAAAGATTATGTGTTGTTGAGTAGCAGTTGTTATGTGTAGGTGACTGAGCTGTTGTTTTAGACCTTTCATGACTGAATTATTTTAACTTTAACTTTTGTTGATACTGTGTGTTTTCAGTAATGGAAGACACGCTGAAATTAAGGGAAAAAATGTTTTTGAAGTAATAGGGATTTTGATACAATAACGTAGGGCACATATGTCCCAAGTGGACTCTGGTGGTAGGATTGGTGGGGTGGGGCCTGTTTTTTCATATGCATGCAGTTGTACAGGTACCAGGCAGTAATGCGTGCTACAACTGGGATAGCTTCCCAAGAAAGCCAAAAGACTGAAAATGTTGGTGAGCAATATATGTTCCATGAGTCACAAAAGGGTTGAAATGGTTTTATGTGATCCCAGTTAATAAAAAAAAATTAAAACTTGAAATTAATAATACAAAACAATCACCATAAGGCTTTATGTAATCAGTAGGTTTATCCTCCTATTAACGTTCTTATAGAAGTTAAATCATAGGCTAGTTTTTCCCAAAATTTCATCATCATCTAGGCTTTTAATAAAACATTTTCACTAAGTACTTTTCTAGATTTTTATCCCTCCTTCCTTCTACCATATTTATTAAGAAAAGAGCTTATATGTTAGTATCTATTCCCTGTTCACTTGCCTAATAAACATTTTTTTACTTAATAGTTTGTTGTCTGTCAAGGGACCTTAGAGGCATGACTTATGGACAAATAATATTCCAAATCTGGATTTCTTGTTAGGAGATTGAGTCTAAATCAGTGACAGCTTTGGCATTTGGTTCACCTAACATTATTAATGTTCATTGATTCATTGATTCGCCAGAGCTCCTCACATTATTAATGTTAATGAGTCATGTGAGAAATTGATTCTAGACATCTACTAGACTTTATACGTTGTACAAATGATCTTTACCTTAAGATTTCCCTTTTGTACCTGACTGAGAGATTTATCAGGATTGTGAGATATCAATCCTAATTATATTTGCCTAAGGAAGATCAGTCAATCTATTTCCATAGAGTTACCTCCTTGGAAACCCAAGGAGGGGTTGATGTGAGTCAAATCAACGGCAGTGAGTTTGGTTTGGTTTTTTTGGAATGACTTAGAAACTAGCTTTCTTATGTTAATGTTATCAGTGATATATAAAAACAGTAGCTACCATTTACTGAACATTTGCTGCATGGTTGTAAGTTGCTTTATCTGTATCTCACATTATCATCGGGGTAATCCAGTGAGGCTGATATGTAGACCATTAAGATCAAGATACTTGGCCAAAGTCACATAGTTATTAAGTAGTAGAGCAATATTCAAATGCAGATTTATTTAATCCTAATGCCCAGGCTCTTAATCTCACTGTATACTACTGTCTCCAGATACCTGTGTATAACACATTTCAGACTTGTAATCACTTGTTCAGTGTTTTTTTCCCCCATTGGACTATAAATCCTTCCTTATCTTTTCAGCTTCTCCCTATCCTCTGCTAGAGTAGCCCCTCTTCTTTCCACAGCCCCATGACAGAACCTGTCACTCTTTACTCACCTTTGTCTGTCTTTTGTCCTTACCTTTCTCCATCCTTCTACAAACTATGAGCTCCATGTGGGGAGGGATCATTTTCTTATATCCAGCACTTACCTGTAATATACTAGATACATTGATATCTGCCTTTAATTGTCCTACTACATTAAGTGCTTAATAAGGGTTACAAAAAAAACCCAAACCCATGGCTATCAAGTCAATTCCAACTCATAGAAACCCTATATGACAGAGTATAACTACAGTCTTTATGGAAGCAGGCTGCTTTATCTTTCTTCTATGGAGTTCGAACCGCTGACCTTTTGGTTAGCAGCCCGGTGCTTTTAACCAACCACAGCGCCACCAGAGCTCCTCTAATAAGGGTTGAATAGATAAAGTTCTTGTAATACCATTATGGAGATATAGCTATTATTAACATGTTACTTTATTTTATTTCTTTGTCACATATAAATTTGGTGTTATATTGTACAGATAGTTTTTGCCACCCTGCCCCCCACCGCCATGAGCATTTTTCCACATCATCATATGTTCTTCTAAAACATGGGTTTTAAAGCCGTCATGAGGGTGTATCATAATACCTCCCCTTTAAGGAAAAAATAATACTGCTTTCGCTTTTAGTGATGAAAATAAGAGTAATTAATGCAGACAGATTTGTCCTTCTAGGTACTAAAACCTACAGTCATCCTTCAGTGTCCCTGGTGGATTGGTGTCAGGACATCCCACCCAGACACATGCCCCACCCCTCACACACACATACAGATACCAGAATCCATGGGTGTGCAAGTTCCTATATTAAATGGTGTATTTCGTATAACCTATGCACATCCTCCCACATATTTTAAATCATCTCTGGATTACTTCTGATTCCTAATACAATGTAAATGTTGTATAAATAGCACTTTATGCTTTGACCACTTAATTATTGTTTTTTTCTCCCACTTTTTCAAATATTTTCAGTCATTTGGTTGACTCTGTAAATGCAGAACCCACAAATGCTGAGAGCTACTGTATTAACAGTTATTTTATTTATGGCACAATCCCAAGAATAGATCATTAGAATAGAATAGAGATTCCAGAAACAGACTAAAGTGTATATAACGGAATTTAGTATTTGATAAAAGTGTCATTTGACGTTAGTAGCGAACGGTTGGGTTTTTCAGTTAGCAGTTTAAGGACAACTTGTTAAGCATTTGGAAATAAAACCTAGTATCTTAAGCCATTATAAATGAAACCTCACTATAAGTATATTACAGGAGTATATAAATGGAAGTATATGGTATGGGGCAGAAGAGGGAAGAATTAATTTGGAGAGCTACTTAATTAGCTGTGGTAAAGCCCAAACTATAGAGTTCCCTTTTAGAGTAAGCCAGTAATAGCTTCCTAAAAAAGATAGAATTCGGTTCCTCCTGGAGTGTGAAAGAAAGAGATTTGAAAATCTGGAACAATAATTCATTCTTAAGAATAAGACGAATGGAGCTCTGAAAGTGACTTATACTTTCGAAATAGACTAAAAGAGCATTATATAAATTGAAAAATATAAGGAGGTACAGGTTTTATATTAACCAAAAGAGGTTATATATTCTGCCATAACTTGGTGAAAAGCTCACAAGGAAGAGTAGGTATATTGATGGGCGGAATTTTGACATTGCAATTAAAGATTGACAAATTCAAGAGCTGAGAAAATTAATGAAATAGAAAAATACCAGAATAATCAGGACAAAAAAAAAAATGACCAGGTTCTAGACCAAGTTAGAGATGTGCAGCAAAAAGAGAGAAAATTCAGGAGAATTACAAACAAAGCAGGGAGATTGGAATTGAAAGGTTAATCATAAATGTTCTGGAGTTTCTTTGAAATTCAGTTTAATTAACTATACAATATGTCAAGCAGAAGTTGGATAAAAGTTTTTACTGTCATATTTTTGGGTCTTTTTTCCTAGTCCTTAAAATGTACTTGGGGAAAAAGAAGAATAGTAGTTTTTAGATTACACTTTAGTTCAACAAAGATAAAAACTTTATTTTTTGCATTTTAGTTTATGGTGGTAAAGGTAGGTGCCTAATTCCCTCTGTTAAATTACAGATGGTCTGTCCTCTGCTGATCCCAGCTCTGACTGGAATGCGCCAGCGGAAGAGTGGGGAAATTGGGTAGATGAAGAAAGAGCTTCACTTCTGAAATCCCAGGAACCACTTCCTGATGATCAAAAGGTAAGTAAACAGAGTGGGGGGTGTGTTTTTAGTTTTTAAACTTCATAATTTTTATTAAAAAAGACTTAGTTCTTATTAACATTCTTACATTCCTTGGTTACTCAGGAACATATGATTTATGATTTGCCTTTTTAAATGAAGAGAATTAATGTACAGAAAGAAGACAGGAGGAAGTGCTAGTTAATTGGGGGAAAGATTGTTGGTCATTTTGAGATAGGTTAAATGTGAGGTGTTTTGTAGATAGGCCTAAGAGAAGGTGACTATATATATACCAGGTTAAACTTAGGGAATAAATCTGTGTTTGGAAGTTATTAGCATATGGTTGTTAAAACTGGGAGGCTGAGTGAAATCCCTAGGAAAAATCTTTAGAGTCAAAAAGAGCGGTGGAATGAGCATAGACATCTGGGAAACTCAATTTTTAAGGAATAAGAAGGCCTATAGGGTCGCTATGAGTTGGGTCCGACTCAACGGCACATAACAACATAGATGAGACTATGGGAGGAGAGTTGTGGGTCACAGAGACTGAGGCAGTTGAGAGTGTCAAGAAGGAGGCCATGGTCAACAGCATCAGAAGCAATAGAGGGGTTAGTAACTTCAGGACTGAAAAGTATCTTTGGGTTTACTCTCTGGTAATTTTACCAATGACTTGACAGCACACAACAACAATTTTACCAAAAGCAACTTTGTTAGAAATTTTGGCATAGAAGCTATATTGCAGTAAGTTGAGTAATAACCGGTATAAGATTTTTTTTTTTTTTTTTAATTAAATTTTAAGAAAGTTTGGATTGAAAGAAAGGGAAAGCATGTTGATTAAAAAGTTAAATATAAATGAAAGAAAAGATGTAATTAATAATAGGGTAAGGTCCTAGAAGATGCAGTTGGGATGGGGGGTCCTTGATATAAGTGAATGGGCTGACCTTGGACAGGATATAGTACTTCCCATTTTTGGAGACCAGAGAAAGAGAAATACTTAGTAGGATATGGATGAGTAAATGTGGAGATACAGTTGTCAGGCAATATGAAAGTCTAGGGGAAAATGAGTTTTAATTCTTTTTCTAAGTATATTTAGCAATCATCTTGTTCATTTCTAAGCAAAAATGGATTGTTACCTAAATGCTTATCAGCTGGCGAATATAGAAATGAAATTGATATGTCTGTGCAGTGGCATATTACACAGAAGTTAAAAATTAAAGCTACATTAATATCAGTATGACTAGAATTTCAAATATGCTAAACAACAAAGATGAGTCACAGAAAGTGTGTCAATTATATAAAAACTTATGTGTATACACATAAATTTAGAGAAAAATTGAATGGTTGTACATAAGTCCTGACAGTAAGTTAACTCTAGGGAAATAGAATGGACATGGAATTGGGGGTATAAAGGAACTTAAATTTACCAATAATATCTTTTATTTTTAAAAATCTAAAATAAATTTGTCAAAATGTCCAACGTTTAATAAATCTGGAGGAGTACACAGGCATTTGGTAGTCTTCATACTTCTTAGCATTTTTAAATTTGTGGATTTTGGTTTTTTTCCCCCCCAAAAAAAAGAAAAACTTGTGGCCCAGCCACAACATTGCTAGATCATAACTTCAACCCTTTTATATTAGTTGAAAGATTGTGTGCAGTTGATTTCAGACACACACACACACACACACACACACACCCATCAAAAATATTTTGCCATAGGGAGCTACATTTTTTTTATGTGTGTATTATAATGGGCTGAGAAACAAATTGATAAGAGTCCTTATGACCTGAGTTCTGTCTTAGGATGCATCTGTTCATATGGTGTTTTAAGCATTACAGCAAGCCTGTGAAACTCTTATTTGGCAGCCAGGTTGGACTGGAAATCTCTTGGCTTGTTTGCTTGTTTTTCTTTTTCTGTAAGCTGTTCATTGTTATGAAACCTCCAGAATCCTTATAATGACCTTGGTGTGGAGCAGAGAAATAGCAGTTACTCATCTCTTTCTGTAAGGATAGTCTAGTGATCTAGGCTGTCCATCTGTGTCGAGTAAGCAAAAATCATTTTCTGTAGTGAGTTCAGCTATATACTGTGTATGAAGAGGTATCACATGAATACTAATTTAATAGTCTTACTAGATATTTTTATTTCTACTTTAAAGACATTTTATTTTTAAAGACATTCTTAAATTCCGTGTGTGTGTGTGTGTGAGTGAGAGTGATTTGGGTGAAAGTTTACAGAGCAAGTTGGTTTTCCATTCACCAGTTCATACACATTTTGTTTCATAGCATTGATTGTAATCCCCATAATGTAATAACAGTTTTCTTCCCAGTTCGTCCCTGAGGTTACGTTTTCCCTGTGTCCTTTCCTGTGCATTCCTGCTCTCAGAGCTCAAATGCTGTCTTGATCTCCCATGGTTGATTGTCCTAAGGAGTGTACCTACCTGGTGTAAATGCTTATGTTATAGATTTGTCCATTGTATGGCTGAAGCCACGGGAGTACATTCAATTCTAGGCCCTAACGGTGCCTAGGGAACATAGTCTCGGGTTTTATCAGTCTCTATCAGACCAATAAGTCTGGTCTTTTAAGACCCCAGTCACCACTTACCAAAGTAGGATGCAGAACAATGTTTTTGTGTACTATGTTATGCCAATTGAGCTTGATGCCCTTTGCGATCATGGTCCTGAACCTATCGGCCCTGCACCTCACTCCCTCAGTGTTTGAACTGTGGCTTAGAAGTTACCATAACTCTGCTCCATTAGCTCTGTGATATATATGGACATTCTTACAGCACATACAAATACACATACAGAAATATCATCCGCCAAACTTACATATAAAACAAAACCCACTGCCATTAAGTTGATTCCAACTCATTGCAACCCTCATTGGGTTTCCAAGACAGTAAATCTTTATGGTAGGTTGCCCCATCTTCCTCCTGCAGAGCAGCTGGTGGGTTTGAACTGCCAACCTTCTGGTTAGCAGTTAAATGCCTTAGGCACTGTACCACCGAGTGCCTTAACTTATGTGGTCATGGGTATATTCCTTTTTGCCTACCCATACCTGATCATGTTGCCTGTCTACCTATGTATCCACCCATAGATTAATGTTTGTCATTGCTGATAGTGCAGTAGTGTGGATATAAAAGTATTTACCTTTATTGTCTGTATCTCTTGTGTATCTCCCCATGTCTTCCTTGCCCTTAGTGGGTTTTTCTTTTTTTTTCCCCCCTCCCAATTTTTTATTGTGATTTGGGTGCAGATTTATAAAGCAAGTTCATTTAACGCTCGACATTTCTGCACATTTGGTTTCCTGGCCCCAGTTACAATCCTCCGCCGTGAAAAGATCTCCCGCTGTGACTGCCCCCTCCCTGTGCCCTTCCTATCTGTGCATCCTGTCAGCTTCCCCTCTGTGTGAGTGCTGCCCTTCTGATGGCTTATGGTTGGTTCATCTAAGAGGTGCTCCTCCCTGGGGTGGGCATTCTGCCTGGAGGTCTTTCTGCTTCTGGGCTGCATGCTAATCCACAGAAGTGAGTCCATTTCCAGGCCCAAAGGATAAACTGGGGCCATAGTCTTGAGGGTTCCACCAGTTTCTATCCAAGTAATTCTGGTCGTTTTTTTAATTTTGTTCCACATTTTTCCTCCCACTCTATCCAGTGTCTCCAATTTTGATCCCTTTCTGAGTGGTTGGCATCGGTGGTCGGGCACCATCTAGTTCTTCTGGTCTTAGGGTTGTGAAGGCTAAGGTCCTTGTGGTCCATTATATCTTAGGACTAATTGTTTCCAAATCTTTTCCTTAATGTTATTGTGCTGTGCTGATCACTGGCTTTTGGTATATTGCTTTTCCCTTCACCCAAATCATTATCAATTATTTTTTTTAATTAAGCATTTTATTTTTAGATAATTGTAGATTCACCTGCAGTTACAAGAAATAATACAGTGAGATTCCCTGTACCCAATAGTTTCCCCCAGTGGGAACATCTGGAAAAGCTGTAGTACAATATCACAACTAGGATGTTGACATTGATGCAGTCATGACACGGGACATTAGCATACCACAAGAATCCCTCAAATTGCCCTTTTAAAGGCACACTTCCTTTCCTCTGTCTTCATACCCTCCATAACCCCAGGAAACCAGTTCTCCATTTCTAGAATTCTATTTCAAGAATGTTGTATGTGTAGAATCATTTACATAGTATGTAACCTTTGAGAATGTTTTATTTCACTTACATAATTCTCTGTTCATCCAGGTTATGTTCGCCACTAGTTCCTTCCTTTTCACTGCTGAGTAGTAGTCCATGATTCACCAGTTGAAGGACATCTGAATTGTTTCCAGGTTTTGGCTATGTGCTATGTACATTTGTGTACAGTTTTTTGTGTGAGCATAAGTCTTCATTTCTCTGGAATAAATGTCTAGGAATATAATTGCTGGATTTTGTGGTAGTTGCATACTTATTTTTTTAAGAAACTACCAAACTGTTTTCCAGAGTAACTATACCATTTTACATTCCTACTGAGTGTAGTGTCTAAGGCACTTGACTGCTAATCAGAAGGCTGGCAGTTGAAACCCATGGAGGGGTCACTATGAGTCGGGTCCAACTCATAACACATAACAACAACAACAACTGACAATCCAGAGATCCAGTTTCTCTGCATCCTTGAAGACATTTGGTGTTGTCACTGTTTTGCATTTTAAGCATTCTTACAGGTGCATAGTGGTAACTCACTTAGTTTGCATTTTCCGAGTATTTAATTATGCTGAACATATATCGGTTTGTTTTTGCTGCTGTATATAATATTTAGTGAAATGTCTGTATCTTTTGCATATTTTCTAATTGGCTTGTTTGTTTTCTTATTGTTGAGTCTTGTGTGTTCTTTATATATTCTAAATACTAGCCCTTTGTTGGATATATGATTTGCAAATATTTTCTCTCACTCTGTAGCTTGTTGTTTCATTCTCATAACAGGACAGATTTAAATTCAATGCAAGTAGTTCAATTCCACATTTAAAAACTGCAATAAAGAATTATTTACCCAATTTTTTTTTAACATTTTACTGTGATTTGGGTGAAATTTTATAAAGCAAATTCAGTTTACATTCAACAGTTTGTACACACTTTGTTTTGTGACACTGGTTACATTCTCTGCACTGTAACAGCTTACCTCCCACCCACTTCTTCCGTGTGGTGCCCCTTTCCCTGCGTCCTCCTTGTTTATGCATTCCTGCCTCCTTACCTTTCTCCCTGTGCAAATGCTGCCCTTATGATCTCTCACGGTTAATTGTTCTAAGAAGGGCATCTCCCTAGTGTGGATGTTCCATAGGCCTGTCTATTGTTTGGCTAAGAGTTAAACCACAGGAGTGAGTTCAATTCCAGGTCAGAGAATGACTGAGGACCGTAGTCTCAGGGGTTATCCAGTATATGTTATAAACAAGGTTTGCACACCTCTCTAGTTGATCTTGTGATGAAGGAAGGGGAAAATGCTCTATTACAGACAGTAGGGGAATGAAGCTCCCGTACACTCTATTACATGTAGAGTGCATAGATTTAAAAACGTAATTTTAGAGAGAATGTACCCAATTAAGGTACACTCACACAGTGGAATACTATGCTACATTAAAGAACAATTAAGAATACACAAATCATCTCACAATGTGAATGAGCCTGGAGGACATTATGCTGAGTGAAAGAAGTCAATCGCAGAAGGACAAATACAATGTGAGCCCATTACTGTAAAAAGACAAAGAAGAGTTTGCTTGAGTAAGGGAATTCACTTTGTAGATTACCAGGATGGGGAGGGAAAGAGAAGGATTAATTTTGGGCTAGTTGGGGGCCACACGCTGACGTGGGTAAGGGGAGGGATGATACAGAAAACATCCGTGACCACTATGATGACATTAGGGAAAGGGAGAACACTTAATTGTGCACATAAGATATAGATAACAGCTGCTAATACCAACCAGTATATCCACGATACTGCATTACCAAACACCAGGCTACCAATAAACACATAAACATCTGAGATCGTCAGATGGGGGTCAGTGAACAGGAGTATATTCTAGACCAAGGATAGATTCAGGGGAGGCTAATCTTGCTCAGATACCAGTGATACAAAATACCCACAATCCGTACAGAAACAACAGAAGACAGACATAGAGTAATCCCTCTCAGACAGCCAGACTTTGTAGGAGAGATCCAATGAATCTACCAAGTCAGGACCATAGTACTGGGGGACACTAGACTCAGTTGACAAAACAAAATACATAAAAGTTTTATTCCTTATCCTACATTGGTGAGTAGTGACTGGGGTCTTAAAAGCTTTCAAGCAGCCATCTAAGATGCAGCTAATGGTCTCCTAATGTTGGACGCAAAGAAGAGTGCAAAAGAACAGGGGCATTTGGAAGCAATTAGTCCTAGGACACAATGGCCCTCAAGACCAGAAGAACTAGATGGTGCCTGGCTACCAAGCCAACCACTTAGGAAAGAAACAAATCTGGAGATCCTGGATAGAGTGGGAGGAAAAACATGGAACAAAATCCAAACACTCAATGTTGTTGTTATATGCCGTCGAGTCGGCCCCGACTCATAGCGACCCCTCCTTGGGTTTCCGAGGCAGTATCACTACGGAAGTAGGAATGCCCAACCTTCCTTCCGAGGAGTGGCTGGTGGGTTTGAACCGCCAGCCTTCTGGTTAGCAGTCAAGTGCCTTAGGCACTATGCTACCAGAGCTCCTAAAAAAAAACTCAATAGTGACCAGAATTGCTGGTCAAACAGAGTATGGTGAGACCCCCAGTACTATGGTTCTGGGATACGTTCTGGGCCTGGAATAAAACTCACTCTCAGGGGCTGGCTCTCAGCTCAATAGTAAACAAGATGTACACGCAGACCATTCAACCCAGGGTGACATACCCACAAACAAAATAAAAATGTAATTTTAGACAGTTTTATTATTTGTTACTAATTGTCATTTAGAATTTTGAGTACAAACAGTGAATCTAATGGGTGAAATTATTTCATAATAATTTTCTGAATAATAAAACTTAACCATTTGGTTCCTTTACTATTTTATATTTTTAACAGCAGGTTTCAGATGATGATAAAGAAAAAGGAGAGGGCACTCTTCAAGCTGGGAAGTCTAAAAAGAAAAAGAAGAAAAAGAAGAAGCAAGGTGAAGATAACTCTGTTGTACAGGTAAAAATAGGAAAACAACTAACATTATTCATTCAGCATCTACTGCTGAAAATGTGTGCAGATAAGAGGCAGACATTTAAGAATGTTGAGATGAAAGTCACAGTATGAGCATTGAAACTTACTTTTGAAAATCATTTGAAAAATCACATTTTAAAGCAGTTCCACATTACTCAAATTTAGTTTTGATTATATAGTGGTGTACTATATTTCACACATAGAAAATTCCCTTTGAGTAACTGAATTGATAGTATATGGTGCAATTAGAAAAACGGTGCACAGAACAAGTGGAGTTTTTCACTTGACTCTGAGTTTGCTGGCTATTCCACTTAATAGCCTTTCTGCTTTTTTGAGTCCTCATCAAAAGATGCTTTCTGTTTCATCACTCCTACATTCTTTTCTTTCCTTTGATGTCTCCCATGTGAAGAGTTTAGATTATAATAGAGATGAAATTAAAGATGATATTTTAATTTCAGTTAAACATGCTAGGTTACTAGACACATGCATATGGATTTGTATTTCTGAAAGCACTATCTCCATTACTAAACTTAGGACAGTTTTTATTCCTTAGTGAAACCACATGGCTAATTATTTTCATTCATTTAAATGTAGTCAGTAGAGAAGCAACAGTTCCGGAGGGTAGCCTACATAGTAATTTTTCCTACTTACTGCTCTGTTTAGAAATTCTTGTGCATGACTTCTTAAGGAAATTATATCCAATTCTTTGTGGTTGGAAACACCACCATTCATAAATGAAGATGATACCAATATATTTTCAGTGATGCTTTTTGTTTAGTAGTCTTAATGGACAGATATTTTGGTTAATGTGGCTCAGATCAACGTAGATATGAAAAATAAAAATATGTCATAAGTAAGTTTTCTTGTAAGCTAGAGCTCGCTAATGAGAAATGTTATTAACAATGATCTTGTATTTAGTAAGACTACCTAAAAATCCATTTAGCCAAACTTTTCTTGGGTTTCTAAAACTTAAATTACAGCCTTTACTAGTACTGCTCTTCTGGATTGTGGATTGAGTGAATTCCTTTTAAAAGTTTTAAAGCTTGTGGGATAGATGTATTCTGAAGTTTTCAATATAGAGACAAAGGTCATGTGAAAATTGCTTTGGTATTCAGATAGTCCTTTAAAAAATGTATCAGTCTTTAAAAACAGTCATAGCAAATAAATGCACAGGCTTTAGAATCCATCCAATTTGTATACTATTTTCAGTGCTGCCATTTACCAGTTGTTTTTGTTTGTTTCTCTGTTCTTTACCTTGGACAAGTTACTTAATTGCATAGATTGCTTCAGAAATTGAACAAGATATCTGTAAAGTTCTGTGTCTCTGTAGAGTGCATATCCATAAGTGAAGAGGTTATTATATTTTAGTTTGTTTTTTTTTCCCAGTAAAGTTCTGTTTAGTTGTTGATATATGGCTGGTGGGCTTCTTTAGGATGGAAATAAACTATCTTCAGATTAACTCTGTGCAGATTGCAAACCTTATATAGCATTCCCTTGGAAATACTTGCTTATCTTAAAAAAAAATTCACAGCAAAATTTTGAATTACTATCTAAAGCCGTAACCGTATTGTTACACAGATAACATGTACCTTCTCCGTTTGTTTGCCAACTGTACCCTCCTGCACAAGGTATTTTCATAAGTGCTGCTATGCCGATTTGTTTTTCCAGGTTGCTGTATTTTAAAAAAAAAAAAAATTAGCATAGTACACTCACGAAAATACCTCAGGGTGGGGGCACAGTTGGCAAATACAGAAGGTACACGTTATTTGCATTAAAAATACGGTACCATCCCATACAGTTTTCAAAGATTATCACTGTTGGGAGGAAACAAAAAATCATCTTAACTAGTTGTTAAAAAGAGCAATAACCATTTATATATTTGTGTGTTTGCTAAAGAGCAATATAGTTCACAGTGGTGATCCTGTTTCTGTATTCTAGTGTATACTTACTTCATATACCTACACATGTAAAGTGCTTTATAATTGTGTTAACATTTTTAAAATTTTAAAAGAATAAGAATAGGAATGTTATACTTTGGATGGAATCTTAAAAACAATCTGAGCAAATCTTATTTAACACTTGAGAAAGCTAAGGCTTGAAGAAATGAAGTGATTTATCCCTAAGATTATATAGCTAGACTGGCAGGGCCAAAATTCCAGTTTTGGCCATGCACAGTCTAAGTAGCTGCTCATACCCTATCTACTATATAAGCTGATTTATCTAGTAAATTCACTTACATATAAGCATCTCACTTTGTTGAAGAAGTTACTAAGCAAATTGCTATTCTAAAGTCTTAATTCAAGAATCCACTAGTTTACTCTGTACTTTTTTTTCAAAATAGAAGATATACGAGTTTAATTTACTCTGTTTTTGTTGGTTTAGTAAGTTAGAATGGTTTCTGTTTAGAAGAGTGGGATGTTGTTTTTTAATTCACAATTTTAAAACCTTGAGAAAACAGCGCTATGAATGTATGTACAAATGTACGTATGTATTATATATCTTCAAGTAACTATTCTTATATCCTTTGTTTTTACCTGTTAGGACAGTTTCTGAAATAAAATTATTTTCTTGGGATAACTTCTAGACATTAGTACAACATGCTAGATAGATTTAAGTTAGTAATAAATGAATGATTTATATCATCTAATAGACTGTTTTTCTCTGTAGGACACAGAAGAATTAGAAAAAGAGGTTAGAGAAGAGCTTCCAGTTATTACCTCTAAAGTCCGTCCCAAACAGGAAAGAGCTTTTTCTTTGAAGACCGTAAGCACTAGTGAATCAGCTGAAGTACTTGTCAAAAATAGCCAGGTAATTATTTTATATTTTAGGAAGAAAGTTTTGACAACTTGAGAATTACATCATAACTAATATTTAAGCACTGTACTTATTAATAGCATTTTAAATACACTAATTTAATCCTCGTGGCAACCCAAAGAGAAAGACGTAGCACCTGTTATATAAATGAACCTGTTGTTGTTGTTGTTATGTGCCATCGAGTCGGACCCGACTCATAGCGACCCCTCCTTGGGTTTCCGAGGCAGTATCACTACGGAAGTAGATTGCCCCATCTTCTTTCCGAGGAGTGGCTGGTGGGTTTGAACTGCCAGCCTTCTGGTTAGCAGTCAAGTGCCTTAGGCACTATGCTACCAGAGCTCCCATAAATGAAGCTAGAGAAGTTAAATAACTTGCCCAAAGTCACATTACTATCAATTGCAAAATCAGAGCCACTAGGACTGTATTTTCTGCTGTTAAAAATCTAGGCCTGCAAAGACTAGGTGGCTTAGAGAAAATGTGATTGGTTGCATTTTCCCCAGAGCATACATATTATATAACTATGGTTCAACCTCTTGACAGGTTCTCAAATTATGTGCCTTCTATGGAAAATACTGATGTATCAGAAGGAACCATTTTACAAAAGATCTAGACCAATGACAAAGACCATGGCTCTTCAATATCTGATTTCTAATTGGGTAAATTATACCATATTGAAATATATTCAATTCTCCTTGAGTTGCACATGGTTCATTTATTTATTCATTAAAAAAATTTTATTGAGAACCTACTATTGTTACACACTATTGGAGGTGCTGGGGAGCCTGGAAAAACAAGGAGCAAGAGAAACATTAGTCTTGTTTATATGTTCAGAATAATGATCACAGGTTAAAAAAAAAGATACAGGGTAAGATGATCTCCTGCTCAGCTGTTAGAGCCCCGGCAGAGCTGCTGTCATTACCTGGTCCTGACCATTCATTAACAGTCATGTCTCAGGCAATTCAGTTCGTTCATCTCCTTCCTGCTCCCAAATTGTGGGGGAAATATAAGCCTAAGTAGACCCGAAGCATTCTCATTTCACTACTAGACTGGATGAAACTCTAGAGTTTGGACCTGAAATTTACTAGTTGTTTTAATCATGAAGACAAGTAGCTACCGTCTGCTTTGGTATAGGGCCATCTTTCTGTCTTGGTCATAATCTGAAGCTTTTGCTGTTACTATTTGAGATGATACCCTCAGTACCCACCTCTGCCTCTTTGGGGAGAAAAGGTACTAGTATTACCTACTGCTAGTTCAGAAATTAACTATTTTCTCTTTGTCTTTCATGAAAAAAAAAGTTTGAGAAGTTGAGAGTTGGTTAGCAATGGACTTAACTATTGAATCACTAAGAAGCTAAGGATCCCTGGTGATGCAACAGTTAAGCACTCTGCTTCTAACCCACCCAGTGGCTCCACAGGAAAAAGATGTAGTGCTGTGCTCCCACAAAGATTACAGCCTAGAAAGCCCCACGGGGCAGCTCTGTTCTGTCACATGGGGTTGCTCTGACTCAAAATCTACTCAGTGGCACCTGACAACAACATTGAATCACTAACAAATATAAACTCATGCTATTTATAATGAAAAAGAAAAAGTTAATGAAAATGAAAAGAATTATCACTCTTATTTGAGATGCAGTATGCGTTTTCTAATTTTGCATTGTACCCCTTATTATCTCAGCCTGTATTCATGGGTATTGTAATTAAAGGTTTATTTAGTGTGTCACTAGGGCAGCCAGGAATTGTGGTGTTTCTGTTGACAAATTACTTAGACATCATCTTAGTGTTTACTTGCTGTTAAAAAGCCTCTTGATATGACTAAAATGTTTATCTTACTTGAATGCTTCTTAAAAAAAAATTCTGAGGTAGTTTTATTCCAAAATAGCCTATCAAGACTCTTCCGCCTGCTGTTTCTAACGAGCCATCTATAGTTTTATCAAAAAGTGATTCTGACAAGAGCTCTTCCCAACTGCCACCAATGCTACAAGATACAGATAAATCCAAGCCTAATATTAAGCAAAATAGTGTGCCTCCTTTACAGAGTGAGTAATCCTCGTTTTTGGTTCTTTTGTGTGTTTTCTGTACTGTTTACTTTTTCTTACATAAGTGTTAAAGTTTTTGAGTTTAAAAATCTACGAATGGCCAGACTCCATCTCTTGTACTTTGGTCATGTTGTCAGGAGGGCTCAGTCCCTGGAGAAGGACATCACGTTTGGTAAAGTAGAGGATCAGCGAAAAAGAGGAAGACCCTCAATGAGATGGACTGACAAAGTGGCTGCAGTATAGCAATGATTGTGAGACTAGGATAGGACTAGACAGCATTTCGTTCTGTTGTACATGGGGACACTGAATCAAAACCGACTCGGTAGCACCTAACAACAACAGTGCATTAATATGTCAGCTTTACCTTCCTTTGCAAAGACTAGAGTCTTTGGAATCTCGTGAACTCAGATGTAGAGATGAAATAACTCAAAGAAGAGGACGTAATACTTGGTCTGCTGTCTGTCTAGTCCCTCTCCCTATTTCTTTTTCTGTGCACTTGTTCTTGAGATTACAAATTGTTCTCTGCCCTTCTCCCCTTCAGCTATCTTTATTGTCCCTTTGACCCATTATCACTTATTAGTTAGGTTGAGCCATATTAAATGGTGGTTTTCCTAGGTCAGAACAGATTGAATATCAGCAGTTCCATAGTTAATATGTTGGGATTGAAGGGAGGAAAGCAGACATCGAACAACTTAAAAATGTACAGGTAGAAATAGAAAACATAAACGTAGGATTTGAGATTGCTATTAGACTTTAAAGCATTTTTTTCATTGTGATTACTTTCCTATCGAGGAAATGTGATTGGTAATAGTATCCTCCTAACTTTTTTTTTCTATTTTCTGTCTTTCTCTAGCAAAGTCTGAAACTAGCTGGGAATCTCCCAAACAAATAAAAAAGAAGAAAAAAGCCAGACGAGAAACGTGAATAATTTTCCTGAATTGGACATGTGTTAGCAAACACTGTCTTGAAGATTATGCTGTTTATGCAATAATTTGTGAACATGTACAGAGTTTTATATAAATTTCAACCAATTTTTAGAACAAAACTGTGAACACAGCCACCGTAAAAAATGGAATCAAAGGAAAGTTAATTTATGAAACTAAGAGGTCAGCAGAACATATTACAATGCTGGAAGACACTTGGGAAAGTCTTTTCAATTTGACGAGAATTATCTTAATTTAAGAATATTATCCTGGTTTTACAACAGTGCCCTGTTTACAACAGATTGCGCCCTATCTCATCTGCAGCCGAGGAGTAAAGGGTTCTGATTAGAGAGAGGGTTGCCTACAAATTAGTAGGTACTTTTTGGATCTTATGCACGGAACTTAATACCATTTGAATCTGTTTTATGCTTAAATCAAAGTGCTTTGATCAAATGCATAATCTGCCATATCTTTACATATTTGTTGGTAGCGATTTGTATTAAAGGAATCACAAGTGCAAATAAAAAGTCACTTATAATTTAACTAAACTGTCATGGTTTAGTTTACAGTTTTCTTAAAAAGTTCTTAAAACATTGACACTTGTATGGCTTATGAAGTTATTTTTGATAGTCTTACATTACTTGAAGTGTTCAAATTACAGTATATTTTAAATTAAAATTAAACGATATGTATTTGTTTTATACCTTATGTTTCAAACTCACAATTAATGCTCTTGTTATGATTAGAAAACTTATAGGCAAAATCCAACTTACGTATTTTCTTTCCCTGGCTATTACTTTTTCCACCATCAACTCTTTAGTTACTAATGCTATTTTGACTTTAAAAGTAAAATCATTCACAAACTAGTCATACAGAAAACTTTGAGGATTTGATGAAGAATGAAAAACTAGCATCAGACAGCTTTAATTGACATTGTCAAGACCTCCAGTTATCAGGAATACATTTTTTTACTGCCTTAACCTGTAGTGTGTAGAATATGCATCAATTTCCTGAAGGGGATTAGTGTTTTTATAAGAATTTTCCTGTAATTATTGCAATCATGGTCAAATAAGGAACATTTCCTGCTTGAAGCTGTATTGATTACAGTGACGTGTGAAATGTTTCACCATTTTCAGGCACTGTGTTAATTCTATCGTAATAAACTGGCAGGTATCTTTGTAACTATAAATAGTGCATGCTCAGCCATGTACACTGTATATAGCCTTTACCAAACGTGTTTGACAAGGACCATAATTAACATCACTTAGTGAATTGTGATTAAAAAAAAAAAAAAGCCATGATTTATTTGATGTGATTGGCTTAATTGTTTTTATGTGGTGCCAAGAATGAAACTGTTTTAACAGCTGTAACCAATGGTACTGATATATCCATCCAATGTTGTCTTTATTATATTTGATTGTGGTTTAATAGTATTGCATTGTCAAGCAGGAAAGCTAAAGAAACAAAATGGTTTTAGTTTTGCTGAAGACTGGCCTTATTGATAGCTTTCCTAAAAAGCGATTATTAACTTTTATACAGGTGTTAACATCTGTTTCAGGAACATGACAGTATGTTTACATGTCAGAAGTTTTGTTTAATTCAATGATACTTCTAAGTTGATTTGTTTAAATAAATTCAGCAAATGGATAGCATTGTTTTTATTTGCTTCAGTATGGGGATAGATGACAGCTAAAGTGCCAAGAATGGATTTCTTCAAATGACTTTATTCTAGTAGCTTTACAAAGGTGTTTGTTAAATAGACCCAAGAATTCCTAAGTTGCCAGCGCTTTGTAAAGGTACTACAATGGAGCGTTTGATATAAGGAGTCTGTATTTTGGAATGTGCCAAAAGGCCTATGCTCAAAAAATTTAATTGAACTCTCTCAACTCTACCTCATGTTTCTTTATCTAGAATTCTGTTGGCTTTGTCAAATGTTGGACTTCATTTCACCAGCCTAGTATCTCCCCATTCAACAGTGACACCAGGTGGTAGAAACACCACCTTTTGAAAAGTATTGTGGACGTGGAGAACACATTGTCAAGTTGGGATAGATCCAGATAGAGATCCTTCTGTCCTTCCTGTCTGGCTCAAGAGCTAAGGAGTAGATTTTATGTTTTAAGAGATGGCAGCTATGCGAGTGACAAAGTTAATGTATTCATTCTCTTTCATATTGATGAGGTGTGAATCTTTTACACAATGACGTGTCACTGTCCAACACTCTTCACCCATTCCAGGAGCTCTTTGTGCAGCATTGAAATTTCTTCAGGCATCTGAACAAAGAAACTGGTCTTCATCATCAACTCAAAGGGCACTCAAATAGAGGTTGACACAGCTACCTTAATTGTAGTGCCCTCCGGGCATGTGGAGGAGGGAGCTATTGTTGGCTGGCTAGATGCTTCCTGAACTGTTGGCAGGAAGATAACTGACTCCTTCAGGCTCTGTCATGCCTAGGTTTCCTAGAGAAACCACTCAGAAGTCTCCCTAATTCTGGCCAGTAAGCCACATACTGAAAATCCACCCCTATTCTGGAGCAGGAAATAGTGGCTCAGGGCTTCCCTAGACTGGAATCATACCAACACATACCCTGGATTGAACAAAACAGCAGTTGAGAGAGTCCAAAAAAAGGTATTGAAGTGAAATGCCGTTAATGTAATTTACCATGTTTTCTTTATGCATGCATTTTATGTGGGGTGGTGGAAATAATTCATCTGAACCTAATGGTGGTAATTCATAGGCTAATCAGGTTTGTATTTGGATTAAAGATAATGCAGGGCAATATTTAACTACAGAGCTTAGATTTTTCTTAATTTAAAAAAAAATCCTCTTATAGTATGAAGTATCTTTCAAAACTTAGAATTGAGGTTTAAGATGTCTGATAGATGTCTTCAGATTTTCTTGTAAATTCATTGCACAAACTGGAATTACTTTCCAGAAGACTTTAGGGAATGCAAATATGTTATTTGTAAGATGCTTTGAATATTGTAAATAAAACAAACCCTATTTGTTTTGTTTAAATTGCTCATTACAATTCTCTTACGGGAAGAAACTTTGCCAGTCATTTTGCAGTTAAGTACCTCTTAAAATGTCTGTGACACACATTGCCCATGTCTCTTTGGGAAACATCTCCCATCTTATGCCATCTTAGCAGTACATGTAGCAGCCACTTGATGCAATACATCACTTGTATATAAAGTTAACCTTTCAGATTAAGGAAGTTAGGCTCAATTTCAGGGTCATGTATTAGGATTAGGTTTGGCTGTGTTTCCAAACAATAGTGACTAAAACAAGACAGATGTTTATTTCTCTTGTGTGTAAAAATCTGGGAAGGCAGTTCAGGGGACTAGCATGACACTGTAGGGTCAAGGATCTATGTTCCTTCAATTTTGCTGCTCCCTACTTTTGACATGTGGCTATCCTGTTGTGATTGAAGACAAAGTTAATAGCAGCATCTCAGCCAGCTGGAAAAGCAGCATACCTCTTCCTTTAAGGACACTTTCTAGAAGTTCTGCAGACCACATAGGCTCCCATTCCAACTGTCACTTGGACCCACTACCTACAAAGGGTGATGGGAAATAAGTCTTTTTTATTACTTATTAAGGAACTGTCATCGGCCAAGTTAACATTGTGAATTCTGTCACTGAGGAAGAAGAGAATTGGGTATTAGGCCCAGCCAGTGTCTGTCACATTATTGTCCCATGATAGTGACATTATTACTTGTATTTTTATGCGTATCAGGGCATTATATATGAATATATGTAACATGTACATAAATTACAAAGCATAATAAAATGAACACCTCTGATACTACCATTTTGCTTAAGAAAGAACATTACCAATAGAGGGATATTGAAGACAAGCCTGACTTTTGGTGGTGGTGGTGGCGTTTGGTAACAGGATTAACAGGAAAAATGCATGGGTGAAAATGGCTGGCTTCAAACACCCTAACTGGGCATAGGTCCTTTTGGTGCCAATACTGGCTATGAGTCCCAAGTACCGTAACCTGCTCTCAGGTGTTAAGACAGCCTTACTGCTTGTACCCCTTTCTCAAAACACTCTACTGGTGTTTGTTGGAAAATTGTAAAATATGCAAGTACAAAGACTGAATGTGAATGGTGCCCCCAGAGTCGTGTCCTGAGTGACTACATTGCAGCATCCAAAAGCAAAAAAAAAAAAAAA
>NW_006921608.1:15731156-15783969 GCF_000298275.1 Orycteropus afer afer | reverse complement strand
GGGTTTGAACCACCAGCCTTCTGATTAGCAGTCAAGTGCCTTAGCCACTATGCTACCAGAGCTCCCACATTGCAATATAGCAAGGCTGTATTCTAGTCAAGGGCTTTTTGCTGGGATTCAGGACAGCAGCATATGCTCAGTTTATGGTAACCCCATAGGTTTAGTGAGGAGCGAGAGACTGACAAACTCCAGAAGGAGATAATGCTGCAGACACGAGAGCTGTTAGTAACAAGATGGCTGCATTGAGAATGATTTCTTTCTCTTCTAAACTGTCTAATAATTAAAAAATATTTATGAGGTTACATGGAAAATGCAGCTATTCCCATTTCTAGTCAGAGAAAACTACCTTAGGGCTGGAACTAGGGAAGTGGGCATTGCTGTGATTAGCCAGTAAAGTTCCAGCATTGTATCAAAAGGATAATAAAACTTACCAAGGGTGCAAGTGTGAGCCTATATCAGGAATCTTATTAATGTATTATTTCAGCACACAATTGAAATGGAAAGTGTATAAGATAGTGACACTGTTCTGAAGAAGTACTTAAGTGTCGTTCGTGATTTAGATTTTTTTAAAAAAAGAAAAGTAAAATAATTTCAATGAAAATGAGGCCAGGTAAGGTTACCTGCTAGTCAACAATGTTTTGGAGGTATTAACAAATGCAGTAAGAGGGTTTTTTTTTAAAGTATAATATTGGAAAATAATTTTTTTGTACTGATTTTATACCAAGAAAATCCAAGAGATTCTAATAAAAGCTGCTAGCACTAAGAGCTCTGGTGGCATAGTGCCTAAGGCACTTGACTGCTAACCAGAAGGTTGGCAGTTCAAACCCACTGCTACTCCTCGGAAGGAAGATTGTGCAATCTGCTTCCGTAGTGATACTGCCTCAGAAACCCAAGAAGGGGTCGCTGTGAGTCAGAAACAACGGCACATAACAACACCACTAAGAGAATGAACGTTAATAAATATACACTAGTAAACTTTTCTGTACAGGGCGTAAGCAGCTAGAAAAGGAAATGGAAAAAAAAAAAAATCTGGTTACATTAGGACTAAAACTATTGTGTCTAGAATAATTTCTCAAGAAAGACATAAGACCAAATGAAGAAAATTGGAAAATCCTCCCAAAGGGCAGAAAGCAACCTAACCAATGGAAAGCTGGATGAGAACCTTTATTTGGAGAAAGCAGAAGCACATTAGTGTTTCAGAACGTGTGCATCTATAGATGAGTGCAGGTGCAATTAGAATGCAACAGGGGATTTTAAGAAAGACCTCAAAAATGAAATACTTAGCAAGATTAACTAGTGGAGGAAGGGCAGGGGCTAGCCTTCTGCTAGAATAAAATATAGAACTGTACCAGTCATGGTTCTTAGTTTTAAATCCCAAAATCTACCCTGACAAATTTAAACTGGAAAGGAATATCACACAGCTCCCCCAGAATATCTGGAAGGGCTGGAAATCCAGGCCCTTGCACAACTAGAAATAACACCAAGCCCCGTTCAGAAATTGTAGCACGAGCAATCTGCTCACCAGCTCTGTCTGAGGGTGCTCAGGACTGAATGCGAGAAGTTCCACCACTAATGCCCCCGAACGGTTGATGGCACTCCACCTTTGCCAGAAGCCAAATCACAGTCATGTCTCTGTCAAGCAGCAAGGGGTGTGCTTAACTCTACATTGAAACCTTGTGAATTTGGCTTCTAATTTGATGCTACTGACGCAACTGGTTATCCATATAGAAGACGATAAAGTTGGACTCTACCATTCCATATATGAAAATAAATTCCACATGGATCTAAGACTGACATGAGAAAAAGAATACAGGAAACTACTTGTGCAACTTAGGGATAGCACAGATATTCTTAACAAAGTCTGGAAACCTAGAAGCTGAAAAAAGATAACCATATTTATATATAATTTTTTAAACTCTTCAATGTCTAATGTTGGGATAATTATAGACTCATACCACCATTTGTCTGTCAGTTTGTCATGCTGTGGTGGCTTGCATGTTGCTGTGGTGCTACAAGCTGGGCCACTGGTATTTCAAATGCCAGCAGGGGTGTCCATAGCAGGCAGGTTTCAGCAGAGCTTCCAGACCAGGGAGAAGGACCTGGCTATCTGCTTCTGAAAAAACTAGCCAGCGAAAACCTGATGGAGAGCAGTGGAGCATTGTCTGAGGACTGGGTTGCTGTGAGTCAGAACTGGCATGACAGCACTAACAACAACATAGATTCATAGAAGGTGCAAAAAGTCCAGAGAGGTTCTGTGTACCTTTTTCGTCCAACTTCCCCTGACTATAACATCTTATGTACAATGTCCTAGCCCAGAAATACACATCGGTACAATCTATAGCTCTTACTCACATTTTACCAGTTTTTAATTGCACACTCAAGCGTGCAGTCTGTGCAGTTTTGTCACCTATAAATTGATGTAATCACTATCACAACCAAGATACAGAACTGTTGCGTCACCATGCTACTACTACTGACCCCCTCATCTCTATCCCACTAAGTCTGTTCTTCATCTGTGTAATTTTCACATTTTGAGAATATTATATAAAAGGAATCATACAGTTTGTCACATTTAGGGATTGATTTTTTTCATTCAGAATAAAGCCGTTGGAATCCAAGTCGTTGGATAAACTCATTCCTTTTCATTGTTGAATTGTATCCCGTTGTACTAATATATCACAGTTTAATGATCACTTGCTGAAGGACATTCGGATGGTTTTCAGCTTTCAGCCTTTAGAAACAAGCTGCTCTGAATGCACACAGGTTTGTATATGGACATAAATTTTCAGTATTCTGGGATAAGTGCCCAGCAGCAGAGTAATTTAAGATCGTGTGTTAAATACATGCTTAATTTTATTTAAAAAAGAAAAGTCAAATTATTTTCCAGACGGATTGTACAATTTTATGTTCCCACCAGCAGTATATGAGAGATCCAGCATTTTCCAGTGTCTTTTTTATTTATTTATTTTTTTAGATGATCTAATGTTATGGCCATCGAGTCAACTTTTAACTCATATATGTATAGTTATACCTTATGTGGTTTTAATTTCCATTTCCCTAATGGCTAGTAAAGGAGCTCTGGTGGTGTAGTGGTTAAGACATTTGCCTGCTAACATACAGGTCTATGGTTTGAGCCCATCAGCTGCTCCACAGGAGAAATTTGTAAAGATTTACAGCCTTGGAAACCCAATGGGGGCTCATATGAATTGAAATTGACTTAATGGCAGTGAGTTTGGTTTGTAATGTGGCATATATTTCCACGCACTCACTTGCCATTTGTATATCTTCTTTAGTGAAATGCTTTTTTATCTTTTTTGTCCATTTTCTAATTGGCTGTTTGCTTTTGACTGCTGAGTTTTGAGAGTTCTATTTTCTAGATAAAGTCCTTTGTCGGATACGTGGTTTGCAGTATTTTCTCCCAGTCTATAGCTTGTCTTTTTATTTTCTTTTTTGTTGTTACTGTTTAAATATTATTTTGTTGTCGAGAATATACACAACAAAACATAAACCAATTCAACCATTCTACATGTTTAATTCAGTGACATTGAATTAGAGTTGCTGTTGTCACTTTGATCCCATATGGATAGTTCTTAAAAAGAGCACAGTGCTCAAGGCAGACACTCTTGACTAGTTCAGCTGAACTCCTGTTTGGTTTAAAGAAGACTTCAGGAGACATTTTTGGTTTAAGTTTTAAAGATTATCTCAGAGCAGTACTTTCAGGGGTTCATTTAGCCATCTTGGCTCCAGAATTTCTGGATTCTATGAGAATCTAAGAGCTCTGGTAGCGTAGTGCCTAAGGCACCTGACTGCTAATCAGAAGGCTGGTGGTTCAAACCCACCAGACACTCCTCGGAAGGAAGGTTGGGCAATCTACTTCCATAGAGATATGGGCTGAGGACCCCAAGGGGGGGGGGGTTGCTATGAGTCGAATCAACTCGACAGCATTGAGTTTGGTTTCTTTGGTTTGTTCATCTGTTAATGAGCGTTTGGACATTTAGGTTGTTTCCACCTTTTGGCTGTTGTGAATAGTGCTGCAATGAACACTGGTGTTACAAGCCTCTTCTTGAGACTCTGCTTTCAAGTCTTTTGAATGTAAAATACCACACTATTCAAGTCCTAAAATAGCACATGAATAAACTCCTGTATTTGTAATATGGGCATAAGAGGTTTTCTAACTATGACTCAAAATCCAGATACAGTAAAAGAAAAGAATGATAAACGACTACATAAAAAGAAAAAAAAAAAAGGCACCATAAGCAATGTCAAATGACAAATCAGATGCTGATTAGAGATACAGAATATGAAAGAATTTATGTTAACTTCCTCTGGACTGGGGCTTTTCTTATTTAATGGGAGTCTTCGCTATTGGAATTAAAATAACCAACTTCCCCTGTTTTAGTTTAAACTAACGTGAAAATTAGCTCTGGTAGCATAGTGCCTAAGGCACCTGACCACTAACCAGAAGGCTGGCGGTTCAAACCCACCAGCCACTCCTCAGAAGGAAGGTTGGGCAATCTACTTCCGTGGTGATACTGCCCCGGAAACCCAAGGAGGGGTCACTATGAGTCAGGTCCGACTTGATGGCACATAACAACAACAACAAACATGAATATTTAGATCATGTACTTCATGCTGAAGTATTTTAAAGTAAATTATATCACATTAGCAAATCCATAAACTCCAAGTATTTACAAGTGTGTGTTTTGTGGTATGATGTATAAAAATGTTCTGAGAGGTGCAGAATGGGCCCGGGGAACATTCTATGTGTCCTTCGAGGCAGAAGGTAAAGACACAGGGAGCTGCCAGCAACTCTGTCCTATGGCACACCCCTACTCCCTTCACTGGGTTGGATGCAAGCCCAGAGCAGTGGAAGGCTTTTTAAGACCTCAAGTGGTGGGTGGAATATTACAGTCAAAGTAACGGCTTGAAAAGACGAAGACATTGAAGAGGTACCAAGTGCAACTTCGACTCCAAGCAAGCAATTTTGCTGTTAAGGAACCAGGACTGATCTCCAGCCCTTTGTGTCTATCACTGCAAAGCCAGAAACGAAAGAAAAAAAAAAAGAAAAAGAAACAAACCCACTGCCTCTGAGTCAGTTCTGACTCATAGTGACCCTTCCTTGGGTTTCCGAGGTGGTATCCCAATGGAAGTAGATTACCCAGTCTTCCTTCTGAGGCGTGGCTGGTGGGTTTGAACCGCCAGCCTTCTGGTTAGCAGTCAAATGCCTTAGGCACTGCACCACCAAAGCCATCCAAACCAAAAGCCTAACTCACTGCCTTCAAGTGGGATCGGATTCATAGCGACCTCCTCCTTGGGTTTCCCAGGTGGTATCTGTAGTGATAGGGCAGGTTTAAAATATTTAAGGAGGAACCTGAAACCACCACAAGATGGCAATTTGAACGCAAGGCATTCTCTCCTTCTACCTCCTACCCTGACTCTGCCATTTTTCAGATAAGGAAACTGCATGCTAATGAGGTTGAGGAAGGATTAAAGTCACACACCTGACAAGTGGCAGAGGCAGTACCTGAAGCCAGGTGTCCTGTCTCTAGTTGGGACTCCTTTTCACATCCTCCATCTCTGTGTGACCACATGCATGTACCTCTGGCTGCATCCTGGGTCATTATTTCTGACTGTCCGGCTTCTTCGTCTCTGAGGATCTTCTTCTGCCTCTTTGTACCTCTCTGTGTTCCCTTGTATCTCCCCATTTAGTTTTCTTTTTGTGTCTTTCTTTCCATCTAATCTGTCTCCGCCCTCACAGCCCCCAAATGATGTTCCTCTCCTTCCCTCTTTTGTCTCTCTAGTGACTGGCCCAATCACAGAACCAAATCTAATATTCCACAGGTGCTTAAATCTTTATTAAAATGGAATGACTTTATTTGTTGTGTTTAAATCAACTGTACTTCTTTGTAAACAACAGTCATAATATTAACTAACAATTGTGCAGATCTTTGGAATTTCCTTTGTATTACCTCACTTCTTACACCAATTCAGTGAGGTGTTACTATTATTTCTGCCTTACAGATAGGGAACCATTGGGCTAAATAATTTCCTGTGTTTGAGGAAGCTGCCTCAAGCATTGATAGCTTACTATTTTATATCTAAAAGAAATCAAGTCATCTTTTTTTCTTATTTAGACCCAGTAAATTCCATAGGTCAGTTCCTCCTCAGTTAAAAAGAAAAAAAAAAGCTTGCCACTATTATCAGTCTAGCAAGTGACATTCACGTAGAAGTCTGGACCAAGTCTTCTCTTGGTTTTACCCTCAGAGGAAAATGGAAGGGGAGATAGAATTTACACAAAACAAGTGGCTGAGTTTAGCAACACCCTGTGGTGGTGGTTGTTATGTGTCGTCGAGTCAGACCTGACTCATAGCGCCCCCTCGAAATGCAGAATGCACGATAGTTCAGAATCAAAACACACAAAAAATGTCTCCCTGCACATTTCTGATTAATATATGTGTGCATTTTAAGGTAATGTTTTGAATTCACGGTGCATCCATGTGCTTCAAAATTCCAAAAGTATCAAAGGGTAGACATAAAAATGTTTCTCTCTTGAATCTCTACTTGGTGCCTTACACCAGGATAAATTCCAAACATATCAACAATTTAAATATATACAAATAAAACTAGAAAAACACTAGAGAAAATCGTGAGAAAATTATTTAATAATCTAAATGAAGAGGCCTTTCTAACTTTACATAAAACTTATTATTGTTTCAAGTACATAAAAGTAAAAATTTTCCACACAATAAAAAACTTTCAAAACTAAATTCATGGTCACCCAAATCACAATAAAATTTAAAAAAAAAAAAAAAAAGCATGTAGAAAAAAGTAAATAAAAGTCAAGGACAAAAGCAAACTTGGAACTCATAGCAAAAAGAGATAATTTCCTTAATAAACAGAAATAAGGGAAATATTAACAAACAAAAATATAGCAAAGTATTGGAAGAGAGAGAAATGTAAATTCCTTAAATATATGAAAAGATACTCAGCCTTACACATTATAAGAGAAACATTGGTTGTATTTCATCACTGGCAAAAATGGTTTGATAACACTCTATTGGCTAATGTGTGGGACCCTAGGCATTCTCATATGTTACATATTACTGTACTAAAAAGGTATATGTGAGATATGGTCTACTATGCCAGAAGAAACAAATTAACCATTTCAAGACCTATCCTGAAGTACAATGCTATCAGTGCCAGGATAATATCCATATGCCTACAAGACCAGTCAGTGCATCTATTACTCAAATTTATGCACCAACCACTAATGCCAAAGATGAAGAAATTGAAGAGTTTTACCAATTTATTCAGTCTGAAATTGACATGCAATCAAGATGCATTTATAATTACTAGTGATTGAAATGTGAAAGTTGGAAACAAAGAAGAAGCATTGGTAGTTGGAAAATCTGACCTTGGTGATAGAAATGACACCAGAGATCACATGATAGAATATTGTAAGATCAATTTCTTATTCATGGCAAATAACTCTTTTCAACAACATAAATAGTGACTATATGCATGGACCTTGCCAGATGGGGGAGCTCTGGTAGTGTAGTGTCTAAGGCATTTGACTGCTAACCAGAAGTCTGGCGGTTCGAATTGACCAGCCACTCCTCAGAAGGAAGATGGGGCCATCTACTACTTCTGTAGTGATACCACCTCGGAAACCCAAGAAGGGGCCGCTATGAGCCAGATCTGACTCAATGGCAGTGAGTTTGGTTTTATGGTTGTCAGATGGAATTCATGGGAATCTAATCACCTACACATGTGGAAAGAAACAACGGAGAAGCTCAATGTCATTAGTCAGGGACTTACTGTGGAACACACCATTAGTTACTAATAAAGAAATTCTAGTTGAAGCCAAAGAAAATGAAAACATGTCTATGAGAGCCAAAAAATGATCTTGAGTATATCCCACCTAAACTTAGAGACCATCTTTTGGATTCATTGAACACTAATGACCAAAGATCAGATGAGTTGTGGTATGACATCAGGAACATCACACATGAAGAAAGCAAAAGTAATTAAAAAGACAGAAAAGAGACAAGATCAAAATGGATGTCAGAAGAGACTCTGAAACTTGCACTTGAATGTAGAGTAGCTAAATCAAAACAAAGAAATTAGGAAATAAAAGAGCTGAACAGAAGACTGCAAGGTGGCTTGAGAAGACAAAGTAAAGTATTATAATGAAGTGTGCAAAGACCTGGGATTAGAAAAAACAAAAGGGAAGAATACACTCAGCATTCCTCAAGCTGAAAGAACTGAAGAAAATTTCAGGCCTTGAGTTGTAATATTGCATGACTTTATGGTCAAAAGAGAGCACTAGTGACCTAGTGCCTAAGGCATTTGACTGCTAACTAGAAGGCTGGCAGTTCAAACCCACCAGCCACTCCTCGGAAGGAAGTTTGGGCAATCTACTACTGTAGAGATACCACCTTGGAAACCCAAGGAGGGGTCACTATGAGTCAAATCGACTCAATGGCATGAGTTTGGTATTTTAATTATTTATTTATTTTATGGTCAAAAAGTTGAACAACAAGGAAGCAACAAAAGAAGATGGAAGGAATACACAGAGTCACTGTACCAAAAAGAATTGGCCAATGTTCAACTATTTCTGGAGGTAGCATATGATCAAGGACAATGGTATTGAATGAAGAAGTCCAAGAAGGAATTGGCAAAAAAAAAAAATGCTCCAGGAATTGACCAAATTGAAACAAAATTGAGATGTTTCAACAAAAAGATGAAGCACTGGAGGTGCTCACTCATTTATGCCAAAAAATATAGAAGACAACTATCTGGCCAACTGACTGGAAGAGATCCCTATGTGCGCCCATTCCAAAGAAATGCAGAATGCAGAAATTGTTGAACAATATCATTACTATCATTAATATCATCTGCAAGTAAAATATTGCTGAAGATAATTCAAAAACAGTTGCAGCAGTATATTGCCAAGGAACTGCCAGAAATTCAAGCCAAATCCAGAAATGGACATGGAATAAGGGATATCATTGCTGATATAAAATGGATCAGTATCTGGTGGATCTTGCTGAACATAGATAATGTTCTCTTGGCAGAGAACACCAGAAAGATGCTTATCTGTGTTTTATTGACTATGCAAAGGCATTCAGCTGTGTGGATCATGACAAATTATGGATAACATTGTGAAGAATGAGAATTCCAGAACACTTAATTGTGCTCATGCAAAACCTGTACATAGGCCAAGATGTAGTTGTTCAAACAGAACAAGGGGATACCACATGGTTTAAAATCTGGAAGGTATGCATAAGGATTGTATCCTTTCACCATAATTACTCAATCTGTACACTGAGCAAATAATCTGAGCTGGACTAAATGGAGAAGAATGCAGCATCAAGACTGGAAAAAGACTCATTAACAACTTGCAATATGTAGCTGACACATCCTTGCTTGCTGAAAGTGGAGAGGATCTGAGGCACTTCCTAATGAAATAATGAAGATCAAAGACTATAGCCTTCAGCTCACCTCAACATAACATAAAAAAAATAAAAAAAAAAAAAAAAAAATCTCACTATTGGACCAATAAGCAGCATCATGATAAACAGAGAACAGATTGAAGTTGTCAGGATTTCATTTTACTTGAATCCACAATCAATGTCCATGAAAGCAGCAGTCAAGAAATCAAATGATGTATTGCATTGGGCAAATCTGCTGCAAAACACCTCTTTAAAGTGTGAAAAAGCAAAGATGTCACCTTGAGGACTAAGGTGCTCCTGACAAGCCATGGTGTTTTCAATCATCTCAGATGCATGCAGAAGCTGGACAATGAATTAAGAAGACTGAAGAAGAATTAATGCCTTTGCTGAATGATCAGCTATGTCTAGGCAGTGGGGAGTGTGCCCATGACCGTGTATAGGATTGACAGACAATGTTTCTACATGTGTATTTGTTTGTACTCTAAGAATGTCCAGGTGTATAGTAGTACTGACAAGGGACAAAGTCGTGGTGGCTTCTTAGCCACAGCCAGCTACCTGGAGGGAGCAAGTAGTTGGACCTGTGGGCTTGGGACCAAGGTCACAGGGGACATCAAGCTCAATTGGCATAACATGCTACCCAAAAGCATTGTTCCACATCCTACTTTGGTGAGTAGCAACTAGGGTCTTAAAAGCTTGCAAGCGGCTATCTAGATGCAACAATGGGTCTCTCTTCACCAGAGCAAAGAAGAATGAAGAAAAGCAAAGATACATGGAAACAATTAGTCCAGGGGACTAGTAGACTATGTGATCCTCAGCCTATATGACCATGAGAACTAGATGGTGCCCAGCTGCCACTGACAACCACTGAGAGGGGGATCAGTGCAGGAGATCCAAGATAGAGTGGGAGAACAATGTGGAACAAAACTCAAAATCATAAAAAAAAAAGACCAGGTTTGCTGGTCTGCTAGAGCCTGGTGAGACCCCTGAGACTATGGCCCCTAGTTATCCTTCAGGTCTGGAACTGAACTCACTCCTGTGGTTTCCAGCCAAACAACAGACAAGCATTTGGAGTGAATGTTTACATCAGGTAGATATACTTCTTGGAGCAACCAATTGTGGAAGAACAGAGGGGCAGTGTTTGCACAGGGAGATAACTGGGGGTGGGGGTGGGAGTGCATAGGAGGGAAGGACACAGGGAAGAGGTAACTACAGGGAGGAAGTGGGAAGAGAGCTGTTTATGTTGTGAGGAATCACAGTCAATGTCATGAAACAAAATGTGTATGAACTGCTGTATGGAAAATGCTCTTTAAACTTTCACCTAAATCACAATAAAAAAAAAAAAATGAATGCCTTTGAATTATGGTGTTGATGAAGAATATTGAGTATACTATGGACTGCAAGAACAAACAAACTTGTTTTGGAAGAAGTACAGTCAGAATACTCGTTAGAAGTGAGGATGGTAAGACTTCGTCTCATGTACATAATAGACATGTTATCAGGAGAGACCAGTCCCTGGGGAAGCACATCACTCTTAGTGAAGCAGAAGGTCAGTGAAAAAGAGGAAGACCCTCAGTGAAATGAATCAGCACAGTGGCTGCAACAATGGGCTTGCAAAAACGACAAGGAGGCCACATAGTCTGACCTCCTAGAACCCCACAAGAGGAAGGCAGAATCACCATCAATAGCCCAAAGCCTATTACTGCAAGGCCAGACATGCTGCCTCCCTCCAGCCCTTTCATCAACCGTTCCTCCCAAAGCACCCACCACCTCTCTCCCGGGTTCGATAAATTGCTGCAGTGGCCACACAGAGCTAACAGATTATGGGGTTTATTAGGGAAGCACCATAGGCTACAATTCAAGCTCAGGAAAAATGCTCAGTCTCTCTCCCAGCCCACCGTCCCTCAGCCAGCAGTCTCTCACAGTCTCTTTTCCAGCAGTGCTGGTCGCTCGGTGTCTTACTCAGCAACACGTGTCTCTTGTGTCTCTTTCCCAGCAGCACGTGTCTCTTTCAGGAGCATGTGTCTCTTTCAGCAGCACGTCTTCCTCAACGAGCAGTCAGAGAGAGTTCTGCCTCTAGGAGGCCTCCTTTTGAGCCCGGCAGAGTGGCCAAACTAGCCAATCATAGCATCAGAACTCTAAGCACCTGAGAGAGAGTGGGCACCTCCCAGAACATTGTTTTGTGCCACTCCCAACAGAAATACTCCAGGTGGACAACTTCAGCAATCAGGAGCTCCTCAGTTGCTCATAGAAAATCCCACCTTGGAGTTCACAAAGACTTATGGGTAGAAAAGCCACACTAAGTAATTTACTACACTGCAGGGCTCAAACATGGCAACAATTGTGAGGATGGTGCGGGGACCGGGCAGTGTTTTGTTCCGTTTTACATCAAGTCGCTATGAATTGGAAGCAACTCGATGGCACCTAACAACAACAGTTGTGGCTGACAGAAGTACAAATTGGTGCAAACTCTCTTATGGCAATTTGGCAATCCAACAAATTTATAATGCTCATGTCATTTTGTCCAGCAACTCTATGACCTAGAATTCTACCTTCAGCTATACTCATACATGAAGGAAACTGACAGGTGAATAATTATTCAGTGCAGAATTGATATAATAAGAAAAGATGGCAACACATAAATGTCCACCATCAAGGAGCTGGTTAAATAAATTAGAGTATATTCATTCAATGAGGCAATGTTGTTTTGTGCCATTGAATCAATTCAAACTCACAGCTGACCCATAGGTTTCCCAGGCTGTAATCTTTATGAGAGCACATCTCCAGGCCCTTTCTCTTGTAGACCCACTAGTGGGTTCAAACCATGCTGAACTTTTCATTAACAGATGAACGTTTAATGTTTGCACCACCAGAGCTCCTTCAATATGATGCTATGCTGTGATAAAAAAAAAAAAAAAGAATGATGAAGCTCTTTGTGGAGATATGGAGAGATTTCCAAGATACACTATTCAGTGAAAAAAGCAACGTACAGAATACTACATATGATGTACAGTAAAATCTGCAAAAGCCAAGTGGAAGCCTGACAGAGAAGGAAAACACAAAACATTTTCCACTCAAAAGAATGATAGAAGAGTGGTAAGACTGTACCCTGTTAAAGGCAGAAAACTTGTGAAAATGGGAAAACAAGCCAATGTCAGGTTTCATTGTAATACCATTTGTTAAAGGCAAGTGGGAACACATAAAGATTTATATATCCACATGCCCACGTGCCCACTGATTTTGCATTGGAATAAACTATCTCTGGAAGAATGTATAAGAGATCAATGACATTGTTTGCCCATGCAAAGGGGAACTAGGTGCCTTAGGGACAAGAGGGGGCCTGACCAGGAGTGTGATATACGGGTCATGTGCTAATTGTATGCCTAGATTTATAAAATACTGAGAACTATTTTCCAGAGTGGCTGTACTGTTTTATGTTCCCCAAAAGCAAAGCTTCTAAAATAAGGGCTCAGTTGAAAATAAGCTCAACACTTACTGAAAATCAAGCATGCTATTAAAATAAATTTGCTTTACACCAAGGTAAACTGTAGCCTCCCAATTAGATTCTACCACTGCTGGCTAACAGACTATAAACTCCACCTGGGATGATTGATTTGGTTTATCTCCTAAAGCCTGGTCATGTCAGAAGTAACCAAAGGGCACATCCAGTCGATACTGGTCATTTCCTCACAGTCACCCTGTGGGTAGCTGATAAAAACGTGGTGGGGGCGGTGAGTTCTGGGCTGACCATGACCACTAGGGTTACAGAAGAAAAAGCAACAACAATACTTTCCATGTTAAGCACTGTTGAATTTAAAGGAAAAAAAAAAAAAAATTGTAAGCCCCAATTCTTTAAGATAGCCTTGATTAAAATCAGAGTTTAAGCCAGAGAACACAAGTTTCCAGCAGCAAGATCCTTGAGAGATTGAAAATCTTTGAGCTTTGATACCGGACTTTGAAAAGAGAACGCTCTGACCCGGCCAATGCAGCTGTTGCCTTTCGTCATACAGATAAGGACAAAACACTGGAGAAGAGAATATTACAAGTCAGATACCTCAAAGAGAGTGACAATATAAACATTAGCCAGTTTGGGGTAAATATCCTTCTTGGCAGATGTATATATATATTCTATCATATCATCATACATTTAAATACTTTGTTTATAAGGAGTTCTCTTTGTGAGGTATTACTTGAACTCTACATGTTATATATCCTTGAACTTCAAGGCTGTGTAATACAGTAAACATGGAGTCACATGTGTATGCTGAGTCCAAAATACCCAAGTGTAAAATATGAGGTAGTATCTTGCAAAAAGAGTGAAAGATCTCGTTTTCAGCCAGTCTCATAAAGCATAAAAGTAGAGAAAATGAAACTTTGTCAATCTGACCAAGCCCTGATCTGAGAAGGTCCTAAATGACCGTCACCTTCCGGTCACTTCTTCAGCTTCCCCACAAGAAGGGAAGAACTTCCCTTCACTGTCCTCTCTCACCACTTGAGGATGGGACAGGACGGAAACAATCTAATCCTGTTATCTCAGCGCATGTCTTGGAAAACCGGACGGAAACAATCTAATCCTACCCCAACCCTGTTATCTCAGGGCATGTCTTGTAGGGTTTTCCTTGTTTGTTTGATGTAGGAAATCGTGTTTACTCATAGCAAGCTTGTATAGGAAATTAAGTTTTCTAATTTACAACACACAACTTCACTGATTTTGACAATAACGACTGGTTTAAAACCCTAAGATCTTTTTGACATTGGGAAAAGGCACCCGTCTAAATGGAAGGAAGGTTGGGCAATCCTACTTCCGTAGTGATACTGCCTCGGAAACCCAAGGAGGGGGTCACTATGAGTCGGGGCCAACTCGACGGCACATAACAACAACAACAACAACAAATTTCTAAACAAAGGGTGATTATAGCAGAAATGTTTTTTGAAACACAATTCAGAATCTAGATTTTTCCCTTAACATACATGTCACATTCAATTGCCCTTAAATCAGGTAAAGTACACTGACTGTCTCGCTGAATTGTACACAGGGAAAATATTGAATTGGCATATGTTGTTATCTGTATTTTTACAACCACAACAACAATAATAATACAAGATGCATGTGTACTGTTGATAAGAAGCTCTGGTGGCGTAGTGGGTAAGACACTTGGTTGCTAACCAGAAGGCCAGTGGTTCAAACCCACCAGCTGCTTCACAGTAGGGGGATGGACAGCCTTGGAAACCCAATGGCAGTCACTATGAGTCAGAATCAACTTGATGGCAGTGGGTATGTAGTGATGCTGGGATGGGTTAGGGGTTGATTCCACATCGTGACCCTCAGATCCTATTAATAGTAACAGCTGTTTATGGAGTATCTATTCTATATTAGGTGCTTTGTGTATATTATCTCAAATGCTCACAAAACCCCAGCAAGTTAAGTATCAGTCCCATTTCATAGATGTGGCAGCTCAGACATGCTGTGCAGGTTGAAAGCGGCAGCTCAAGGAGTAAAATCACATCTGATGTGTTGCACCAGGTCCCCTCTCTGTATTGGTACTCTGGTAGCATAGTGCCTAAGGCACTTGACTGCTAACCAGGAGGCTGGCGATTCAAACCCACCAGCCACTCCTCGGAAGAAAGGTTGGGCAATTCTACTTCCACAGTGATACTGCCTTGGAAACCCAAGGAGGGCTCGCTATGAGTCGGGGCCGACTCGACGGCACACAACAACACAACAGTCAAAGCTGTTTCCTTCCCTTACATCACACTGTGGCCTGGGCCACTGTTTAGCTGCCCCATGTGCTCCCTTATTGGAGCAAGTTGAGACTAAGGCCCCTGAAAGAACTCCAGGGGTGATCTATACACATGGACCTTGCCAATTGCTGCGTTTTGAAAAGAGTGCCATCAGATATCTAAGGAGAAAATAAAATCATTGGCTGGCCTGTTTGTTTTCTTTCAGCATTTAATTTTTGAACAAATCATACAAGAATACAGACATTATATTAGCAATATTTATATAAAAAGATGCAAATGACACAGCACATGCACAAGTGTACAAAAATACATGGTCATGGGGGCATCAAGTGCAATTGGCACAATGTGGTATACAAAACTATTGTTCTACACCTTACTTTGATGGGTAGTGACTGGGGTCTTAAAAGCTTGTGAGTGGCCATCTAAGTGGCAACTACTGGTCTCTCCTCATCCAGAGAAAGAAGAGTGAAGAAAATTAAAGACAGATGGAAACAGTCCAAAGGACTAACGGACCATGGGAATCTCAACCTATGTGACCCTAAGACCAGAAATAGATGGTGTCCAGCTACCAATGCCAACCACTCAGAAAGGAATCAAAATTGGAGAGCCTGGATAGAGCAGAAGGAAAATGTGGAGCAAAACTCAAAATCATAAAAAAAAAAAAGACCAGGCTTACTGGTCTGATAGAGATTGGTGAAACCCCGAAGACTATGCCCCCAGGTCATCTCACGCCTGGAATTGAGCTCATTCCTGTGGCTTAACTCTCAGTCAAACAATAGGCCTATGAGCCAGGGAAATGCACTCCTTAGAACAATCAACCATGGTAGATCAGAAGGCCACTGTTTGCACAGGAAGAAATAAGTCAATCACAGAAGGATAAATATTGTATGATCTCACTTATATAAAAAGATAAGAAAAGGCAAGTGTGTAGTTACCAAAGTTCATTAGTGGTTATGGAGCAGAACACAGGAGGAATAAAGGGATTAATGGTGATGGAGAAATCACAATTACTAAGGGTATGGTTGCACAGCCTATTATTGTAATTGCTGTCAGTAAGTTGTATATCTGTAAAAGTTGATCAAGCAAAAGCTGTGTGATATGGATATAAATATATTTACAAAAAAATTAAAAAGAGCAGCTGCTGAGTTTGCTTATATACAACCAGACACCTCATGGGATTTGATTCCTTGGATTGGAGGTTTAGGCTGATGATTTCATGGGACTTTCCAGTTAATTGGCCTGAAAACATGTTTAGTGCTTTTGTTCTACTGCCTCGTTTGTTGCATAATGCTTGGGGTCTTAAAGGCTTGCAAGTGGCCATCCAAGACACAACAATCGGTCTCTATTCACCTGGAGCAACAGAGAAAGAAGGAGAGTCGGGAATAGAAGGAGGAATGTGTGGTTAATTGCCTCTATGAACAATTGCCTTCTTTGCCATGAGATTGGAAGAACTGGATGGTGCCCAGCTACCACTACCGAATGTTTTGATCAAAGATTCTACAGAAGAATCCTGATCAAAAGGGGGCAAATGCAGAATAGAATTTCAAAGTCTCATAGAATCCAGAATTTCTGGAGTCATACAGGGTGGATGAACCCCTGAAACTATTGCCCTGAGATAATCTTTAAACTTTAAACCAAAAATATCCCTCTAAGTCTTAAAACCAAACAGCAGTTTAGCTTAACTAGTAAAGAGTGTCTGCTTTGAGCATTAACCACTTTCAAGATCTATCTACATGAGATCAAAATGACAACAGAAACTTGAAAGAATTAGATAAGAATCTTAGGGACAGTGAGTTTATGTCAACGGGAGAGGAATAACTCAGGAAAGAGGGTCAGAGTGCTTGCATAATTACTCAATAATGTAATTAATGTCAATGCATTGTACATGTAGAAACTGTTGAATCGATGTAAGCTATGCTGTGTATATTCTCAACAACAATAAAATAAATTACTTTAAAATGTTAAAAAAAAAATCAATACATATACATGGTTCAGAAGTCAAAAGGTACAGTGGTCAAAAAGTAAGACCTGCTCCCACTTCTGTCCCCTACCACCAGGATTTTGCCCAGCACATCCTTCCCACCTATCTCCCAGTCAAACCTGGGATAAGAGGTGGGGATGATAGAAGCTGGTCAAGGATTCAGGCACTCAGGATCCTGCATTGCAGCCATCTTTCTAACTTACTATTTCTCAATGCATGTTCTGTGGAACACTGTTTGGTAGCTCTTACTAAACGAAGGTCAGAACCATGTTCCAGAATGGGAGTTTAAGAATTCCAACATACTATTTCCTCTCTCGGGTTTCAACATACATGTTAGCATATTGGTGTTTTAGAGAAGTCCTGCATTAAAAAAAGGAGCACTAGTAGCACAGTGCCTAAGGTATCTCTGACTACTAACCAGAAGGTTGGTGGTTCAAACCCACCAGCCACTCTGTGGAAGCAAGACTGGGCAATCTACTTCCATAAAGATTTACCACCTTGGAAACCTAATGGGTGTCCCAATGAGTCAGAATCAACTTGATGGCAGTGGGTTTGGTGGAGTTCCTTTTGCATTTAATATATATATATATACATTTAACATTTAACTCTATTTTATCTTGTGGTCCCAAAATATATTTGAACTCAGAACTTTTTGTCAAGGAATGCCCAGTCACATCCTGGAAACTTATTGTGGCTGATGTTGAGTTGACCTGGATCTGACCGCTAAGTCCTAAAGGTGAGGACAAATGGACATTAAGTACCCCACATTCTAAAGAGAACCACCATCACTGGGATAGAACACCTGGGGTATCATCCTGATCCATGCCCTCCCACCTCATCAGTCCCTAACGCTCACATGAAAAGTCTGGAGAGGGGAGGATTGCAGGAGATTCACAAGGGTAGGCTATTACTGGCTCACAGAAGTGCACTGTGGCTTTTCCCTCCCCTCCATATGAGGTGGAGGGAGGGGATATCTTTTGCCACTTCCCCTTGCCAAATGAAGAGGTGCTCCCAGAGAACTGAATCTCTTCTGAAGATGTGGGTGCCTGCAAGAGGATCCTCCGGAGAATTCACACATCTGGGTGCCCACCACATGGAGGCCTTTGAAACAGACCAGTTAGCAGAAGAAACCCTGAGAGAGGATCAGCAGTCAATTAGCAAAAGGATTTGAAAACTTATCCCTCTCCCACCTCCCTACCCTAACACATCAGAGAAGCCAGAGTGCAAAGGGGAGGTGGTGTCCCAGAGATTGATCACAATCTTCTACTCCGCTCCAAGGTGAGAGAGGAAGAGAAATATAACACAAGGCAAGCTCAGCCCACTTCCAAATCCCTTAGCAGCCAGCCTGGCCAGTGCTGGGAGAACAAGGGATGACATTTAAACTAGAGTCGACTTACAATCACCAAAAATGACTGGTAAGCAATTGAGTCTTCTGGAGACATCCCTAAAAGATGGAGGGGAGGAATTCAACAGAAAATAGATGAAGGTTTGATGACAGAAAAATAAACCATTTTGTGTTTAGACTCCAGTGCCCTGACAGCAATTAGTAAAAGGGTCATGTGTTGTTTAGGAGACTCTGTGTCATACTGTACTATGCGGCATTGACACTAGTTAATGAACTGGTTATATATTGAGATACAATTTGGGATATGCTGCTTTCCCTCATCTCTATCAACACTACCACAAAAAAAAAAGGGAGGTGAGCAAAGAAACAGTTTAAAAATGTGTTTGTGTGTGTTTAGAAAATAGAAGTCTATTTTTATTCCAATAACTAATTGGATGTGAACCTGTTTTCTCCGATATCAGGCTTAGGGGGAAATGTCTTTGAGGAATCTGTACATGATGGGGTTTTCATGCCACATCAACTCTTTAGTGCTAAGAATCTGGGACCAGGAAGATAATACTCTGCAGTGCTGTGTGGCTCAGCTCATTCCAAAAACCTCCTCTGCATAAATTTCTCCAAGATCCAAAGTTCAAAGGAAAATAGTACTCAGTGTTACAGAAATACATTCCAGGAAAGGGAATTAGAATTTATATTCAACTCTTATTATCCAATTGTTCATGTATTTGGAGCTATAAAACTTAAAAGAGAAGAATGACCAAGGAACGTTTCTAAAGAGGAAATTGGGATGATAATGAGGACATTTAAAATCTACCACTCTGTCCTTGTTTCAAAGAGCGGCTCAATTGAGATTTATTGAATAGTTACAGTAAAAAGCACAGAATTAAACTCCTCTGAAGGAAAAAGGAAGGTGAGCCCAGCAAGGCTTAATTCTGCTGCCAGGAATTTGTTCTATACATAGCACTGAATAAAAGAACATGTCTGGTTAGCTCACCACTGACTGCTGGCACCTAACCTGATTTGTTGTTTGTTATTGTTTAGATGCTGTCGAGTTGGTTCAGACTCAGTGACCCTGTGGGCAACAGAACGAGACACTGCCTAGACCTGTGTCATCCTCGCAATTACTGCTGTTGGAGCCCGTCGTTGCAGCCACTCTCAATCCATCTTGTTGAGGATCTTCCCCTTTTTTGCTGACCCTCTTACCAAGTCTATTGTCCTTCTCCAAGGACTGGTCCCTTCTAAAAACATGACCAAAGTACAAGAGACAAAGTCTCACCATCTTTTCTTCTAAGGAGCATTCCAGTTGTACTCCTTCCAAGACAGGTTTGTTCTTTCTTCTGGCAGTGCATGGTATATTAATATGCTTTACCAACACCATAATTCAAATGCATCAACTTTTCTTTGGTCTTCCTTATTTATTGTCCAATTTTTGCATGCCTATGAGGCAATTGAAATACTATGGCTTGGATCAGACAGGTTTACCTTAGTCGTCCAAGTGACATGTTTGTACTTTAGCACCTTAAAGATGTCTTTTGCAGCAGATTTGCTTAATGCATTATGTCATTTCATTTCTTGACTGCTGCTTCCATGGTTGTTGATTATGGATACAAGTAAAATGAAATCCTTAACAACTTTAATCTTTCATCTGCTTATCATGATGTTGATTATTGGTCCAGTTGTGAGGATTTTTGTTTTATGGTGAGGTGTAATACATACTGAAGGCTGTAGTTTTTAGTAAATGCTTCAAGTCATCTTCATATACAGCAAGCAAGGTTGTGTCAGCTGCATATTGCAGGTTGTTAAGGAGTCTCTGTCTAATCCTGGTACCACGTTCTTCATATAGTCCATCTTCGTGGGTTCTCAGCATACAGATTAGGTATGGTTTGCCTGATTTAGGGACTCAAAAAATATTTGTTTCATGACTGCTTGTATAAATGGGTCCATGTCAAATGTGTTGCTACTTTCATAAAGAAGGTGGGCTTAACCTAATAATACAGACATACATTGCTTCTCTTCCTTAATTTAAGATCAACAACCCACTCTCTCTTTTGTGGTTTTCAATATGTACAATGTTCAAGGCACTGTGCTAAGTGCAGTGATGCAACAGTGAACAAATAAAAATGACAATCAAACCCTCATCTTATCACCTTGCCCTTATACAAGTGACAAATCTGTAAGCAGGCCATTATGGGGCAATAGGTTCAGTGGTAGGGGTAGAAAGTGTAGGGTGCCAAGAGATCAGACAGTTGGGCCACTGTACTCAGTTAAATTGTGTTCCCTGCAAAAGACACGTCAAAGTCCTAACTCCCAGTATCTGTAAACATAACCTTATTTGAAAATAAGTTCTTTGCAGACGTAACTAAGTTAGGGATCTTAACAGGAAATAACCCTGGGTTTAGGGTGTTCCCTACATCTAATGACTGGTGTCCTTATCAGAGAAACTCAAAACTCACTGCTGTGGGACAGGATCCGACTCATAACAATGCCTCCTTGGGTTTCCGAGGCAGTATTACTACAGAAGTAGATTGCCCAACCTTCGGCTAGTGGGTTTGAACCTCCAGCCTTCTGGTTAGCAGTCAAATGCCTTAGGAACTATGCCACCAGAGCTCCCCTATCAGAGAAAGGAGAGGTAACTTTGAGATTCACAGTGGAGAACATATGAATACAAAGGAAGAGACTGGAGTGATGGGCTGACAACCAAGGCAGGCCAAAAATGGCAGAGCTCCCAGAAGCTAGGAGAGAGTCATAGAACAGATTTTTCCCTCAGAGCCTCAAGAAGGAACCAACCCTGCTGACATCTTGATTTTGGACTTCTGGCCTCCTGAACTGTCAGGATAAATTTCTAATGATTTAAGCTATCATGTTGGGAGTAATTTGCTTCTGAAGCTCTGGGAAACTAGCAGTCATCATAACAGAGCCCTTTTTATTTGGGACAACACTGTTCCCTGCTAGCCTTTTCTGGAGCCAGTTGTGTGGAGGAGATGAGATTGTGGCCATAATCAGCAGTGTTGTGTGGGACATATGGGAAGGCTCTGTAGAGAGATACGATTCCCTTTGCCTGCAGTGTGGACATGATGCTTGTTATGGACTAAATTGTATAAACTGTTTCCTCAAAAGTGATGCCATGCTGTCTGTTCCTCCCCTTAGTCTGCACGTATAGCATTCACGTGTTTGAACAATTAGAGGGAGTGGGGGCCTAATAAAGGAGCTCTGACAGCACAGTGCCTATGGCATCTGACTGCTAACCAGAAGGTTGGTGGTTCAAACCCATCAGCCACTCCGCAGAAGCACAATTGGGTAATATACTTCTGTAAAGATTTACTGTCTCTGAAACCCAATGGGGGTCACTGTGAGCTGGAATAGACTCAATGGCAGTAGGTTTGTTTTTTTTTTGGGGGGGGGGCTGCCTAATAATGAATTTCTAAATCATGTAAAACCAATTAGAGAACACAACTGTCTACAGTTAGGTGCTATTTTATAATGAAGGCAAAACATAGAAGTTGGAGCAGGGAACAATCTGACTCCCACAAGAGAATTGGGGTGAGGAGGGAAAAAGGTGGAGAAGAAAAGAGAAACATGAATAAAACTAGGGGTGAGAGAAATGCAGCCAAGTGAGAGCTTTCTCAGTTTTGAAATAAATAACATTTAGCTTTTGATTCCCACGCGAATTTTCAGAGTTGATTTAAACTTGGAGTCAACATTGTCACTCTGGAGGATGTAAAACTAGGTTTTGAATGCAAGCAGGTCTTGTTTCAGTATCATGATTAAGAGAGTAAACAACAGAGTCAGGCTTGAGATAATGGCTGGCACCATTATCTATGAGTTCGAGCTAATAACTTACCCTCTCTGTGTCTCAGCTTCCTCTATGTGAAAATGACTAATAACTGTAGCTACCTCATAAGGTTGTTGAGAAGATTAAATGAGTTTATGTATGAAAAGTGCTTACGTCATGTGGAACCTGGCAAAGAGTGAGCTCTGTATGTCCTGTCGCTGTTCTTAGGTGCCGTCGAGTTGTTTTCAACTCATAGCAACCCCTTGTGACCATAGGGTTTTCTAGGCTGTAGCCTTGGCACAGTACCTAAGGCATTTGACTGCTAACCAGAAGGTTAGCGGTTCAAGCCCACCAGCCCCTCCACGGAAGGAAGAGTGGGCAATCTACTTCCGTAAAGATTTACTGCCTTGGAAACCCAAAGAGGGTCACTATGTGTTGGAGCCCACTCGATGGCAGTTGGGGTTTTTTTTTTTTTAAATCTTTATCAAAGTAGATCATCAGGTCTTTCTTCCGCTGGGTGTGTTCAAACTGCCTCCCTCTTGGTTAGCTGTGGAGTCTGAACCACCAGGGCTCCTTCTGTATGTATTCTAAAAAAGAAAAAAACAAAAAAAACAAACCAAACTCACTGCCATCGAGTTGACTAAGACTCATCGTGACCCCTCCTTGGGCTTCTGAGGCGGTATCTCTACAGAAACAGATTGCCCAGTCTTCCTTCTGAGGAGCGGCTGGTGTGTTTGAACTGCCAACCTTCTGGTTAGCAGTCAAATGCCTTAGGCACTATGCCACCAGAACTCCTTCTGTATGTATTGTTGTTGTTAAGTGCTGTCGAGTCGTTTCCGACTCATAGCGACCCCATGCACAGCAGAACGAAACACTGCCCGATCCCGCGCCAGCCCCACAATCCCTGCTACACTTGAGCCCATCATCGCAGCCACCGTATCAATCCATCTCCTTGAAGGCCTCCCCCTCTTTCCTCGACCCTCCACCCTACCAAGCATGACATCCTTCTCCAGGGAATGGTCCCTTCTTACAACATGACCAAAATAGGTGAGACGAAGTCTGGCCATTCTTGCTTCCAAGGAGCATTCTGGCTGCACTTCCTCCAGGACAGATCTGTTAGTTCTTTTAGCAGTCCATGGTACTTTCAGCATTCTTCGCCAGCACCACAACTCAAAAGCATCAACTCTTCTTCGGTCTTCCTTATTCATTGTCCAGCTCTCACATGCATACCAGGCAACTGGAAATACCATGGCTTGTGTCAGGTGCACCTTAGTCCTCAATGAGATATCCTTGCTCCTCCGCACTTGAAACATTTCCTTCGCAGTTGCCTTTCCCAATGCTACACATCGTCTAATGTCCTGACTGCTGCTTCCATTGGCATCGATTGTAGAACCAAGCAACGTGAATTCCTTGACAGCCTCAATCTTCTCTCCATTTATTGTGATGCTGCTCATTGGTCCAGTTGTGAGGATTTTTGTTTTCTTTATGTTGAGATGTAATCCATACTGCAGACTGTATTCTTCAACCTTCATCAGTAGGTGCCTTAAGTCATCCTCACTTTCAGCAAGCAAAGTTGTATCATCTGCATATCTCAGGTTGTTAATGATTCTTCCTCCAATCCTGATACCACGTTTTTCTTCATATAGTCCAGCTTCTCGGATTATTTGCTCAGCATATAGATTGAATAAGTGTGGAGAAAGAATACAACCCTGACGCACTCCCTTCTTGATTTTAAACCATGTAGTGTCTCCTTGTTCTGTTCGAATGACTGCCTCCTGGTCAAGGTACAGATTCCTCATGAGTACAATCAAGTGCTCGGGAATTCCCATTCTTCTCAATGTTATCCATAATTTGTCATGATCCACACAATTAAATGCCTTTGCATAGTCAATAAAACACAAGTAAACATCTTTCTGGTGTTCCCTTCCTTGAGCCAAGATCCATCTGACAACAGCTATGATATCCCTTGTTCCACATCCTCTTCTGTATGTATTAGCCATTATTATTACTATTACTACTGATAAGAAGAGCCTGTGTCATGGAACCAGAAAATAAGTAGAATTCTCCTCCCTCCCTTGTGCCATTTCAACTATTTCTCCTCTGTAAAAAGCTCTCTTCCTCTGAGGCTCAAAGGAGATCTGGTGGTGTAGTGATTAAAGTATTCAGCTGTCAATGAAAAGGTAGGTGGTTTGAACCAATCAGCCGCTCCACAGGAGAAAGATGAGGCAATCTGTTTGCATAAGGATCTACAGCCTTGGAAACCCTATGGGGTAGTTCCACTCTGTCCTCTAGGGTCACTATGAGTTGGAATCGGCTCAGTGGCAGTGAGTTTGGGATTTTCTGGTTCTGAGGCTCACATCCTATGATGCCCTGGACCCTGCCTTACCAGTTACCTACCCAGGGCTGCACCTCTGAGTGAATGCAGTCCTGCACCAGAGTGCTTGGTGTTTTGGGCAGAGTGTGGGCAGGGCCTCGCATCCACCCGGCCTTGGCCAGGACAGAGGACACCCACCCAAGTGCAGACGGCTGCATCCCCCAGCCTCAGAGAGCTCTTCCGTGCACTGAAGGCGTAGGCACCTGGCTCACATACAGCAGTGTCGTCTGGAATAAATCGGGGTTCTGTTACGGTGCCTGTGTGCTCAGTCTCCCCCTCTAGCCCATTTTGCCATCATCCTGTGTGTTTTCCCACGTCCATCCAAGACCCTGCCTCTTAGCGCCTTGACCTATCGCGCAGTTATGTGCTCTACTCACTGCATTTCCACATCCAGAGAGGCTTCGGCATCAGAATTCCCTCACCACAATCTCTGAAAACTCTCCCCACTTGTCTCTCACCCTCAGCTGACCTCGGACCCCGGAACTTTCTTTCTTTGTTTTTCTTTTGCCCTCAGTCTCTCAGCCATCTCCTGGGCCCGTCTTCCTTCAGGTTGCCAACTGAGCACTCGGTTAGCTGATTACAGGAATCTAACCTCCCTTGCAAGGAGCTATGGTGGTGCAGTGCCTATGGCATTTGACTGCTGACCAGAAGGTTGGTGGTTCAAACCCACTGACTGATCTGTAGGAGGAAGATGAGGCAATCTACTTCTGTGAAGATTGGAATTGGCTTCACGGCAGTGAGGTTTTTGGGTTTTTTTTTAATGGAATCTCCTTTGTGCCACTGTTCTTTCTCAGCCTTCTTGCAAAACTGTAACTGTCTATTAGCTCCATCATCCACTTGGGCTGTGGAATAGATTAGGGCACCCCAAGGATCCAGTGGAGCCCCTCAGTCCCACTTGAGAGAAGACACCATGCCTACAATCTACTGCTTGTTCTTATGGAGATTTCTCACCTACTTTGGTCATGTTGTCAAAAGGGACCATTCCCTGGAGAAGGATATGGTGCTTGGTAAAGTGGAGGGTCGACGAGAAAAGGGAAGGCCCTCAAAGAGATGGGTTGACACAGTGGCTGCAACAATGAGCTCAGGTGTAGCAAGGATCGTGAGGCTGGCACAGGACTGGGCGGTGTTTCGTTCTGTTGCACACAGGGTTGCTATGAGTCAGAGCCAACTCGATGGCACCTAACTACACAACATAACAACGGAGATTTCTGTGTTTTTATTTGAAGAGGGGTCTACAGAAGACCAGGGAGTTTTTGTGTTTTTTTTTCCTGAGATATTTGTGACCTTTTAGTCACAGATAGGGGTCCCTGGGTTGTGCAAACTGGTAATGTGCTCAACTATTAACTGAATAGGGGGAGGTCTGAGTCCACCCTGGGGTGCCTTGGAAGAAAGGCCTGGCGATCCACTTCTGAAAAATCAGCCAATGAAAACCGTCAGAGAGTAGTTCTACTCTGACCCATGGGGTCACCATGACTCAGGATCAACTTGACGGCAGCTGGTTTGATTTTTTTTTTTTTTTTTGGTAAGTCAGCAGTAGCTCTGCTTCCAGGACACAGGGACACAGGGCAGCCAGTGAGGAGGAAACAGTTTCCCAGTCTCTGAATAGAACCCAGCCCTGTCTGTTTCCTCTAAACATGTGAGCTTTAGAAGCATCAGGAGACAGCCCTTGGGGCAGGGCTCATAGTGAGGCTCCTCTGAGCCCAGTCTAACCAGGGGGCCGGGAAGAATGTGGGAAACAGTGGTGTGATATGAAAAGCCTGGAGCCCATAGACTAGTTGTTAGAAATGAGAGTCTCCTCTTTGAGATCAAACTTTGGGCGTGGGTGTGTAAAAACAAAACGAAATCCCATAGGCACTGCAGAAGCAGAAATAGAAACCAGAGGCTTATTGGTGTGACTTAATGCCTGGTAACATTTGGATTTCACATTGAAATCATTGGACGGTACAACTCTGCCTGTCTAGTTCATATACTCAAGGAGGATAGTGACTATGTTTTAATCAAAGGCACAAAGTAGTAACCAGTAAATGCTTGTGGAAATGAACCAAAAGACCTTTAGTAGCTGTTCCAGGTGGCCCCTAGTGACATTCACATGAAGACATCCCCATCCAGATCCCACTCTCAGTCCCACCGAAGTAGCATATTTTTAACTTTATAGTTGAGGTTTTTCTCCCATTTAAGAAATTTACCAAGGACTCAAAGAGGATATTTACAGACCTCTAAGCAAAAGGCAATTTGAGGAGTATCACAGACTCAATTAATTTATTAAATGAATCTTTATCATATTTTCATTAACTCACAAACATCTTTTTCCCCTTCTATAAAGGAAGGCAATGAGGTGGCATAAGTGGTATCATTGGCATAAGTGGTATCTAAACAAATGTAGACATCTAAAAAATGTTTTGTGTAATAATTATCTGAGAATTCCAAAACTTTATCTGAGATTGCTTTAAAATCATTTCTCTTCTCCTTGTTACATACAGCCCAGTTCCTTATTTTTTAAAAAATAAACTTTACTTTTTAGATTTATAGAAAAATGTGAATTTAGAACAAGAGTTGCCACATACCCATTGCCATGGTGTGGAAGACCGAAGGGGCCCTCACTGAAAAGTACAGAACTTTAACAGACTGGTAGGCATGGTTAAAATAGACCTTAATCATAGTGACTAACTTGCTATTTTCCCTTCCCTTTTACTTTCTTTTAAATAGAACAGCCAACCTCTTTATGGACACTGAGTTCTTCAGATTTGTTACTTTCAACTATATATTCTTCTAAGCCTAACACTCTCCCATGACTGGTTTCAGTTGAGAACTGAAACCTGTGAAGCAAGACAACCCCAGGAAGAAGGATGTTGAGCCTGGAGTAACCAGGGAAGAGAAGAACAAAGACATTCCTGGCGTCCGAGGGACTTTCAGCCCCCTTCCTGTTTCCCTATATCGTCATGTTTACTTTTGCTTGGGGAGATAGGCATTTTAGAGAAGTGTTTCTCTCTGTCTCTTTGGGGATTGATACTCAATGAACCTTTTGCTTTCCCACTTCAACCTGTTGTGATCATTGGCTTTTTGTGACAGGGGTAAGGACCCTGTTTTCCTATAAAAATAGTAAGGTCCATTTGTCCCAATAAATGAATGCGTATCGTTACATTATTATTATTAATCCAAGTCCACATTCCTTCAGACTGCCTCAGTTTTTACCTAAAACCCTTTGTCCTTTCCAGGATCCCATCCAGGGTACCATGTTACATTTTGTTGTCATGTCTTCTTCGACTCCTCTTGGCTGTGACAGTTTCTCAGATGTTCCTTGTTTTTGATGACCTTGATGGTTTTGACAAGCACCGGTCTGGTATTTTGTAGAATATTCCTCAACTGGGATTTGTCTAATTTTTTTTCTCATGGTGTTTGAATAATTTCTTTTAGAAGGATCAGCACAGGTCCCTATGAGGAGGAGCTTAAAGATGTCCCATACGTCCAACTTTTCCAAACTGCCGCGCCACTCCATCATCTCTGACATCAACTCCTCCTCCCCTCAGTATCTCCCTCTTATCTTAGGGTTCCATATTTCACTGTAACGCCTCACAGAACTCACAAACTCCCAAGGAAGCAGCTCACATAGTGGTGGTGGAGGCTGGCAGACTGGCAAATCCTAAGTCTGTGGGTAGGTATTGAGGATTCTCCCAACTCATGTGTTTGCAGGGGCTGGCAAATGCAAATCAGCAGGTCAGATGACTGGTTGCTGTCTCATGTCCAGGGGTGAGGTGATGATGAACTAAAACACAGGACATAAGCAAGAGAAACAACTTTCTCAGAACATTCACATATATACCCTCAAGGAAGCTAAGGGTGGTGACTTGCGTCACACCCTCCAGCAAAGCAGGACTCAAGCTACATCCCACTCTAAACCAGCATAAAACCAAAAACCAAACTCACTGTCTTCAAGTCAATTCTGACTCATGGCAACCTCTCCTTTGGTTTCCAAGGCGGTATCGCTAAGAAAGTAGATTGCCCATAGAGATTAGGATTTACAACACATCACAAAATGGAGGGTGATGGCTAAAAGAGATATATTAAACAATTCACTGCATTGCACATGGTTTGACTGGAGTTTTGAAGAGGAAGACCACAGAGGTAAAATGCCATTGTCATCACATCCTATTAAGGGTACATTCAATATGATTCATGATTCTTGATTTTGACCTTGATCACCTGGTTGAGGTAGGAGTTGTCAATTTTCTGCACTTTAAAGTTTTTCCCCCACCCCTTTCCATACTGTATACTGTTCAGAAGGAAATCACTATGTGCAGCCCACATTCACGGAGCAGGAGTTACGCTTCCCTTTGTGGGTGAAGGATCTATGTAAATGATTTGAAATGTTTCTGCATTGGAGATGTCTCTTCTCCCCATTCATTTATTTATTCAATCATTTATTTTTATCAGACTGGACTCATGAATATTAGCACAGTTGTTCATCTTTAAAAGTGCAATTCCCTTCTGCCCAGGGTAAAACAGGAAAGGCTGCCAAACATTTTCATAAACAAAGTGCCTTTGGCCATTTTTTCAAGCACATTTCTGAAATGTGTTAAATCCTCTGTGTAGCAAGGGACTTGGCGTCAGTTAATAAAGATTGCTTCATGCAATCCAAAATGACCAAATAACTAAATGGAATACCCTTGCGAAAACTTCCCTGGTATTTGTTTACTCAAAAACTCTCATTTCCAAAAGCAAGCAAACATTTAAACGCACTTTTTGCTTCTGATTATTATTTAAACCACAGAGAAATATAAACAAATCAATGCAAAAAGAAGACGAAAAACTTTCCTCAGACTAAAAGCAAAAACAAAACGCTCAAACAACGATAGCCTTTGACGATTTGGTCAGAGTATGAAAGAAGATGCAGAAATGTCCCCACACACACACACCTTACAGCTTTCCTGGGGCTCTAAGGAACCCTCAGGCCCAGAGAACTCAGCTTAAATGTAGACTTTACCAAGTTCCAACCAGTGAAGCTTGCCTACCAGTGGAGCTCCTGGTTGTCAAGGTCATCCTAGCAAGGCAACCGGCCTTCGGATAACTACTTCAGGTCTTGGTCTTTGGTACAGTCAAGAGGCATTTTCTGACTCAGCAGGAAGTTAGGGGCCTCTCCACATGACTGCTTCTCTCCCTTTTCATTTCACTACCTCCTACCACTCTGGACTGTTTTTCTCATACCTTCAAAACCTGGCATGCACTTCACACTGACTGATGGGTCTCCAATCTCTCTGCCTTACTACACAGGACAAAGTTCTAGCCCTGCCATCCATTACCTTTGAGCAAGTTGCTTCACCTCTCTGGGCCTCAGTTTCTCCAATGTAAAATGAAAACACTAGTTCAAGTCAGCTCCAAAACTTTCCAGCTCTGAAATGTCATAACTTTGTTAAATCCTTTTGTTAGTTGCCATCCAGTAGAATTCCAACCCCTTGTATGCATAGTAGAACTAGTCCATTGGGTTTTCAAGGGTGTGACCTTTTGGGAGCAGATTACTAGGCCTGTCTTTCTAGGTGCCTCTGGGTGGATTTGAACCACCAACCTTGGCTAATAGTCCAGTTCTTAACCATTTGCACTACTCAGGGATTCTGTTTAGTCTTTAAGGGCCGAGATACTACTGTTTTCTAACATTTTGCAAGTACAATACTGGATAAAACAGTAATGTAGTCATTGGATAGAGTATTATTTCTTTTCTTCCCCATTCCTTCCCTTGGCTGGCTGGTATTTTCAATGGCTGCCTGGCATTCATACCTAAGTATAAAGAATTGTGTTTCACTTTTAAAAAAAAGTGTGCATCCCACTTTTGCCGTCAAAAATTATGTATTTTTTTTAAAGTGGGATTTTTTTTATTTTGGTGGTTTCTAGCTGTTTTTAGTGACTAACTTACTGAGTTGTAAAGTGTAGCTTTTTGAACGAGGAAGTAAAATGAGGAAGGGGTATGCAAGAAGTTTGAACATATTGTATCTGTAAAGTGTTATCGTTTTTAGAAAAAATACAAAGCAAAGATGGCAAAATCTCATGTGATAAAATCTGAGTGATGGACATAAAATTGTTGATTACATTATTCTGAATATTTTTCAATTTACTTGGATTATTTCCTTAAGAATGAAAACTTAACCTCTCCTATCCTTGTTTTTCTTTTTATTGACATTTTAATTAATTTTTATTTGAAAATGCATAGTCAGACAATTAAAATAGGATGAAAAAGAGCAAAACACTTATCTTTTCCTTCAAATCTCCTATTAGGTCCCAACTCCTCTATGAAGTCTTTCTGTTCACCTCTACTTTTTATAGCTAAATTTTCATCAGATATTCCAGAGCCTTTACTATCTGTAGTAGTTTATTTTGCCACTTAATCCTCTATTTTTTAATGCCTTGTTGTGGGACAATCCACATTTGCATATGTGGCACACTGATACTCTCTGTCAATCAGGGGGCTAGGTCGTTCTGTGCTAATAGAACCAGTTGCTGTGCAGTTAACTCCAACCCACAGTGACTCCATGTGTATCAGAGTAGATCCGGGCTTCATAGTTTTCAGTGGCTGATTTTTCAGAAGTAGATTCCCAGGCCTTTGTTCTGAGATTCCTCAGGGTGGACTCGATCTCCAACTTCTTGGTTAGCAGTGAGCTTGGTAACCATTCGCACCACCCGTGGACTCCCTCTTTCAAGTGCTGAAGAACAGAGATGTCTCTTTGAAGACTAAGGTGTGCCTAACCACACCATGGTGTTTGTTGGCAGGAACACTGAAAGTAACATGGACTACCAGAAGAGCTAACAAATCTGTCCTGGAGGAAGCGCAGCTGGAATGCTCCTTGGAAGCGAGAATGGCCAGACTTCGTCTTACCTGCTTTGGTCATGTTGTCATAAGGGACCATTCCCTCGAGAAGAATGTCATGCTTGGTAAAGTGGAGGGTCAGTGAAGAAGGGGAAAGCCCTCAACGAGATGGATTGACACAGTGGCTGCAATGATGGGCTCAGGAATAGCAAGGATTGTGAGGCTGGTACAGGACCTGGCATTGTTTCATCCTGTTAGACACAGGGTGGCTATAAGTTGGAGCCAACTTGATGGCACCTGACAACAACAATAACATGAACTCCCTGTGCTGACAAATAACCCCCAAGTTTAATGCCTTCCAACAAAGGTTCTTTTCTTGCCCATATGCCATGCTCTGTCCTTTGTGGGTTGGCTGTGACTCTGATCACATTGTCTTCCCTCTGAGACTACTGATGGAGTAGTCTTTATCTGTCATATTGCCAGTTTTAAGGCAGAGGAAAAGTCTAAGGAACATTCTACTGACTTCTAAAACTTCTACCCATATTGCTTCTGTCCATGACTTATTGACTAAAGCAAGTCACATGGGCACTCCTGAGATTAAGTGGGCAGAGATGTCTAATCTTCCTGCTGGGAGAGGCACCATGGAGAAGGAACCAGATAACCTGATGAATGGGTCAGTAATACAATCTACCACACACTCTTAGAAAACATTTCTTATGCTGAATTTGAACTTTCATCTGTCAGCTAACTACAACTCTAATCTCACATGCTGATGCTGCTAATTTTGGCCATGTTGCCCTCTTAAGGAAATATGTGTGCAAGCATTTAAATATTTTATTACATTTTATCCTTATTAATTTATAACTATAGATGGAAAATTGAAGTGCTGATATGAGTCATAAGAAACATAGGGCTCATAAACTTAAAACACTTGAGACAAATCCTTAGGTATACCAGAAGCCGTGAAGATCTCAATCAGAGGCTCTCTGAACATTCTAAATTAATTGAGTCTGCTCAGCTGTGGAGGAAAGAAATTAAGAAATGGGTACAAAGCCAGAACAAAGCTTATATTTAAAAGTGAGGTGCAATTAGCTTCCTTTCATCCTTGGCGCTGCCTACGGAGGTTGTAGCCATCTCTGAGTGGCATCGTGGCTGCCCTCGGATCCCTGGTGAAGCAAACCCAAGATTGTCAGAAAGAGGACCAAGAAGTCCATATAGCACCAATCAGACTGCTACGTCAAAATTAAGTGCAACTGACAAAAGCCCAGAGGCATTGACAACAGGTGTGGAGAAGATTTAAGGGTCATATTTTTAAAAAAAAAAAAAAATACATTTTATTGAAATATAGTTTATGTACAGTGAAATACACAAAACTAAAGTGACATGGGTCAATGCTTTTTTTTTTTTTTTTTTTTAGTGTTCTCTCTCCTCCCATCCCACACCTGGTTACCAAGTTTCCTTCCATATTTAAACCTTTCCTTGATTTTTTTTAAGAGCTTTTTTAACATTCAACGTAACATGTACATTTAGTTTCATTCCCCATTCACCATGTCCAACCCTAACCCAGTCTCCTCCCCGCCCTACCCTGTAACCCTCCCCCTGTGCCCCTCATATTTATGCACTCCTGTTTGTCCTGCATTTTCTCAATTTGAATGTTGGTCCTCCAGTGTCCCATGGTCTATTGCTCTAAGGAATGTATTCCCATAGAGTATGTGGGTGCGTCATTCTGAGTTGAGTGGTCTGTATGTACTTTCCTTCATTTTTTTTACAATAATGAACTAATACTATATTTATCCTTCTGTGATTAACTAATTTCACTCAGCATAATGTCCTCCAAGTTCATCCATGTTATACAGTGTTTTGCAGACTCTACATTATTCTTTAGTGTTGCATAGTATTCCATTGTGTGTATGTACCATAGTTTGCTTGTCCATTCTTCTGTTGATGGGCACGTAGGTTGTTTCCATCTTTTTGCTATTGTAAATAGTGCTGTGATGAACATGAGTGTGCATATATCTGTTCTTGTCCTGGCTCTCACTTCTTTAGGATATATACCTAGTAATGGGATTGCTGGGTCAAATGGTATTTCTAATTCCAGCTTTTTAAGGAATCTCCATACTGCTTTCCACAGTGGTTGTATCATTTTATGGTCCCATCAGCAGTGGATGAGAGTTAAGGAGCAGATCTTGATGCCAGTATTGGTTATGGGAGCAACAAGAAAACAAAGTGCATGCTGTCCAGTGGCTTCCACAAGTTCCTGGTCCATAATGTCAAGGAGCTGCAAGTGCTGTCCATGTGCAACAAATCTTACTGTGCTGACATTGCACACAATGTTTCCTCCAAGAACCACAAAGCCATTGTGGAAAGGGCAGCCTGGCTGGCCATCAGAGTCACCAATCCCAATGCTGGGCTGTGCAGTGAAGAAAATGAATAGATAGCTCATTTACAAGTTTTCTTTCTGCTAAATAAAACCATAAAAACTCTGCCCCCCAAAAAAAGTTGAGATGCAATTAGAAAGATATTTTCTGCTTCCCGTATCACCTTTTGGACATTCCAGTTTCATGTAGATTTTCCGAGGTACATTACAAATGGACTGCCTGTATTGGCTGACATTATACACGTGCCTTTTCCTCAGACTATGAACCCTTGAGGATAGGAACTAAGGGGCAGCCTGGAGAACAGACACACTTAGACTCTGCAGTGAGACAGTCCTGGATGCAAATCCCAACTCTGCTACCAGTGGGGCGCTGGGCAAGTTATTAAAGCTCAGAGCCTCAATTTTCTTGTCTAGGCTACAGGTTTGCTGTGAGCATTACATAATGTACGTAAAAGACTGTTCTTGTTAGCCACCATCAAGTCAGACTTGACACATGGCAACCCCATGCACAATGGGATCAAACCGTTATGATCCACAGGGTTTGCTTTGGTTGATTTTTGGAAGTAGATCCCAGGCCTTTCTTCCTAATGTGAAAGACTACCAAAAAGGAAAATTAACCCAAATCTGTTGTCATTGAGTCATTTGTACCTCCTGGCGACCCCATGTGTTGTGTGTGTGTGCAGAGAAAACCCTGTACTCCATAGTGTTTTCAAGGCTGTGACCTTTCAGAAGCAGATTGCTGGGCCTTTGTTCCAAGGCACCTCTGGGTAGGTTCAAAGTGCCAACCATTTTGGTTAGCAGTCAAATGCTTAACTATTTGCATAATCCAGGGACCCAACGTAAAAGGCTAGCAGGTGCTGAATAGTGTTAAATTTGTCAAAATCTTTCATTTACTACCCTTATTATGTGCAAGACACTTAATATATCTTATTCTCTCATTCTCCTAACAACCATAAAGGTAGGTTTATCATTCTCATTTTTCAAATTTCAGAGAGATTATATGATTCGCCCAAAGATCCAATCACGGGCAAACTCATGTCTTTGTCTTTCTAGTACAAATTTCTACAAATGGAGAAAGAACCCAGTAGCTGGTCTCCCTGCTTCATGGCCTAAGGCATTGCAAGATTCTGCCTTTCTAGATCATCAAAGGAGATAAATTATGTTTGATATCACTTTAGGGTTAGATGTTGTCTATGTCACATGCCTGTTTGCTCTCAAATCCCTTCCCCTCTCTTCCATCTCTCTCCCTTTTATTTATGGCGGGAAAGTATGTCTCCCAGGCTCCCTGACCAGCTGGTTTCTGAGAGTTCAGCCAATGAGAAGAGCTGGCAGAAGACTTGAGGGTAGGAGTAAGTGAAAAAACAAACAAACAAAAAAAAACCAAATTCACTGTGTTGAGTCAGTTCTGACTCATAGCAACCCTTCCTTGGGTTTCCGAGGCGGTATCTCTACGGAAGTAGATTGCCTAGTCTTCCTTCCGAGGAGTGGCTGGTGGGTTTGAACAGCCAGCCTTCTGGTTAGCAGTCCATGGTATTTCTCCTCTTCTATCTCTGCTTTGGGAGGCAATTCCAACAACAGCGGTGTGTGACAGTACCTCTATTACAGTCCTTCCCTCCATGGTCTCAGTTCCAGCCAGGCAAATGGTGGTAGCATCCTTCCTACTTTTTTTAATCTTTGAGTTGTCTCACTGCCCCATGTCTGTCTTCTCATCTGTGATCAATGTTTTCTTATATTACATCCCTTCTGTTTGAAATGTCTAGAATGATTTATATTTTCCTGACTGGACCCTGAACAATACAGATGTACCTGATTGCATTCCAAATCTTTAAACATTAATAAGCCACATAGAGTATCACATTAGTAACACTATTAATCAGAATACTGTTGTTTCTTTGTCAGCCACACTATTCACCACTAATGACTCCATCTGCCCGTCTTTGTCTCCCTCGTTATTTTATGAATTTCTTGTAGGCAAGGACTAAGCCTATGTACTCTCTCCCAACCTCCAGCCCAGAATCTGACCAAACCCCAAATGTCTGTTTTAATGAGTACAGGATTAATTATATGGGGCGCTGAAAGCGTATCAATAATGACTTTTTACTTCTACCTTGGCTGTGATTCAGGGTTGGTGCTGGCTCCACGTTCTGACCTTCACAGTCCTGACCCCTGGCTGGGACAAGATCCAGATACTTTAATGAATCATCTGGCATACTACTCATTTTCTTCCACACACTCCTGTAAAAATGGCATTTATCACAGCCTCCATGAAGCAGCTTCTTCTTATCTGACAGAAACAAGAGACAGTTCTCAAATGGGTTTTGTTTTTTTTTTTCATTTCTAAGAGAGATACGAAGCCTATCTCTAGGCAGGCTTTGTGGGTGGGTGACCTGGGCAGTCACACAGGGCCCCACACTCAGAAGGGCCCCATGCTTAGTTTAGTTCAATGTTCTTTGGTTACCATCTTGAAATTACTAATTTTTTTGGAGGGGGGGAACTAAACAGGGAGAGAAAAATGGCAGTATGACAACGGAAGGGACCTGAGTGACAAAGAGGTTGCAAATTTTAAAGTCCTAACGGTCAAGAGTTTAAAATTTCATAATGGAGGCCCTATGGAGACAGGAGGAGCTCTGGTAGCATAGTGGCTAAAAGCACTTGACTGCTAACCAGAAGGCTGGCGGTTCAAACCCACCAGCCACTCCTCGGAAGGAAGGTTGGGCAATCCTACTTCCGTACTGATACTGCCTCGGAAACCCAAGGAGGGGTCGCTATGTGTCAGGTCTGACTCAACGGTACATAGCAAAACAACAACAACATGGAGACATGGAAGAATGGGAAACAAATATGAGTGAGTTGCAGGGCAACCTGATCAAGGTTATGGAGGCTGTTACCCTTTGCTCTAGACTTTGGGTGATGCAAGCTATTAATGTGCTTGGCTGCTAACCAAAATTTGCAGGTTCTAGTCTACCCAGAGGTGTCTTGGAAGAAAGGTTTGGTGATCTATTTAAAAAAAATCAGGCACTGAAAGTTCTATGGAGCACAGTTCTTCTCTAACACACATGGGATTGACTTGGTGCCAACTAGTGGTTGGTTGGATCCTTGGCTCTAGTAGAAAAGGGAGCTAGTGTGGCCCTTGAAGTGCAGTTTCCCAGGAATGTAAATGAGAAGCCTCACCTAAATAAGTACTCCAATTATTATGCCATTGTTTGCAAACAAGTAACCCAGCTGTGACTAAGCTCCTTGGGCAGCCTTTGCTCTTGATTTCAAGCCAATCCCTATACTCTCTTTCATCCAAATAAATTCAACTCCAAAAACTCTTAAGATGTCATGTCAATTTTATTGCATGAAATTTCACCCACGGATGAATTGTTTCTCTCTTCCTAGTTTCTCTTTCCAGACAGGTTTCTTCTTTCCTAAAATTCTTCTCCCTTTGCCATTTCACTCTGTGTCTTATCTGAAGCAATCTGGCAATAGTTTGAAAATTTGGATTTGAATAATATGCTTTCTGAAATACAAAATTCCTTGAATCAATGAGTCATTTGCCTGACAAATATGAAGTTCTGGTGGGGAGAGAAAAGAGGGAGGGGACTATGGGAACTTTTGGGGAGTTTGAATTTGAAAGTCTGTTTCAAGTCATCCGTCCCCTCTTCTGACCCTGTATTTCCGTTTCTTCTCAGAACACGAATCCTTGCTCTGTATTTGAGTGGTGGTGGGTATAACCACGTATTAAATGGAAGAGCCCAAGGGGGGGAAGTATATCTATTGTAAAATAAATGAAAACTTTTTAATGATAAAAAAAACAAAAACAGAAGTTTCTTGCTCAGTATTATTTTATATAACTTTGTTCTTATTGAAAATACACACAGCAGAACATACAGTAATTCAACAATTTCTATGGGTACAATTGAGTGACATTGATTATATTTGAGTCGTGCAAACATTCTTACCTCCTTTTCTGACTTGTTCCTACTCCAGCAACATAAACTCGCTGCCCCCTGAGCTTCCTATCTAACCTTTCCTTGCTGTTAATTTGATCTGTTATAGATAGTTCTTCAAAACAGCACAATGCTCAAGGCATCTTTACCACTTTAGCTAAATTATGGTTTGGATTAAAGAAGACTTCAAAGGATATTTTTGGTTTAAGGTTTCAATATTATCTCAGGGCAATAGGCATAGGGGTTCATCCACCCTCCATGGCTCTAGAAAGTCCAGATTCCATGAAAATTTTAAATTCTCTTCTGAATTTTCCTCCTTTTGATGAGGATTCCTTATAGAATCTTTGATTAAAACGTTCAGAAGAACTATCCAGTTCTGGTCTCATGGCAAAGAAGGCAGTTGTTCACGATGCAATTAGACACACATTTCTCCTCCTATTCCTGAGTCTCCTTCTTCCTCTATTGCTCCAGGCAAATAAAGACCAATTGTTCTGCCTTGGATGGCCACTTGCTTTCAAGGCCCCAAGCACTACGGACAGCTTGTTCAGTGTTACTGACTAATGCCCACAATGATATATTATTTTGATTAAAGGCTCACACCTGACATCTCTGAAGATGGCTGTTTGGTCCCTTATTATCTAGGTTTAAGGGGCACAATAAGAATGTGACAGCTTTACAGCCTTGTAAAACTAACCAGTCCTGCACTTAAACAGCCTTATCTAAGATTCCTCTTTCTTCTTATACAATCTGTCCTTAGTAAATATAAAATGATTTAGTTTTCTTTTGCTCCAAGTCCGATAAAACTGACACATGCTGATAATCTAACCTGTCTTGGATGCTTGCTTTAACAGTGATTGCTAGCCTAGGAAAAGGGAGCTTAAAGACTAAACACCGGATGGGAACACACAGACCCCAAACTGGAGTCGTTTTGTTATCTTTTCCGTGTCTTTTAACGCAATGTGTTTTGCCTTACACATAACTTGTGGTAGTAATTGGTTCGCTGATCGTTTTAGAGCTGCAGTCATGATTAAAGATGCTACCAGAGGCACAGCGAGTATGTCTTTGATACACATCCATTTTCTGGGAAAAGATTAATACCACAGTAATTGAGCTGGTAAGCTGAGACAAATTGCTTTTAGCGGGTTCAGCAGTGGTTCAAAGCACTGCAGTTGACCGGAATCGTACCATGCAGTTTCCCCCTTCCCTGTCCCCTCTAGTTTGCAAAATAACAACAGCGATGGCACTGCACTGATGGGTTATCTGCAGGATAGAAGCGGAATAAAACCCGAACGAACTAGATTGTACAAGAATCTCAGACTCACAATGTTGTTGCTGTTATGTGATGTCGAGTAGGACCCGACTCATAGCAAGCCCTCCTTGGGTTTCCGAGGCAGTATCACTATGGAAGTAGATTGCCCCATCTTCCTTCCGAGGAGTGGCTGGTGGGTTTGAACTAACAGCCTTCTAGTCCATTGGGTTTCTAAGGCAGTAAATGTTTCCAGAAGTAGATCACTCCATCTTCCTTCCGAGGAGTGGCTGGTGGGTTTGAACTAACAGCCTTCTAGTTAGCAGTCAAGTGTCTTAGCCACTATGCTACCAGAGCTCCTAACTCACAATAAGGTTATACAAACAACCTAATCAAAGACGGAAGGCCTGGAACTCCACTGATGGCTGACCCTGGGCTCTGACTAGAGCGCAGAGATGATTTATTTATTTACACTCAGCTCACAGGGCCAGCAGCTGGCTCTGGCCCGCCGTGACGTCACGAGCACGGGCCGGGTCACGTGACCAGCAGGCCGCCCCGCCTACTCCTGCTGGTGTCTTCCAAGCGCAGTGTCCCGCCGCGGCTGCCGCTGGGTCGGAGCTCTGGGGAAAACGCTGAGCCGGGACCGGTGGGCCGGCGAGTCCCCGAGCGAAAGCAGCAGAGGAACCAGCAGCAGCGGAGGTTTGGGGCCGGGCGAGCCGGGAGGCCGAAGCAACGCGGCAGACGCTCCTGCAAACTTGGGCGCGCACTCGCGCAACTGCTCCCACGGCCCGAGCGATGAAGATGGTTGCGCCCTGGACGCGGTTCTACTCCAACAGCTGCTGCCTGTGCTGCCATGTCCGCACTGGCACCATCCTGCTCGGCGTCTGGTACCTGGTGAGCGCGCCAAGGCGAAGAGGGCGCATCTGCCGATGCTGGGGCGTCTGGGCGGGAAGCGCGAGGGCCCGAACCCTTGAGAGACCCCTGCCCCGCCGAGCCCCCACTTCGCTTTTTACGCCCTCAAGTTGGTGACTGCTTCGGCCTCGGGCTTAGGTGACTCCGGCGCTAATCCGCCTCAAGTTGTATTATTAGAAACTTAATTCTTTGGGAGAGCCTCTCAGTAATTCCCCGCAGCTCGGCCAACCCGTGGCGGGTGGAGCCCAAATTCCCTTGGGTTGAGGCCGAGGCGCCCGGGGATCTGGGCAGGGACTCAAAATTTGGGATATTTCGTGGGTGGTGAGGTGACGGCGTGGGGTGGGGGCTTGGAGAAAAGGAAAGCTCCCGAAAGCTTCAGATTGTGCAGGGAGAAGGTCTTCGGCTGAGGTGTCACTCAGCGTTTTCCCGGAAAAGTGTACTTAGTGGCCAAATAGCTGAGCTTACCTGCGGAGCACGTGCTTTCCTTCATTTTAAAAATCCGTTTGGCTTTGTGCTTTGACTGGCCCAGACACTCATCTTTGAGTGACTGGGCATATTTTCAGCAGCCCTGGTGGCGCAGTGGTTAAAGCCTTCGGCTGCTAACTGGAATGTGTGTGGTTCGAACCCAGCAGGCTTTCTGCGGGAGAAAGATGTGGCGGTCTGCTTCTGTGAAGGTTTACAGCCTAGGAAACAGTATGGGGCGATTCTACTCTGTCCGTCTGGTCGCTGTGAGTCACAGTCGACTGGATGGCAACGAGTATGGTTTGGGGGGCATATATTCCTATCTGTGTGGTAGCAGGCTTGGAATGCCCATTCTTACTGCCTGCATCTTCTGATTTGCTTTGCATGCTCTCATTTGCACATTCTGATGCAAAGCAGGATTGGCTGGAGGTTCTGTTCCACGTGTGAGTGGTTCCCCCTCACCTGTTTGTTTGAGAGGCTTTACTCTAGGAAGGGATTTGCTTGTGAATTGCTGCTCTTCAGCCTGCCTGGGGAAGCCATTTTACACCCACTTAACCTCGTTCCTGCCTGTTTGCAGGTGATTCCTGTTCCTTGACCGACACTGCAGGGAAATAGGAATTTTTTTTTTTTTTTTTAAGTTGACACTTTTAAGATACTATTTTATGGGGAGCAGTGACCGTTAGGTGCGGTGGTCACACTTTGTTGGAGTTGCCCCATGATGGTTGGCACCCCTAGCCTAGACTGCAGCAACACTGAGTCGGATTCCACTTCAGGTTTGGTTTTGTGTGGGGTTAGACCAGAGCCACTTGGCAATGAATACCACTGCATAGAGGGGAAATGCCTTAAAAAATGGAAGTACAATAGCGTATAGAACTTTCCAGGGAGAAAAAATTCTTAGCTCCTTCATCATGAGTCAGAGTTTTTGTTGATTCATTTTCAATACTGTGGTAATTTTTGAATATAATAAAGACCTTATGTCCAATTGTGAACTCATTCATTGTACATTTGTTTTCCCAGGCATATGGTATTGTCTGTGCTATTTATAGCTTCAAGATGCATTTAGTCAGTGCCTATCATGGCCACACCATAGAGACTTTGGGCCTTAAAAGCTTTCAAATAGTTTTTTGGTGTGTGTGTGTTCTTAGTGTGCAGTGCGGGTGCAGATGAAATATCGGTGTATTGGCTCAGCTTTGACTTTACTAAAAGCCAAGACATTCTTTAGACAAATTAAAAATTATAGCAAAAGAACATAGGTGGCCTTAAATATAGTTAGTGCTTTTATTTAAGATCAAGACAGAGTGTTTTATACAAATGTCTGTGCCCTCCTTGAAAATATTCAATTCTGCAGACTTGCAAGTGCATCAGTGAATGTAATTTGTGAAATCTAGGGCACTGCATTAGGCAAATGTACTGCATGATCTACAGTAAGGATAAATCTACTTGAGCCCTGTTGTTGGCTGTAATCCCACCAGACAGTATGGGTGTGATAAAAGGAGAGTACATGTTTTGTCTACTGTGTGAGCACACTCTTTGGGGGAAAGCAGTTATGGTGTGCGTGTCTTAGAATTTAGCATTATATGGCCTTTTGAAAGATAATTAGGAAGCTTTCTAGCAGATGTGAATAGGAACGCCACTTCAGGTAAATCCAGTATATGGAAAACGTGGATTAAGTACTTACAATCTTTATAAAAGGTCTTTTGCATCTCACAAAACAATTCAGACTTTTTGATTGTTTTTATGTCGTGAGGATAATTTCCTTAGTACCCTTAATTATAATTTGGTTATTCAAAACTTTGATTTAAACGACCATTTTAATGTCAGTGTTATGTGACCAAGGAGCAGGGTCACTGAAGAGCAATGTACTTCTCGCCCTTTCCACTTTTATCCCCCATTGCAACTTCTGTGGTTGGAGTGGGGGGTCACTTATCAGAAAGGGAAAGAATTTTCAGCAAAAAAGGAGTAGGGTTGTGGGTAGATATTTCAAATGAGTCCACTGTAAGGAGCTCTGGTGGTATAATGGGTAAGGCATTAGGCTGCTAACCAGAAGGTCAGCAGTTCAGATTCACCAGTTGCTCCGCAGGAGGGAAATGAGGCGATCTACTTCGGTAAAGATTTACAGCCTTGGAAACCCAGTGGGGGTTGCTTTGAGTCAAAATCATCTGGATGGCTGTGGGTTTGGTTCCCTTTGTTGTACGGGTCTTAGGAGCCCTGGTGGCACAGTGGAGGTACTTGGCTGCTAGCCTAAAGGTTAGCGGTTTGAACACCCCCAGTTGCTCCATGGGAGAAAGATGTGGCAGTCTGTTTCCGTAACAATTTATAGCCTCCTTGGAAACCCTATGGAGTAATTCTACTCTCTTCTGTAGCGTTGCTGTGAGTCAGTGAAAAGTACAAAGTCTCTTCCCTAAATTAATTATGCCTTTTATGTCAGGTGGGTACAGTAGATCTTTTAAATGAGTTTTCTTATTGTTTCTTATCATTACATTTACTAAACTCTGTGTGCCAGGTACTGAAGTAGATGCTTCCTATAATCTTAATTTTTCCTGGTTCCCAGTGATAAAGGCTATGAGAACTCATGCAGTTTACTTGAGGTCCCATGGCCGACTTGAGGTCTGAGTGATACTCCTACTGTGTTTTGCCTTGAAAAGTTGTGTGTGTTTTGTTTTTGCCTTGAAGTGGTAAAGTCTCAGGCCAGTAATAAAGAATACTGACTTTAGGTATTTATATGAGAGATCACTTTTTTTTAAAATTGTGATTTGGGTTAAAGTTTACAGAGCAAATTCATTTTTCATACAGCAGTTCATACACGTTTTGTTTCATGACATGGACTGCAATTCCCCACGATGTTACAGCTCTCTTCCTGCTTCCTCCCTGTAGTTACCTCTTCCCTGTGTCCTTCTTTCCTATGCGTTCCTGCCCCGAGCTAGCTCCCTGTGTAAATACTGCCCTTCTGTTCTCCCATGATTGATCATTCTAAGGAGTGTATCTGCCTGGTGTAAATTTTTAGCCCATATGCCTGTGTGTTGTTTGGCTGGAAGCCATGAGAGTGAGTTCAAGTCCAGACCTGAAAGATACCTAGGGGCCATGGTCTGGGGCATCTCACCAGGCTCTATCAGATTAGTAAACCTGGTCTTTTTTTTTTTTTTTTAAATCTGAGTTTTGTTCTACACTGTTCTCCCATTCCACCCAGATCTCCTGCTCTCCTTCACTAATCCCTTTCCAAGTGGTTGACAGTGGTACCTGGGCACTATCTAGTTCTTCTGTCTCACGGTCATATAGGCTGAGGATTGCATGGTCTAGTGAGTCCCTTGGACTAATTGTTTCCATTTTCTTTGGTTTTCTTCATTATTCTTTGCTCTGGATGAGGAGAGACCCATTGTTGCATCCCAATGGCCACTAGAGATCACTTTTTGTTTTTATTTTTTCTTTTCCTTATTGAGGTATAATTTATATACAGTGAAATACAGAGATATTAAGTATACGCTTCACTGAGCTGACAAATGCATAAGCCTCTGTAACCCTCAGAGAACATTTCCAAAACCCCAGAAAGTTCCCTCATGCATCTTCCCAGTCAGTCCCCAGCACACACACACTCCCACTCCATCCACCACCATAGCTGAGTTTTATTTATTTATGTAAATATACTCTTTTGTGCCAGCTTCTTTCATTTAGTATAATGTCTTTTAGATTCATCAGTGTTGTTGGTATGGATCAGTGACTCACTTCTATTTATTGCTCAGGATTTCATCCTGTGAATACACCACAATTGATCCATTTGCTGGATGATGGGCTTTTGGGTTCTTTTCAGTTTGGGGCTATTCTAGATATTAAAAGCAAAAATCAAATTCGCTGAAGTTGAGTTGATTTGACTCATAGCGACCCCTCCTTGGGTTTTCAAGGCAGTGTCTCTACGGAAGTAGATTGTTCAGTCTTCCTTCTGAGGAGTGGCTGGTGAGTTTGAACCGCCAACCTTCTGGTTAGCAGTCAAATGCATTAGGCACTATGCCACCAGAGCTCCCTTTCTAGATATAGCTGCTCTAAACATTCTTGTGTAAGATTTTTGGTGGACCTATGTTTCTGTTTCTTTTGAGTAGATACCTAGAAATGGAATTGCTGGTCATTGAATAGATGTGCCTTTAACTTTGTAAGAAAGTATCAATAAGTTTTCCAAAGTGGTTCTATTATTTTGCACTCTTCTAGCTGTTCTCATCCTTACCACCATTTGGTGTTTGCTGTTTTTTTAATGTTAAGCATTCTGGTAGGTGCGTAGTGGTAGCTCGTGTGGTTTTAATTTGTATTTCTCTGTAAGTAGTGCTGCAGAACACTATCTTACTGGTCAGTTACATATCTTCCTTTCTGCTAAGTCATGTACCCATTTTTGTTGGATTTCGTCTTCTATTAATTGTAGGAATTATTTCTTTATTTTAGATACCAGCCCTTTGTTAGTAAGTGTTTTGTGAATGGTTTCCACCTGTGCATAGTGTGGCTGTTCGTTTTAATGGTACTGTTGGTGAACAGGAGTTTTTCATTTCGATGAAAATTCACTTTGTCAGTTTTTTTCTTTTATGCTTAGTACTTTCTATGTTCTAAGGAATCTTTGCCCACCCCAAAATTGTGAGGCTCTTCTCTTATATTTTCTTCTACAAACTTTATCATTTTAGCTTTTATGTTTAGATTTGTGATTAATCTCAAATTAATTTTTGTGTATGATGTGAGGTAGTGGTTAGATATTTGTATTTGTTTATGTAAAGAGGCAATTTTATCACTTAACCTAAAAAAAAAAGTTGAATTATTACATACCCTTTAGTAATTACAGCAATTTTGGAAAGACAGCTGTCTTTGTTTCCCAGGGCCGCCATAACGGAATACCACAGAGTGGATGGCTTTAAAGAACAGGAATTTACTGTCTCACAGATCTGGAGGCTGGAAACCCTAATCCAGTGTGTCGGGGGCTGTGCTACCCCCTCTTCATCAGGCTTCTTTGTCTTTTTCAGCTTCTGGTAGCCCTGGGGTGTCCCTTAAATTCCTTGACTTTTAGGCAGATCCTCAATAGTGTCCTCCATTGTCTGTAACTCAGTTTCAGTGTTTGTTCTCCTCTTTTGTAAGATACCACTCGGCAGGGATTAGGACCTGCCCTACTCTCGGTTTAACCTCATTAATTGATAAAAGAAAAACCTAGTTCCAAGCAGTGTCACATTCACAGGTTCAGGGATTAGGACTTTACTATGTATCTTTTTGGGGAATGTCATTGAATAAGTAAGATACTTTTTCATCTTTGCAGAGAATAAATACTGACCTGTCCGGGTTTCAGAGGGGCATGAAATAGTTGAAGCATACTGATGGCTATGCTGTCTTCTGGGGTTTCCTCTTTCTCCAACAAAACTTGGGGTTCTAAACCTGAATGCATGAACGTGGCCCTCAACTTTGCCTACACTCTAGCCTCCCTTTAATCATCTCTCTCTACTCCTAGCTAGATGCCTTGCCACCTTCATGTCTTCCTTTGTTCCCACTGCCTTCTGACTGTCTTTTCACCTGTTTTTGTTCTTGCTGCCTTTTCTTTTTAGGCTCTCATTAGCTCTCACAATGCTATTCTAGTAGCCTTCAAACTGTTCTCTCTGCTTCTAGCCTTCCATCAGCGACCCCCTCCCCTGCCATATTGTATGATAGACACAGCTTCCAGAGGAATTTTTTTTCTCAAACCCAAGATGAGATTGTTATCTTGTTTTCTAAAATCTTTGGCTCCCTGTCTTCAGCGAGTTAGTTCTGTGTTGTGTGTTCCATGACCTAAGCTAAACCCAATTAAAATGGCTTAAGCAATAAATGTCGTGGGTGCATCCCTTTCCTCTCTTTCCTATCTCCTCCCCTTTCAGATGTTCCTCTTATTGGATCCAAATGGCTGTGGTGGTTGTGAGCTAATATTGGATCCAAATGGCTGTGGTGGTTGTGAGCTAATACGTAAGGCCTGAGTTCTGAGATAGGAACTCTGATGGTGCAGTGCCTAAGGCATTCGCCACTGCTAACCAAAAGGTCTGTGGTTAGAACCCACCAGCTGTTTGTGGGAAAAAGATGAGGCAGGCTGCTTCTGTAAAGATACGTAGTCCTGGAAACCCTATGGGGTAGTTCTACTCTGTCCTGTATGGTCTCTGAGTCAGAATCAACTCGATGGCAGTGGTTTTAGCATTTTTGGAAGTGCTGAGATACGTCTGATTTGACAGGTGTGTTACCTGTTCATCCCTCAATCAAACACTGAGGCCAGGAGTTGGAGCCTAGAATGTGCTGATTAAATCAGGGTTGGGATTCCCCTCCCACACATACCCTGCCTTTGAACTATGAGGATTGCGAACTATGGATGTGATTAACTCTGTTCAAAACACCAGGCTGAGAGTGGAGGGCTGGGTAATTTCCCAAAGAATCAGAGATACTGTTACTAGGAGGAGGAGGAGGAGGAGGCGGAGGAGGCAGAGGCGGAATAAAGGAGGACAATAAAAATACGTGCCACACTCATTAGGAAAAAGTCCATGTTTCTTCTGATGGAATATGCCTTACCGTCAGGATCTGACACTCACAGCACATGCAAACATGCTTTTTCCTTTATAATTTCTTCCACTGTTTTCGGAGTTTCCATAGTAGGTTTTAAAAAGGGGTACTAATCAGCCATTGGGAGCTCTGGTAGCATAGTGGCTAAGACACTTGCTTGCTAACCAGACGGCTGGCGGTTCAAAACCACCAGCCACTCCTCGGAAGGAAGGTTGGGTAATCCTACTTCCGTAGTGATACTGCCTCGGAAACCCAAGGAGGGGTCGCTATGAGTTGGGTTTGACTCGACGGCACATAACAACAAATCAGCCATTGGCAACAGGGGTCGGCCCCCCTTTGTGTACATCATCCTTTCCATCATCATTTAAGTGTGTTTAGGAATTGGTCGTTCCGCGTGTCTCTTTGTGCCTCTTCAAAGGGTGAAAACTCTAACTCACTGCCGTCGAGTCAGATCTGAGTCATAGCGACCCCTCCTTGGGTTTTTGAGGCAGTTTCACTGTGGAAGTAGGTTGCCCAACTTTGTGGGGTAGTTGGCCATATATCAGATGATATAGAATGAAAGAGGTTAGAGTGGTCTCATTGGCTATTTGACCTGGCCTTTAAAATATTTACCAAATTTACCTAGAAAGTCACAGCTTGTATGTGCACCCAAACCTAATGGGTTCTCTTTGTGTCCTGAGAGGTTCTGGTGTGGTAAGTATTGATTTTTGCCTGGGTAGTAACATGAGATAGTCAAACTACGATCTTGTATGTGTAGAATGATTGAGTTTTAAGAGCCATTTTTAATTAGACTTCAGAGCAACCCTAGGATCAGGCATGATAGGTGGTGATATGCTCATTTAAGATTAATAGTGTCTTTTCAACTGTCAGATTGTAGGACTTGGCCAATAATTCCAGGTCGAATTATGGACTGATTCATGGTACTTACTTAATCCTTATTACCTAGTGTTTCCTCCACTAAATTAGATTGTAGAAGACTAAAATACTAGGCTAAGGAGTTTGGGTTTTATTCTGTAGGCAATGGGGAGCCACTAAAGAATTATGAACAGAGGTGATAGGAAAGCAGCTTTTAAGGAAGATTAAGATAACAGGCTGTTTTTTCTGTGGCTGAAAAATCAGATAAGGGTGTGTTACAGTGCTGTAGATGTGAGAGATAGCATGTACCCATTTTCCTAACATAGGTCAGTCATTGCTAATAATGAGTATAACGTGGATGGGAATTTTTATCAGTTAGTGGATGATACAAGGCTCTCTTGCCCTCTGGACTTCTGCCATCTGAATTCAGGAATTACCTAGATTTAGATGGTAAGGGGTACTGGATATTTTAAAAACAATATCCATTGTTGGTTTACTCCTCCTTTTTTTTTTTTTTTAAAGGACAAGTTTTCTCCCTCTCCTGATATAATGGATCAAAAGCAATTCTAGAAAATATTGGCTGGCGTGAAAGATTTCAGTGGTATTTTATATATATGCTCAAATTCACTGCTGTTGAGTCGGATCCGACTCATAGCGACCCCTCCTTGGGTTTCCGAAGCACAATGGAAGTAGATTGCCCAACCTTCCTTCCGAGGAGTGGCTGGTGGGTTTGAACCACCAGTGGGTTAACCAGTCTTCTGGTTAGCAGTCAAATGCCTTAGGCACTACACCACCAGAGCTCCCTTTTTATATATCTTTAGCTTTTATTGCATTGTTATGATAAATGTTCATGAGAACATTTTAAAGCCAAGCTAGCCAAGAAATAAAGATTGACATCAGAGTTGTTTATTCTATTTATTTGTATAAAATTCTTTGGGACCCCCTTTAAATATATATAACCCAACTAATGAAACAAGTATTAAAGTGTTTAACATAGGTGTTTTATACTATTTGTATATTATGTTTAACTAAACAAGTAAGATATTTGTCATGTCAGTTGTCAGTGGACTGAATTGTGTCCATCTCCCCCCCCCTCCTTTTTTTTTTTTTTTTTTTTTTAAATATGTGTCAACTTGGCTGGGCACTAATTCCCAGTATTATGTGGCTGTCCTCCATTTTGTGATCTGATGTAATTAGCCTCCATTTTATGATAATGTGTTGTAAACCCTAACCTCTGTTGATGAGGCAGGATTAGGGTGGATTGTATCGAGTCCCACCCTTACTCAAGTTACACCTTTGCTTGAGTCATACATTTTACCTTACAAGAGATAGAAGGAGAGAGAAATTAGCAGAGAGAGAGACCTGACTACCACCAAGAAAGAGGAGCCAGGAATGGAGCATGCCATGCCCTTTGGACCCAGAGTCCCTGCACTGAGAACCTCCTAAAACTAAGTGAAGATTGATGCCAAGACACATGGAGATCTCCAAGGAACGCTGGGCCCACAAAAGTTAAAGGAGACAAGGATCTTCCCTCAGAGCCACCAGAGAGAGAAAGCCTTCTCCTAAAGCTGGTGCCCTGAATTGGACTATTAGCTTCTAAACGGAGAGGATAAATTTCTATTTGTTAAAGCCAAGCACTTGTGGCATTTCTGGTTTAGCAGCACTGGGTAAATAAGACATCAACTTACTTTCAATCTTGGTCTTAAAGGAAGAGACCATAGTTCTCTCTTCTTATCTCACCCACCCTTTGGCTGATACATTATTGTTTAGAAAGGGATTGCCAAGGGACAGGGAGGCTGAATCTTCTGACCTCCCCTAACCCCACAAGAGGAAGACAGAATCACCATCAGTAGCCCAATGCTGCCTCCCTCCAGCCCTGATACCAACTGTTCCTCCAGCGACACCCACCACCTTTCTGCTGGGTTCGATAATTCACTGCAGTGGCCACACACAACTCACAGATTATGGGGCTTATTAGGGAAGCAACAGGCTACAGTTGAAGTTCAGGAACACGCTCAGTCTCTCTCAGCCTGCTGCTGTCCCTCAGCCGATGGTCTTTCTCAGTCTCTCAGCAGTGCGTGTCTCTCACTGTCTCTCTCAGCAGTGCGTGTCTCTTGGTGTCTCTTTCTCAGCAGCACATGTCTCTCAGGAGCGTGTTTTTCTCAGCAGCATGTCTTTGTCAGCCAGCAGTCAGGGAGACTCTTTCTGCCTCTAGGAGTGCTCCTTTTGAGCGTGGCAGAGTGGCCAAACTAACCATCATAACATCAGAATTCTAAACACCTGAGAGAGAGCAAACTTCCCAGAAAATTACTTTGTGCTGCTCCCAACAGAAATACCCCAGATGGATAACTAACAATCAGGAGCTACTTGGTTGCTCGTGGCCAATTCCACCATGGCGTTTTCAAAGACTTATGGCTGGAAAAGCCATACCAGGTAATTTACTACACTGCAGGGTAGTGGGAAGAATATGTGAGACCTAGCAGCATAAGTGCTGCTTTCTCCTCTTCCTCCCAGCTCCCTTGGCTCTTAGTGGAGCTTCTGGAGCCTTGGTAAGAGTTGTTGAAGAGCTGTAAACTGGGTAACCTACTTAAGGCAAAATAAAAAGTAGGCAAGCATCACATACGTCTTCAGTTGCTCTTACCAAACTTTTAAGGGTTCAGTGTTGCCTCTTTGCAATTGTAACTTCCAGAGAGAAATTACCTGGATAAAAATGTGTCCTATTCTTCACTTGGGGAATTACATGGGGGCCAAATAATGCTTGAGGAAATACAATTCCAAGTGATTAGTTGGTAAAAATAAGCTTGAACTGTTAAAAGTGCATGCTGGTTGGTTCTGTTATGTGAAGATGATGACGCAGTAATGGTTGGCACATAACCAAGACCAAACTCACTGCCAGCGGGTTGGTTCTGACTCAGTGACTTGTACTAAAGTCTGTGTTAACAATAGAGGGCTTGGGGGTTGCAAAGATAGAGGTGTGTTATGTATGGGTTGGTAACACTTATCACCAAATTTGACCCTTCTTTAGTGAACTCTCCACCTTCCTAGACCAGAGGCTTGATGTTGTCAAAGCCCTTAAAGTTGAATGGCTGATTCACACACCAACTGAAATTACCATAGACTGGTAATCAAACCAGAATGTCAATGTATTGATATTCAGTGGCGAAATATAATTGTTGTTGAGATGACTACTCCTGTTGTTAGGCCTATGTATTGTTTTTCTATGTTGTTGTTATGTGCTGTGGAGTCAGACCCGACTCACAGTGACCCCTCCTTGGGCATCTGAGGCAGTATCATTACGGAAATAGATTGCCCAACCTTCCTTCCAAGGAGTTGATGGTGGGTTTGAACTGCAACCTGCAAGCCTTCTGGTTAGCAGTCAAATGCCTTAGGCACTACGCTACCAGAGCTCCTATTCTTTTTCTTTAGAAGACATTAAATTATAATAGTCAAATGACTTGAGTATTTCATAGCTTATTATGAAGACGGCTTCAAAAGAAATTACAAACATCCAGGACTAAAGAGATCAAGTCTCCAGGCTAGAAGAGCTTGTCTTCTTAAAAGAAGGAGGGGTTAGTCTCTTGGATAGTCTTTTGTTAAGGTTACAATTTACATTACCACCCCACCCTTGATCTAGTCTTGTTGATCTAGGAGTCCCTTTTTCCCCCTTTTTATGGTGGTGTTGACTTCTCTGATATCTGTTCTTTTTTGTATTAACGTTTACTTTTAACACCATATTTTTATGTTATAGGTAAAATTGCTCTAACAAAGAGATGTATCAATGTAGTATTTACACAGGATAGAAGTTTATTTCTCACTCATGTTAACAGTCCAGGGGGGGTTAGCCGACCTTGTTTCACTAGCTCACCCAGAGCCCCAAGCTGGTGGGGCAGCTCTGTTGTCCTCAATATTGGATTCCTTCTCTAGGTCTAAGGAGCTGCTTCATTTATCCTTGTGTGCATGGTGGGAGACAACGCACCAGCACTATGTTGGTGTGTTCCCCTACTGAAAAGGAGAAGGGGCACCTGGAGGACAAGAGATTTTATTTATGTAAGGATGTGAAATGGAAGTTGCGCACTTACTTTCAATTATGTCCCTGTAGCCAAAACCAGCACCACCCTCTGCCAGTTTGTCACTCGTGTGTTGTTAGGATGGGAGCTGCGGTGCCATAGTGCCTGAGGCATTTGACTGCTAACCAGAAGGCTGGCGGTTCAAACCTACCAGCAACTCCTCAGGAGGAAGGTTGGGCAATCTATTGCTGTAGTGATACCACCTCAGAAACCCAAGGAGGAGTCACTGTGAATCGGATCTGACTTGATGGCAGTCAGTTTGGTTTTGGTGTGTTGTTAGGATATTGGAAGCTATGCCACCAGTACTTCAAATACCTGTAGGGTCACCCATGGTGGACAGGTTTCAGTGGAGCTTCCGACTAAGGTAGACTAGGAAGAAAGACCTGGCAATCTACTTCTTAAAATTAGCCAATGAAAATCCTGTGGCTCACAGTGGAATATTGTCTGATAGTATGAAGGAAGATGAGCTGCCTATGTCGGAAGACACTCAGAATACACAGCAGCTGGGACGGTGGATTTGAGCCTGCCAGCAGTTGTGAAGATGGTATAGCACCAGGGAGTGTTTCATTCTCTTGTACATGGGGTTGCCATGAGTTGAAGCCAGAACCAACAGACTTGACCTTACCTAGCTGTAAGGAAAGTTGGGAGATGTTATCGGTAGCTGGGTACTCGGTACCCAGATAAGTCTTTTACTGTGAAAGAAGGGGAAACAGACTTGGGAAGACATTTAGTAGTCTGTCATGCCACTGAAGGGCAGCCTTATTTTGAGTACTTGAACATCTCGTCTCTTTTGTCCAGGGAGTTAACGAACTACCCATAACCCAAGGTTTTAAATCCAGTCTACACAACTTTGCTAGAGGGTTCTCAGGACTTCAGTCTTCCACTCTAAATTGGAGTTAATAATTCTAGTGTGTATCACAAAGCAGCTTAAACAAGTCATAAAAATAGTTTTTTGATAAAATGATTTGGTGT
>NW_006921608.1:15720242-15727431 GCF_000298275.1 Orycteropus afer afer | reverse complement strand
AATGCCAGCAGTTTAGAAATTAAATGGGAGTTTCACAGATAATATTTATTCTAATGTAAGTATGTAAACAGGAACAGAATCTTAAAGATATTTATATGCTTACATTAGTAATAGGTAATTAATAATTTATTAGATAATCTTTTCATTAGTTTACACTGAGACTAGCTAAGAACAATGGTCTTCAGAAGCCATCTACTTTTGAAGTAATCAGATAGTGTTTTGTTTTAAATAAAAGTAACGGTATCACATATTGACATCTCCTTGAAGAATGCTCCATTACCTAGATTGGTAGTGATGAATATTCATGGCAGTAATAAAAGATTGTATATGGAAAAGAGAACGTGTTATTCAACAGTTCTGCACTATGTTTACCAAACAATTATTTTTTTAAGAGATAGTTAGCTATCAAGTAAGGAGCCTTGGTGGCACAGTGGTTTAACGCTTGGCTACGAACCCAAAGGTCCGCAGTTTAAATCCACCAGCTGCTCCGTGGAAGGAAAGACGTGGCAGTCTGCTTCTGTAAAGGTTTCAGGCTAAGAAACCCAATGAGGCAGTTCTCCTCTGTCCTACAGTGTCAGTGTAAGTCAGAATGAACTCAATGGCACACAACAATAGCGATTTTACTTCACTAGCAGTTTGTTCCAGAACTGCAAACTGTATTTCAGTTTTAGAAAGAAGCATATGTTTTTTGTCTTTAATTTCAAAATTGTGTTTTGTTTTTGGTTCTTGAGTGGAGTGAAAAATCTGTATTCTCGTTGGTTAAGTCTGTGACTGTCTCTATTTTCATCAGTAAAGAGATTCTGCTTTAAGGATTTCATTTGTCTATCTTTGGTCAACAGCCATGATAAGAAAGTATTCTTTTATATATTAAAGCTAAACAAGGAGTCAGTAAAATAATCATTTCCAACAGTCTTTGGAAACATATTTTGTGATAATCCAAGTTGTTAGAGTAAAATGGTTACATATAGGAATACTTAACGTTACCATTTTGCACTTTATATTTTCTCTTCTCTTTTTCAGATAGCAGCCTTCCAATCACCTAATACTTGTTACTTTTTTATGCATAAAGTTTAGGTCTCCATATTCCGTCCTAAACTAGCCCTTGGGCTAGAACCTTTAAGTCATGAAAGACCTCCGCCATAGTCTCAGTGGTTCTTTGAGCAGCCTCCTCTTTCTGGCCTCCACTAGGAAACCATCCTTGAACTTCTGCCTTCCAGATAGCTTTTTATTAGTCATGTGACCCTGTATTCTGAACATGCAGTGGTACCTCACCCTAAGAACAACGATCAGAACTTCAAAAGTCTATTCATAGAAATTGAGATGCTGGTGCTGGAGTGGCACATTGGTTTTCTTCTGCATGCCAGCCTCCTGTCAGGTTGAGAATAGCTCTGGAACATTCCATTGAAAAGAATTCTAGGGGTGGGTTAGCAGAGTTGGCCTGAGTGTGTGATAAAGAGGGGTATGGTGGCATTCTGGGAGGAACCTGGGTTGAGGGGAAAAGCATATGTGTGGGGTTTGTAATCAAAGGCCCAGAGTGAGTCTCAGCTGACCTTGTGCAGGTATCCTCCGGAGTATGGGATCCCTCCTGTGTAGAATGGTGTTTAATAACCCTGCCTTAGTTCTGTAGTGGGAGCTCTGGTAGCATAGTGGCTAAGACACTTGCCTGCTAACCAGACGGCTGGCGGTTCAAACCCACCAGCCACTCCTCGGAAGGAAGGTCGGGCAAGCCTACTTCCGTAGTGATACTGCCTCGGAAACCCAAGGAGGGGTCGCTATGAGTCGGGCCGACTTGATGGCACATAACAACAATAACAACAAGTGCTGTAGTGCTATTTTAACAAATATCACAAGTGAGTGGCTTTAATGAGCTGAAATTAATCTTTTCACAGTTTGAAAGGCTAGGAGTTCGAATTCAAGCTTATAGCTCTAGGGGAAGGCTCTCTGTGTTCATCCACTCTGGGGAAAATCTTTGTCTTAGCTTCACTAGTATTCTTGGCGTTCCTTGGAGAACTCCATGTGGCATCCTTCTCTCCTCCATTCCTGCTTCTGTGACTAATCTCCTTTTACGTCTCAAAAGTGGTTGGATTTAAGACACACCCTATGCTGATGTGGCCTCGTTAACCTAACAAAGAAAACTATTCCCAGATGGGGTTACAGACACAGGTACGGGGTTTAGGATTTACAGAACATATTTTTGGGGGACACAATTTAATAACAGCACCTCACAGGAGAAGGAGACCTGCTCTAATCACACAGCAGTCTGTGATGGGGGGTGGTGGTGGTTTCTTGAGTTAGCTCATCATCTAGAGGAAGACATACCACAGGGAGATGCTGTGGGCTTCACAGTTGTATGAGAAGGACTTGATTTCATTTTGGGGAAAATGTCTTTATAGTCTTTTATTTATTTATTTATTTATTTTAATTTGCTTATTGAAATGGGGCCCTAATAAAAGGTACAACTTCTATTTTACTGTTTAAACTTTCCCTTTACAGTTTGGAACCTAGAGATTGTCCTTCGATTTGTAGCTTCAGCAACTTAACACATTGGATGTAATTATGACCCAATTCAAAGGACCATGGAAAATGGCTAATTTTATGTTTTTGTTTTCTTGAAGTTAACAGTCACTTAGTCTGATAACCAGAAATTGTGTTGTTAACTTTGTCTCTCAAGATTTCTAAAAGTCTGGTACTTTCTGGTGGTGTTAATGCCATCTCCTTGTAAAAATCTTTCAACTACCCCCTCTTCCCTCCAAGCTATTAGTGTATTAATTCCTTTTCGATCTAAATGGAATATCCAGTTTAGTTGACTAATTTCCCCAGTAGACAACAGGCTACTTTGAGGGGTTTGCCATAATATGTATGCAATGCTTAGCATAGTACCCAGCATATATTTGTTGATTATTAGATAAATTTTGTATGATTGAATGAATGAAAAGATTAATGAACATTATAGCATTTATTATACATTTTACTTAGTTGTTAGGGTCATCTTCTTACCATTTGTTGTTGTTATGTGCCGTCGAGTCAGACCTGACTCAGCGACCCCTCCTTGGGTTTCTGAGGTGGTATCACTACGGAAGTAGGTTGCCCAACCTTCCTTCCGAGGAGTGGCTAGTGGGTTTGAACCGCCATCCTTCTGGTTAGCAGTCAAGTGCCTTAGGCACTATGCTGCCAGAGCTCCTTCTTACCAAAGGATTCTGTTATTTGGTTGTCATATAATTTAGCCATTCTCCTACTTCTGTGTCACATTTTCATCTTGTAGATAACTGCAATCACTTGTATGCAACTTTCTGTGCAGATTTCTATTTATTAATTACTGTCTCGTTAGGTTGAATGTTTTTAAGGTTCTTTTGCAGAGACTTAAAAAGTAAAGCTGACAATTTAATTTCCAGTTGTTTAGATTGAAGCTACAAGTCTCACTCTTCCTTTGGGATGTGATGGATGATTTAAGGGTGAAGAGCACTTCAGTTCTCTGGAGACTGTCCAAGGGCCTAACGCCACTTAAGTAATTGGATGGAAGTTGAATTTATTTCCATGTGGAAGTAATCATTGTCAGGAACAAGATATAATATGCGACACCGCAGGAGCATTTTGTAAATAGAACAGGAACAGTTTGTACATGACCGGCCAACGCAGACACAGAAAAGCCAAATGTAAGTGAGCAATGACTGAAGGAACACATCAGTATGTCCTCTTTCTTTTACTTTTGGATTAGCTGTGGTCCTCATGTAGTCTGCTTCTGGCACGTCTTACATCTTCTTGGTTCCCATTTGTGGTGACATTTCATTCTTGGTCAGAATTGATGATCTGGTGATTTCCATGTCCTCTCTTTCGGGAAGTACTTACTCAGTGTTCTAGGGGTTTTGACATGGAGTTGAACTCTTTCCCCTGTGTTTGGTAGCTACCTACAGCTAGTCCTCCCATCTCCCCTTGATACAGAACTAGGTCCTCTTAGATCAGCTGCTCTATTCTTCATCCCTAATGTGCTAACTTCCCATCCAACAAGTGAGGTTTTGCATAACAATATAGCAAATACGTGAATGCCAGCAGACCTTCCATTTTGAAAATTTACTCTATGATTAGAAAAGCACAGTGGTGAGTCATTTGTTAACATGTAATGACCTCGCTACACGTCTTTGCACTATTTCCTTTTATCTGGACCATCTCATACAGAACAAGGGTCCCTGGGACCTTAAGCCCCAGGACTGCAGTCTTTAGCTTGAGCACAGGGAGAGCGGCTAGTGGCACGGGATGGATGATAGTTACTAGAGCAGTTGGAGTCCCTGGGTACAGCAAAGAGTAACTCAGCTACTGAATTAAAGGCTGGTGGTTAAAGTCCACCCAGAGTGATTTGGAAGAAAAACCTGGAGATCTACTTCTGACAAGAAGCATCCATTGAAAACTCGTATAAAGCAGTTGTATTGTGACATGGGGTTGTGTTGAGTTGGGATCAGCTAGATGGCAGCTGGTTTTTTAGAGTAGTTAGGGCACAGCCAACCATAGCAACCAGGATGTGAAAAAGACAAACCGAACCAGTAGCAACAGCTCTACTGTCAGGAAATGATGTGAAGTAAGCAGGAATGCCTATAAGACAACTGGGTATCAGCCTGGCCGAGCCTGGGTAAGCGAACAGAAAAACATGGGACAGGTGCAGATACCAAAGAGGACGCTTGGAGGCCAGAAGGACAAGCTAAAAAAAAAAATGGTTATTTGGGCATCCAGAAAGTTCTTTGAGTACAATGTATCTGAAGTCATTCTCTTCATGGCCCCCCAGCCCATCTTCCTTATTTCTGATGATGACCTCAGTATTGTTACATCCAGTCACCCAGACTTGAAATCTGTCATGTTTGTCCTCCACCCCACCCCCCTTTTCCTTTTTTCTAGTCAGTTACTATGTTGCTAACAATTCTGCCTCTGGATGGAAAGGCTCTCCAGTTCAAACACTGGCTTTCCCACACTTATTGTAAAATGCGGATAACAAAACCTATCTTACAGGGTTTTCATGAGGATTAGTGATATAGTGGATAAAACCCTAATTGTCTCCCGATCAGAGTACTGCAGGAGTCTACAGATCAGGTTTTTGCCTCCAAATTCACTTCCCCACCTCTGCCGGCTTAATTTTCCTAATGACACGGCTCTGTCCCATTATGCCTTCCTCAGAAACCTAACTAACTAAACCGAACCTATATTGGTGGGTTTGAACCACTGACCTTCAGGTTAGCAGCCAAATGCCTTACCCACTGTGCCTGCAGAGCTCTTCCTATGAGAACAAAGCCCTTCTTCCTGTCCTGGCTGTTAGGATTCTCCACCATCTGGCCTCGGCCTATTTTAATTTCACCCCCTAACACTCTCTTATACTCCATGTCCCAGGCAAATTAAACAACTTGCTATTCAGTACAGGCCTTGTCCCATTGGCTTTGCTCATACTTGAAATTGTTCTTTTCCATGTCTCTCAGGTTCCAAATGTTATATATTAAAAGTGAGATGGACTATACGGAGTCGCCAAGCACTCTGAGATCGAATCAGGCTTTTAAGTCCTTTAATTCCGGGTTCGAGAGGTGGCTCATGCCAGAAGGGACTCTCGACCCAGAAGAGCAGCTTCATAGGGTTTATAAAGACAAAAGCCACGAGTGGGCGGGGTGTAATATTGAGTATCTCTTTTCTGCCCTTTGCAGCCAATCTTTTACAGAAGCAGAAAGCAACTTTAAACCTAATCTAGCAAATAACACCTGTAGAGGAACTCCTTGGCATTGTGGTTGGGCCTCATCAGCTATGGGGGCTTCAACTAGGACTTAGCCTTTGCAAGCAGACTTTTACAGAAGCTGAAAACGCATTAAACCTGCTCTAGCACGTCACACCTATAGGCAACATCTGGCGTTGTGGTCTGTCTCTGTGGTTGGCATAGGGGCTTAAGTAGGTCACCATGTTCTGCCAGAACGGGTGGGGTGGTCTAGGCCTGCAGCCTTTCGGTGGAAACAGGATGGGGTGGTCTAGACCTGTAGCTTAAGGAAAAAAATAAACTTTATGGGGGGGGTATCAGCATGTCAAGATGGAGTCAGTTAAGCTATCTGACTCATCACACAACTCCTTCTCATCTTTCCAGTCTCAGTCCAAATGCTGCCACTTCCCTGTCACTCCCACCTCAGCCCCAGGCTTCAGCAATGCCTTTCTCTGAACTTTTGTAATGCCTTCTCTAATGCTTGTCATGCTTACTGCTTTATGTTGGGTCCATGATTTATTTTATCTCATATTCTGAGTCCTGAGGAATTCTTTCTAAGCACTTAACAAAGTACCTGATACCGTATAGGCAATTAGTTAATGAGTGTTGATGAGTGGAACAGGCAAAGAGGTAATAACAAGCTGATTAAAAGTTGACAAGTTCATTGAAACTGAAAGGGCAGGAAAGCAGCTGCATCATTGGACTACTCAGGCTTTGAAGACTTGAACCCCAGTTAGATCACGTTCTTCTCCTTAATATTCCCTGCTGATTTATTTTATGCTTTGGAAAAAATCTAAGCTCCTTAACTAGCCTGTGGGATCCCTGGAGCTGGCCCCTGTTTTCTTAACCAGACTCACACTGCACTACCTCCTCACCTTTCCATCTTCATCTCTTACCCTCCCTCCATTAAAGCTTTGCCAACACTAACCTTTACCAGTAGCTGTCAAGTTGACTCCAACTCATAGTGATGACCCCATGTGTGTCAGAGTAGAAATGTGCTCTGTAGGATTTTCAGTGGCTGATTATATTTTGAAAGTAGATCTCCAGGCCTTTCTTCATTGTGCCTCTGGGTGGACTCAGACCTCCAACCTTTCAGCAGCCCAGCATATTGACAGTTTGCATCTGATGAATTCCAAGTTATAAGCTTTACCTTTTGGACCTTAAAGCCTCCATTGTTGAAATGATAAAACCGGTAAATAGTAATACATTGTCTTGGTATGGTTCTTCACATTTTTTGAAGTACAATCCTATGTTATTTTATCTGATCTTATTCCCTAATTCTTTCACATCTCTTTTTCAAAGATGGGGTTATAAGGGTCGAACGCCATTAAATGGGGAGGAGAATGTTTGTTTAATAAATGGTGCTGGCAAAACTGGATATCCATTTGCAGAAAAATGAAACAAGATGTATACCTCTTACCATACACAAAAACTAACTCCAGATGGATCAGAGACTTAAATGTGAAACCT
>NW_006921608.1:15693319-15700000 GCF_000298275.1 Orycteropus afer afer | reverse complement strand
GTCTCTGTACTCACCGTTTTTGTTCAGGTTTTTCCACTAATTGGTGCCTAATCCACTTCTGTATATTTCCTTTCAAAGCTCAGGGCTCCAGGATTATATTCTGTATCCATGTCAACTGGTTTTTCTTTTCTTTGTTGAAGAGGGTCTATGTCGCTTGTCTGCCTATTCCCCCTCTTACCGGAAGTTGTATGTTTGCTTTTTAGTGAAGCCTTGAGTTAGGATATAACTTTTTTAAGACCTATGAATTAATCATAACACACAATAATGTTCTGGCTTCTATAAAAATGCTCAATTTTATTCTCATTTTAAAACATACAGAGTTTGGAACCTGGAGAAATGGACAAAGAAGAATAAACTGCCTGAGTTAAAGTTTCAGACATGCTACAAACTCTAATAGGCTTTGCAGATAATAGTGCTTTTCAATATCTAACTCCTTTGATGGAGGCCATATGATTTTCCCAGCACTTTGGTCTCCACTACTTCAGTTGACCCACCTCCTTCATGGTTCGTATGGTAGTAAGAGTATTTATTGGCTCTGGCATTACTCTTCCTGAGTAGAAGATCTCATCTACCACTTAGGTAACTTTAGGCAAGTTACTTAACATCTTTTGTTGTTATTATTAGTTGCCGTCAAGTTGATTCCAATCATGGAGACACTCCATGTTTTCAGAGTAGAACTGTTCCATAGGGTTTCCAGGACTGTGACCCTTTGTAAGCAGATTGCCAGGCCTGACTTCTGAGGTGTATATGGGTGGATTCAAACTGACAACCTTTTGGTTGGCAGTCCAGTACTTAACTGTTTGCACACCCAGGCATCCTAAATTTCTCTTAGTTATTCTTTTTTTTTTTCCTTCTCTAAAATAGGAATAATGATAGTTATTATTTAAGGTGGTTGTAAAGACTAAATGAAATAACATAGAGCCTGCACACTAGGCGATAAAAAGCACACTATTATAATTGGGGAAAGGAGAAGGCAGACAATGGGTATTCCATTGTAGTCATAGCTTCATGCAGAAAAGACAGGCCTAATACCCTCATTGCTTCATATGCAAACGACAGCACTGGACTATAGCTGTGTACACTTAAACACGTATGCACATAAACAGAGACTTTCCCCTTGCACTTAATGAGTTCAGTCACTTGACCTTAATATTTGTATGTAAAATGCATTCGGGTTCACTTCCCCTGATTGACCTCACAAGAACATATGAGGCAGAAGCATGCGTGAAATTTACTCACAGGTACCTCTTTGCTCACAGTAGGGAAAAGCTAAGGTAATTCAATAGTAAACTCATAAAGTAAACTGTAACATATATATATCCTAAAAGAAATAATGATCTTTACGGTAACAATTAGTACTAATCATCGTCTGATGCTGTTATAACCTTCATTTTCTTCTTTATTGAAAATCAGTTTTTCATGTCTTTATTAAGGGTCATCAGCATCGATATGAGTTTTCTGTATACAGCTGGGACTTTGGTAGGAATTGTGTTGATCTATAACCAGTTTGAAGAACCTTCATTTTTTTTAAGATGACAGATGGTCTTTGTTGACATATCTGAATTTCTTTTCTGGGATGTACTTTTACCCCATCACCCCATATTTCAGTTTATAAACTCCTTGCTTCAAAAGACAACCCCCCCAACCCAGATCCCCTGAAGCTGGGGATACAGAGAGGATGGTTCTTACACTAGGGTGTTTTCCTTTCTCATTTAGAGAAATACCTGTATGTGTTGAAAGCAGCCTGGGTTGGTTCATTGGTTAGTATTCAGAGCTTAAGTAGAAGCAGCACAGTGTAGCAGAAAGAGTGAGAATTTTGAATTTACAGAGCAGGATTAGTCATAGCTCAGCAGTCTAAGCAAGTTACATAACCTCTGAGCCCTACTTTCATAACCTGTTCAATATATGAGCCATAATATCTCTTAAGTTATGAAAATTCAACATGATGTCTGTGGAAGTACCTTGGAAAGTGTCAAGTACTGTAGAGATACCTTACTGTGTGGGTTTTGTGCTCTTAGCCTAGTAATAACCCCAAACTTAGCCTGTATAAAGCCAGTCATAGCATACCCTCATCAGACTCTCCTAACGATATGGTAGCATGACCTCCAGAATAAACGTTCTGTTAGTATCTACTGGCATTGTTCTAGATCATGCTGTCCGATAACTCTCACTCACTGACCTTGAGTCGGGTCCAACTCATAATAAAAATTTTCTAGTGCCACATTAAAAAATAAAGAACTGGTGAGATTAATTTTAGTTATGTATTTTTTTTACTTAGTATATTAAAAATGTTATTTCAGCAAATAATCAGTAAAAAAAAATATTGAGATAGTGTACCCTTTTTTTGACACTAAGTGTTTGACATCTGGACTGTATTTTATACTTACACCACACCTCAATTCAGACTGGCCACACTTTAAGTGCTTTATAGACACATGTAGGGTAGTGGTCACTATATCAGATACCTATCACCTTCTAGATGTTGGGGTTGTAGCAAACTTGCTGCCCTTGATTATTTCCAACTCATAGTGACGCCCATTGGGTTTCCGAGGCATAAATCTTTACAGGAGTAGATTGCCCCATCTTCCTTATGCAAACACACCAGCGTTCTGGTTAGCAGTCAAATGCCTTAGGCATTAAGCCACCAGAGCTCCTTAGGGGTTGTAGCGGTGAATAAAATATAGAAAGTCCAATCCCTAAGAGGTGCACACAGTTAAGTGCTTGGCTGATAAACACATGGTTGGTGGTTTGAGTCCACCAGAGGTACCTTGGAAGAAAGGCCTGGTGACTCTACTTCTGAAAAATTAGCCATTGAAAATCCTGTGAAGCACTGTTCTCTCACGGAATCTGAATAGACTGGACAGCCAGCTAGATTTTTGGTTTACCTCAAGAAAATGGCTTTATCAGATGGGGACAGATGGTGAACAAGTAAATTCCAGCAGTGATGGGTGCCATGAAGAAGCTACAGCAGTGATGACAGTAGCTAGACTACTCAGGGAAGATCTCTGAGGCGTTGACATTTGAGCTGAGACCTGAATGGTTAAAATGGGGAGCTACCCATGCAAAAATGTAAGAGAAGTTTCTTCTAGTCAGTGAGCACTGCACACACAAAGCCCTAAGATAGGATGATTTTGCTGTGTTCGATGAACCAAGTGGTTCAGCTGGATTTTAGTGAACACGCGTGTTTGGGACAAGATGAAATGAGATAAGAGAGGTTGGCAGGCTGTAGAGCAAATAGGACTTAATGGCTGCTTGGATTTCAATGGGAACAAGTTGAGATTTTATTTTAAATGAGATGGGAAGCCATTGGAAGGTTTTAATTAGGGGCATAAGACACATGTGAGTATTAAAATATAAGTTAAACCAAAAAAAACCAAGTTCACTGCTGTTGAGTCGGATCTGACTCAGCAACCCCTCCTTGGATTTCCGAGGCGGTATCACTACGGAAGTAGATTGCCCAACTTTCCTTCCGAAATACAGGTTAGGTACCTATATATTGAAAGAATACTTCATTATTTATGTAACTCAGTGGACCAGAAAAACAAACTTTAAAAAAATGTATGTAACTAATATCTGTACCGTTTTTGAAATAAACTTATACGCCATATCAGTCTCTCAGCTGTAGACATCTGTATGATTTATGAAGATAATCTTCTGAGCACTTTAGTCCCATTAGCTATCATTTTTCAAATTCCAGAAAAACTGATGACTGACTTAGTATAACGTTCTCACTTATCCTTGATTTATAAATGAAATGCCTTTAAAGAGAGACTCAAACTTTTTTTAACAGTAGATCTGCTACTGATTGTTTTGTGTTTTACCTCTTTTGGCAGACATGTGCATTGCTATTGCAATTTCTCTTCTTATGATCCTGATATGTGCGATGGCTACTTACGGTGCATACAAGGTGAGCAGCTTTGAAATAAGTGCCTGGCCTTATCCCAACTCCCTTACACATGCGATTCCTGCATCTACTTGGAATAAATAAGAAATAATTATTCTAAGTTTTCTGAAATTTTGGAAGTTTAGATCTGTCATTAATATTATGTCATATCACTGAAACCTCTCAGAAATGTTCATTGAAACTTACTTATTGGCTACTCCGATTTGTTATGCCAATTATTACCAATTACTATTTAATGAATTTCTTTTAATCAGTTTTGTATCATATTAATAAAAGATTTCCTTGAGTTCAGCAAAACAGTATTTTGTAATACGAACCCAGTGATGTTCTGTTTTCTCTTGTATTTAGCAACATGCTGCCTGGATCATCCCATTCTTCTGTTACCAGATATTTGATTTTGCCCTGAACACCTTGGTTGCTGTCACCGTGCTTGTTTATCCAAGCTCCATTCAGGAATACATACGACAGCTGGTATGTGGCCCTCCATATTACTGCTTCTTTTCATGAGGGAACCTTAGTTAAATTAAGGATCTGGAGATAGAGACACATACACGCACGCACGCACGCATGCACCCATAGTAATTTGTGGATTTTTAACTTGCGTGTTGTTGTTAGTTGCCATCAGGTCACCCCCTACTCATGGTGACCCCATGTACAATGGAATAAAAGAATGCCCAGTCTTGAGTCATCCCCATGATTGGTTATAGATCAGACCTTGTTCTCATTGGCTGATTTCAGAAATTAGATTGCCAGGCCTTTCTTCGTAGTCTGTCTTAGTGTGGAAGCTCTGCTCAACCTGCTCCGCATCATAGCAGTGCATAAGCCTCCACTGATGGACAGGTTGTGGTTGCTGTGAGGTGCATTGGCCAGGCAATCCAACCTGAGTCTTCTGCATGGAAAGCGAGACTTCTGCTGCTGAACCACCATCCTTGGGATTTTTGACTTGCACCTGATTTACTGATTGGAGATGTTTGGATGTTATCTTGAATATAATTTGTTTCTTATAATACTTTTTTTGGAAAACATAATTCCCTGAACTTGAGATAGATAAATTGATGGCAGTGATGGTGGTATTAGATACAGCTACCTAAATTATGAGTTAGTTACTAGTTGTCTGAGGTTGTGAAATGAAATTTGTTTACATATCAGCAAAGGATAGCTTTTTGCCTCCACCATTACATGGGAGAAGTGGAACTCCATTATACATTGGTTCCCAAACTTAATTGATCATAAAAACGCTTTCTTCCCCAGGCGTCTGACACCCTGTTAGGTGTGCTTTGTGACCATATGAGAAATATTAGTGGCTTGGCATCAAGAAGCTTGTGGCAGTTATGAATTTAGAATACTTCTGTGACTTTACATTTTCTGCTTATATTTTTAAAATTACGAATGTGCTGTAAAATTTAAATTCTCTAAAGTCTTAAAATGTTTTCAGTGGTGAGCTTATTCACTCTTTGAAGGTCTGAGTAGTAGTTTATAAGCGTAGGGAAAGGAGGGAGATTTTTCAGGAATGGGAGAGATGAGGATAGGGGATTTGATGTGACAGTGAAAATAAGAGCACTGGAAGGCTTAGAGGAAGGGGGAAATGTGGTGGGAGACATTTGCAGTCTTGCAGTTATGCCCAGATCATGTAAGTGATACCCAGCAGACCTGCCACAAAGAGCCTGTAGTATTTTGCTCCTTAAAAGCCTCTAGATGGCCCTTGTTGTTGTTGTCATTCCTAATAGCTTCTCTTTGTTTTAGAAAACAGGTCCATGTTTTTGTATAGTATCTTTTGTGTTTTTCCCATGTGCTAATTTTATGTATTATTTCTGTGGCACAGTGAGAGCTTTGATGAAAGGAGCCCTGGTGGTGAAATAGTTAGTGCTCAGCTGCCAACTGAAAGGTTGAGGCTCGAATCCAGCAGCTGTTCCACTGGACGAAAGACCCGGAGATCTGCTTCCATAAAGATGACAGCCTAGGAGGCCCTGCAGGGCAGTTCTGCTGTCACTCGGGGTCCTTATGAGTTGGTATAGTGTTTCTGCATGAGGAGGTTTATGCATGATGAGCAGGCTATAGAATCACCTCTCTCTTTAAGGGCTTGTGTTTCTAGTGGGTCACGCTGATCCAGTGCTGGGCTCCTGAAACCATCGTGGAAGTTTGGAGGAAACATGATCATAGCATAGCCTGTCACATGAGGGGCTTGGAAAGGATGGTGTTGATTAATGAGATATTAACATAAGCCGTATGGCAGCCTGTGATGATCTGAATAGTATACTGTCTGCCACACTCTATGTACTGCAGAGATTTCTTGGTGTATAAAGCATGATACGCAGGACACGCGTATGAACACTCCCAGTACTGTATAGACTTTCTCTTGTGCGCCATGTTGTACAGTAACTCCACACTCATTTTGGTAGATCAGCCAGTGGTATAACAATAACGTTAGTGCTGTTGTTGTGTGCCTGTGAGTTGATTGCAACCCTCAGTGGCCCCTTGTGACAGAGTAGAACTGCCCCATGGGGTCCTAGGCTGTAATCGTTGTAGGAGCAGGTTGCCAGGTCTTCTCTCCTGTGGGCTGGAGCCTACCCTTCAGGTTAGCAGCTGAGCACTTAGTCACTGTGCCATAAGGGCTCCTTTCATCAGTGCTAGTGACAGTAATTAAAATACTGGTTAAGAAACAAATCACCATCAGCTTGTAATTTGTAGCTGCAAACCATTTAACATAAGTGAGTAATACTTTTTGGTATGTTGTGCTTAAACATCAGCCTGGACTAAAAAAAAAAAAAAAAAAAAAA
>NW_006921608.1:15681533-15692562 GCF_000298275.1 Orycteropus afer afer | reverse complement strand
GAAAGGACCAGGTCATGGACTGACTTTTATTTCTTAGGTTTTTTGCCCAAAGTAAAGGAGACTCTGAAAGCCATTACATGGTGCTCACATGGCAGGGAGTGGCAGCTACGCACATGAATCACAAGTTTCTTTCTTAACATTTGAAACTCCTTTGCTATGTCTCAGATAACTGTTAATGTGGAATCCACACACACAGCATTGGATGGTGAGGCAGAGAGAAAAATGACGCAGCACACTGGGCTGCCTTCCATCCACATGTGGCTAAATGGAGAGTGGGCCGGGGTTTCACGGTGAAGTGCTATCACTCTCACTAATCATAGTAGCGGACTATGATCATCTGAAAGAGATTTCCTTTGATTTGGTAATTAACCGGTGTGTAGGATAGTAGGAATTTTTTTTTTTTAAATGATATAAAAGGGAACTAGTAGAAGAGAGTCGATTCTCTGGGGGGAAGTAGCATTTGCAAATTATCTTTGTATAGAAGACAACATTTTAGTGGGTTTCTCCCTCCTTGCCTTGCATACGCCATTTGAAATGGCCCATAAATTGCAGAAAAATCCAAATACCAGAGGTGTGCAAACTATCCACAGATAAAGGCCATTGACTTCTAACTTTATAGTTAGAGGGCAAAGTTACGTTTTCAGGTCTTGTTCATGACTACCTTTTGTTTTCCTTTTTGGGAGTTGCCTGAATAATGAACAGACTAGCCTCCCCACTGCACCATTTGTAGTTTTTTTCCGTTCATGGAGATGGGTTAGGAATTTTGTACTGGTCCTAAATAATAACCATCCACTTTAACTAATTGCTTTCTGATGAGTATGTCTGAATAATTGCCTAAGGAGTATAATCTTGAATGATTAATAAGATTTGCTCATAAGGCACTTTTCTCTTGCAGCCTCCTAATTTCCCCTACAAAGATGATGTTATGTCAGTGAATCCTACCTGCTTGGTCCTTATTATTCTTCTGTTTATCAGCATTATCTTGACTTTTAAGGTAAGCATAAAGATTTTACTTATGGTCTAAATCTTATTCCCTAGTGCCAAAGAAGGACTTTAGTCAGTTCATCCATTGTCTTGCTTTAGATATCTGAACTGCTTTTTGATTTGCTAACATTATATTTCTTTCTGTTACCCATATTAGAGGTGAGTACTAACCAGAATTCTACAGACCAGTCAAGGGTTATTCCAAAATCTACTTCGATGGGGATTAGGTGTATTGTTCATAATACATTTTTCCTTTTTACATTGCATAGTAGTATCATATGCTGTGACATCCATTAAAATACCACTGCACACATTCTTTTGTAATTTATTCTCTATTTATTTTATTGTACTAAAATATATGTAACATAAAATTTGCCATTTTAATCACTATTAAGTGTACATTCAGTTCAGTGGTATTAATTACATTCACAGTGTTGGGAACCATCACCATTGTCTATTTCCAAAAAAATTTTTATCACCCCAAACAGAAACTCTTTCAATAATAACTCCCCACTCCTCCATCTCCCCAGACCCTGGTAACTTCTAATTGACTTTCTGTTTCTATGCATTTACCTGTTCTCAGTATTCCAGTACATGGAATCATACAGTATTTGTCCTCTGGTCTTGTTCACTCAGCATTAGGTTTTTAAGTTTCATCCATGTCATAGCATGTATCAACTTTATTTCTCTTTATGACTGAATAATGTTCCTGTAATTTATTTTTTAAATGTTAAATGTAACATCATTCTATTGTCTAAATATCTATCATCTATTCTGAATATCGGGAGCTCTGGTAGCATAGTGCCTAAGGCACTTGACTGCTAACCAGAAGGCTGGTCGTTCAAACCCACCAGCTAGTCCTCGGAAGGAAGGTTGGCAATCCTACTTCCATAGTGATACTGCCTCGGAAACCCAAGGAGGGGTCTCTATGAGTCGGGGCCGACTCGACGGCACATAACAACAACAACAACATTCTGAATATCATTCTGAGTATCGTTCGATGTCAGTTATTTATGTGATTGCATCATATAGAGAATCATTGTTTAGTAAATTACCTATTGTTGGACACTGAGACAGTTTCTCCTTTTTCATGTGTTAGTGCTTTGGAGAGTATATTTACATGCTTATTTCCTTAAGGTACATTTCTTAAAATCTCTGTTGAAAATTATTAAAATGTCTAATAAGAAAGAAGATCACCCAAATCTATGATTGGGCTTTCAGAGACAACAGGCAAAAGGTTTTTCTCCTGTTGGGGTGCTTAGCAAGTGAACGCCTCTGGTGTTGCCGGGGGTCCTAGAGATTGTTGCCTGGGCATCTGTGAGGCCCCAGCCAGCATGTCCTTGCCCTTTGTTTGCTGGTTAGTCTTTCAGTTACAGATTTGTTTTAGAGACCACCTATCAAAAGAGTTCTTGCATTAAAGCATCTAGTGTGCACTACAAAAGTAATGCACAAATTAATCTTATATAACACACAACTAATATGTCTAAGCATTCCTTTCCATCTGTATTGAAATTCTCAAAAATTCAATATATTGTATACATTGTTTAAGAAACATTCCCTTTCATGTTTCTCTTTCTCATTGATGACCTATGGTTTCAGGTTATTGCCATTCAAGAAGCATTTTAGAAAATAGTGTTCTACATTTTCATCTTAACATCCAGAATTGAAATGTCAGAAATAATCACTGTCAAGTCTGAATTCAGCTTAAGCCAGCATTCTAAATATAAGACAGAGTATTTTACTTTCATGAAAAATGTTGACAATGTACCCCTTTTATTCTTTTTTTAAAATCGGATCAGAGTATGTTACTGAGTTTGTCCCCCCGCCTTTGTTGAACATTGTCTTTTTTAAAAACAGCTTTGTTGAGACGGGATATTCACTTTCATAAAATCCATCCGTTCGAAGTGCACAATTCAGTGGTTTCTAGTGTATTCATAGTTGTGCAATCATAACTGTAGTCGCACAATCTAATTTTAGAACATTTTCATCCAAAAGAAACCCATGAACAGTCACTCCCCATTCACCTACCCCCATCTTCAGCCCTAGGAAACCACTAACCTAGTTTCTATCCCTATAGATAAGCCTCTTCTGGACATTTCATATAAAAAGAGTCATATGATTTGTGTTCTGTTGTGTCTGATGTATTTCATGGAGCATAACTTTTCAAGGTTCGTCCATGTCATAGCATGTATCAGAACTTTGTTTCTCTTTGTGGCTGAATAATATTCCGTTGTATGGATATACCATAGTTTATGTATCCATTCATCAGTTGATGGACATGTGGACTATTTCTGCCTTCTTAATTTACTTTTCATTGTGATTTGGGTGAAAATTTACAAAGCAAATTCACTTTCCATACAGCAGTTCACATATACTTTGTCTCATGACATTGACTATAATTTACCAAAATGCAGCAGCTCTACTCCTAGTAGTTACGTCTTCCCTGTGTCCATCCCTCCACGCACTCCTACCCCCTGAGCTGTCTCCCTGTGCATTAACAGCCCTTCTTTCTTCCAAGATTGTTCTCTCCAAGGAGTGTATCTACCTCAGGTAGATATTCAACTCATATGCCTGTCTTTTGTTTGGCTGGAAGCCACAGGTGTGTGTTTAATTCCATACCTGAAGGGCAGCTAGGGGCCATAGTCTCAGTGGTTCCACCAGGCTCTATCAGACCAGCAAACCTGGTCCCCCACCCCCTTTTTTTTATTCCAAATGATTTTGAATTTTGTTCCACATTGTTCTCCCTCTTCATCCAGGATTTCCTACATAGATCCCCCTCGGAGTGGTTGACAGTGGTAGCCAGGCACCATCTAGTTCTATTGGTCTCCTAGTCATACAGGCTGAGGATTGCATGGTGTACCAGTTGCTTGGACTAATTGTTTCTATGAATCTTGAGTTTTCTTCATTCTTCTTTGCTCTGGATGAGAAGAGACCCATTGTTGGCATCTAGATGGCTGCTTGCAAACTTTTAAGATCCCAGTCGCTACTTGCCAAAGTAGGATGTGGAGCGATGTTTTGTGTAGTATGTTATGCCAATTGAGCTTGATGTCCCCTCCAACTATGTTCCCGAGCCCACAGGTCCATTTTCCTCCCTCTGGGTGCTGGCTGTGGCCAAGAAGTGACTACACCTTTGTCTCTTGTCAGCTCTTTTATACCTGGGAATTCTTATAAAACATACCAGTACATTTGTAGAAACATTGTCTGCTAACCCTATACATGGTCTTGGGCACACTTCCCCCCTGCATAGACATACCTAATAGTTCAGCCTGTCCACCCATCTATCCACCCATATAGCCATGTTTATCTTCATTGACAATGCAGTACTGTATACTGTATGTGTAAAAGGGTTCATCTTTGTTGTCTGTACCTCCCATGTACCTCTCTATGTCTTCCTCTTCCTCAGTGCCACCATATTGATCACTCATTTGGTACATTGCCCTTCTAGAAAGAGATTCTTGATTCTTGAAATATTTTGTTCTAATCCAGTTACAGATGATTGAAATGAAAGTGTGAAAGGTTCATAGTTTAAACATCTCTCATGACTTTGTCCTTTATTTCTAGCATGGCTTTATAGTGAGCATTAATTTTAAGTATCTTCTTTGGAGCTATTTTTATTACATTGTGAAAATGGGAATATTTTGGTGAATTTGGTTGACTGTGATACAAGCTTATATGCTGTGAACCTGTTTTTGAAAATTGCCTCGTCTAATAAAATCACAGATAATTATGTAGAATAAAAATTTCCAAAGAAGCAGGATTAAACTATGGTGAGAAATAGGTTTAAATTTGATTGTTCTGTGAATGGGAGGGGGGGAAAATTTGTGGCAATTGCTGATTCCGACTACATTTTCTTAGGAATTTCTTATTCTGTTCTGGATTCAGCTCCTCCCATCTCCAAACCCACCACCGCCACCTTCTGGGTATCTGTTTATACATAGAACAAGGCTACAGTAGCAGCCTTTGCCAGAAAGTTACTATACCCAGCATTTGTAATTTTAAAGGCTTTTGGTTTGAGTTAGTATGTACATTCACTATTTATGTAAATAAACATTTTATAACATGAGTCTATCTATGATGGTATTTTAAATCTGAAGTTTGAAGATTGAAAATCTGATAATCACTACTCAACTTTCAGGGTTACCTGATTAGCTGCGTTTGGAACTGCTACCGATACATCAATGGAAGAAACTCTTCTGATGTCCTGGTTTATGTTACCAGCAATGACACTACGGTAGGTGTGACACCTCTTAGTGTGGAGATCTCCCCCACTGCTTTACTGTATTATGGCTTCTGCATGTGGCGCAGTGCCTAAGGCATTTTACTGCTAACTAGAAGGTTGATGGTTCAAACCTACCAGCCGTTCTGCAGAAGGAAGATGGGGCAATTTACTCCCATAAAGATTTACTGCCTCGGAAGCCCAAGGTGGATCACTGTGAGTCAGAATTGACTTGATTGCGGTAAGTTTGGATTTTTTGAGTTTGAGTCTTTCCAGTATTTGCTACATTGGCTCAACAGACTCAGGATTTTTATTGTTGTTAAAGCCTACTTAATCATCAAAAGATTCGTAGTTGAATGAAATGAGTTTCATTTTCCTTACATAATGTTAGAATGTAGGTAATTCAATTCCTTGTTTACTTTTTTTTAAATATCACAGAAGATAATATATATGTATCTTACCCATATTTGTATGTTTTCAACCTTAATCACTAAGCCATGGTATACCAGTCTGAATATCAGTTCTGCATATTATGATGACAAAGTTGCTGTCTACATGTGAAATTAAAACTAGTTGTGTGATTTTATAGGTAGATAAGGAAGAGTTATTATGTCTTTGAACCTTGCCCTGCTTATGAAAATCTTAGTTAAATAATTTAGGTGATCTCTGGCCTGCTGTTACATGCCTGTACGTACTTACAAATTTTTAATCTACCAAATGTGATTTTGGGAAATGTGCCTTCACTGGAAGGGACCTTGAAATCATTTGTACTTTATGCAACTTATCTTGAAACTGCCTGGTTTATGGTAAAGTTATAAAAGTGTAAGTCGTCTTGGTGTCGAACCCCATGTGTCTTTGTCATCTCATAACCCCATGTGTCTTTGTCATCTCATCTTCGTATTCAGCACTGTGCCTGAAGTAGCGCTCGTTAGAAGTCAGTTCTCCATGAGCAGTTAATGAAGTGGGTGGAGATGGGTGATATGAATACATGGGTTGAGTCAAAAGGATAAGACTGGACAGGATAAGATGCATAGGTTAATGATGAATGTTAAGTCATGTCTAAACTGGAACAGAGTTTTTTAAAAAAAAAAAGTTCTGGTGACTTGCTTGCTGTGTGACTACTGATATAATTTAACCTGTCCCTGACTTGACTTTCCTGTATATATCATGGGAATAAAACAGTTTCATACTTTATTAATTATATGGATGTAGCATTTCTGAGAGGAAGTGTGTTACCATGAATAGCTTTCCTAAGTGCTCAACAAGCATTTGTTGAGTTGGTTCAAAAATGCACGAGCTCTGTTTCAGGATCGAACTCTCACCTGATGAGGTGCACAGAAAGCAGAGCACCCAGGTGCTGGGGACGCACTTTTTGGGGGTTTGTATAATCCTGTGCACTGATTACAGTAAACATGTTTTACTTAACTCTTTTAAAGAATTATTCTTGGGTCAGTGAGTCTCTTTGTTGAAAACTATTATAATCTTGATCAAATGTCCATCCATCCTTCTCTTTGCATTGTTGGATATTTAGTTGTCTATGCTTTTCTGCTTTCTGTTTTCAAAACAAAACACTCAGCACAGTAATTGTCAGCGAACTAATAAAAAAGCTAAAACTCAGTGAGACTTTTAAGTTAGAGAGTTTTGAGTTTGAGGAAGAATAAAATGGTTAAACCAAGCAACACATATCAGAACCTCATCCTGAATACCAAGGAGAGCAGGGTTTATAAAGCTACCATCTTTTTGGAGAAGTGTCTCAGGGAAAATAGTGCACTATTGCATCAGTTTGATTTGATAGGCTTTTGATTATTCTGTTGCAGTGCTTTTTGAAGGGTTGTGTGGGCACTTTTAAACAAAGGCAAGATGGAAGAGCTAAAAAGATATGTAGATAGACCACAAATCAAAGGCTACGTTGAATTTGTAGAGAATTTAAGAGCCATGAGAAAATCCCTAAAATATGCCCTGTTATCTTTTTTAGAGAAAGGTCTTATTTTTCCTCTTTGATGTGTTCAGGACAACTCTGACTTTTCTGATGCTAGGCCTCTCTCCTTCAGAAAGGCTTCCGGCTGGGCGGTAGTTGATTGTAACCGGAATTTGGAGCCATCGACTAGTGCCCAGCTGTGATTGTTGCCTGATATGTTGACATAAGGTGCTGGGAACTGCCTGCTGCTGCTGGTCATTCTATGTTGTTCCAGGCTCATCTTGTACATTCCTGCCCCAGACCTGAAATGGGCCCTTTCTTTAAGAAGCCCAGCATCATTTTTGTGGGAGATGGTATTTGGAGAACACAGTCTGGGTTTCTAGAACAAATTTCTTTTTTTAAGCCAGGCTCTGCATGTTTAAGGATGGTTTTGACTGGAACTGAAGAAGTCAGTGTTATAGTGTTAGTGTTCTAACTTAAGAAGACCAGGTGTCCCTTAGCCTCACTCTGACCTCCCCAGTCGGGGTTGGGATGATCTAGTTGTGTCATTTGCCCTGTTCTCTGGGTTCACAGAGTGTATGATAGTGTATGTTTCTCTTTTGTCCATATCTGTATTGGGAGTCCACACTGACCTAGTAACATATTGCACTTCTCACTTCCTACTAAATATTAGGCCAGATGGCTTTCTCCCAGGCTGAATAGTATCAGGCCCCCCTCTGGAAAGCTACTGGGACTCTTCCTGGTGGAAAATAAATGTGTATGTGTGTCCCCCACCGAGCCCCCCTTTCTTTTAAGCAGATATTATTAGCCAGTTATGTACTTTCCCAAATTCTGCTGAGGCAGGACAGATAAGAGTTATTAGATACTTGAGGTCATTCACTAAGTTATTTTGTTCGTCACTTTCCCAACCAAACCTAACCAGAAACCTTTGAAGGGACTGCTTAGAACAGAGGGTCACAGACTCACTTCATAAAGTCTTAGGGTCTTAGTGATTTTTTGTTTTCCCCATAGCACCCTTAGGTAAAAAAAAAAAAAAAATCTACTTCTTTAGTTTATTAAGTAGTCAGGTCCCAACAACTTCACAGAAGTAGTAAGTGTCGTATCTAACAGGTGCTGTTGTGTTTTCTTGAAAATTTAAAATACCTCAAGGTGCCCAAGGAGGCTGTAGCATGCCTTTCTGAGCTGTGTTGTGGAGTTCATGTGTAATGCCTAGTGCTAAATTTTACCTATTACCGTAACATTCTCACACCTCTACTCCCGTCAGAATTTGGCTTTCAGGGAAAAAACCTTAAAATGCTGAACATGTAGGTTGATGGAAACAGATTTTCTGCCCATTATTTTTTATACAAATTGAGATGATTAAAAATACTTTAATATATGCAACCCTGTTTTGCTAGTACGAATATTAAAGACTTGGATCCTGGTAGTATCCAGTATCTTGTTAAATCTGAAAGTACAAAACATAATTGCTTTGGAATTGGGGCACTGTAAAAGCAGTCAGATTAATATTTAGCCAAAATGGTATCTGAAATGCTGAGTCCTGATAAAAGAATTATAGTTTTGGATAATGTAGGAAAAATCTTAGCTACTTAGGCATAAATAGGACATTTTAAACTTCATGGAGTATTATGCTTTATCATATTGGAGGTGCTAATCCATTTGAATGCTTACGTACAAGCTTTATTGTTTTGACTTCAAAAGTGTCTTACTGTGTTGGTCCTATTTACTGAGTCTGTGGCTGTGTGAAAAACACAGTTATTAAGAGTAAAGACCAGCTTATCTCCCTGCAGCTATTTTCAGTAGATGCTCTGTGAGGTGCTTGAGATTAATTAAGGCTGACTTTGTATTTTCAAAAAGCCACAAAACAAGTATCAGTTGACTGGGATGGGATGGGATTTAGTAGTAGCCTCAATGACGTTAAGAAATCCCACAAACCAAATCCATTGCCATTGCATTGATTGTGACTCTTAACGACCCTATAGCACAGAACCCTTCATAGAGTTTCCGACACTGTGATCTTCACGGGAACAGACTGCTGCATCTTCCTCCCCTGGAGCAGCTGGTGGGTTCAAGCCATCAACCTTTCGGTGAACAGCTGGGCATTTAACCGCTGTGCCACTAGGGTTCCTTGACTTTAAAAAATAGTGCGTAAAAATCCCCCCCCTTTTTATTTTAAATAAAAGAGTTCATCACTTCCTAAGAATGGATTGCATAGGATAAGAAACAAGTCTTTGATTGGATGATATGAATTCTGTTCATTTTTTTCTCACAGTTGAGAGACACAGTTGACAGCAGGAGAGATTTTTAGGTAGATTTCAGAAGTTCCTTCTTTCCCGATAAACTAGAATATTACTGAGATGAAAAAGAATATTAGAATATTACCACAATGTACAGTAATCATCGTTTAAGATTCTGTAGAAAAGTTATAACTAACTTTCTGAAATGATCTTGAGGAAAGCTTTGCCTTAATAGGTGGTTACTAAGCTGGCTTTTAAGATCTTTTTCAGTCCTGGACATTTCAGACTCATGTACACTGAAAATATCTCTCTAACTAAACAAACCTTTTGTTATGGTCCTCTGCCTAAATGAGCCAAAGGATCCAGGAAATAGATTGCCCAACCTTCCTTCCGAGGAGGGAGTGACTGGTGGGTTTGAACCGCCAGCCTTTTGGTTAGCAGTCAAATGCTATAGGCATTGTGTCACCAGAGCTCCCACCTAACTTCTAGAGGGTTTGAAGCTCTAGCCTGTGATTCGTTGGCCTTTTTGACCTATTGTTTTGGGGTACTATTGAGTCATTTTTTGACTCATAGCAACCCTGTGAAATTGCCCATAGAGTTTTTTGGTCAGTAATCTTTATGGAAGTGGATTAGCAGGCCTTTCTCCTACAGTGGCTGGGTAGGTTCAAACTGCCAACCTTTTGGTTGACAGCTGAGTGCTTAACCATTGTGCCACCAGGGCTCCTTGTCTGACCTATTATGCACTGTAATATAAAAACTAAAAAACCAAACTCACTGCCAAGGAGTCAGTTTTGACTCAGAATGACTCCTGTTGGGTTTCCGAGGCTGTAAATCTTTACGGAAGTAAATACTCTGTCTTCCTTCTGCAGAGTGGCTGGTGGGTTTGAGGTTATTTGTAGTACTTCAGTTTTAGGTATCTGTTTTTCGCTCTTGTAATTTAATAATTTGAATGCTCTTCAAATTAGGCTTTTTTTCCTCTCCTGTTTTTTAACTTTGAAAGACTAAGACCAATATGAGAGCTTGATATAAACTTTGGTATTTCTATAGTCAGGATTGGAGATGATGATGGTCTGATTCAGGACAGTAGTAGAGAGAATGAAGACGAGAGGAAGGATTTACAGAGGCTGTAGGAGGTAGAAATGATAGTTGATATTTGAGGGATGTGGGATGAGATGATTCTCAACTATTCAGTTGTGTGTGACCATAATGTAGAACATAAAGTCAGGGTGGGAAAGACCTTAAAAGTTATCTGGTCAACCACCTTTTGGTGCTCTCATCTCCCTGGCAGTGTTCCCACAAGTGTCATTCAGCTCGGCTCCTCCCTTTATTGATTATACTGTCCTCGTCTATAGTCTGTGTGTTAATAGGTTCCATTCCCACTCAAACACACAGTGGTTGCCATTGCCAGATTCTGTGCCAAGTGCATTACATATGTTAACTCATTTCATCTCATAATATGAGTCTATTTATCCCTGAGTTACAAATTTGGAAATCGAGGCACCAAGTGGGTAACTTCCTAAGATCACATGGTTGTTGAGTGGCCGGAGCCAGGATCACAGCCTCCACAGCCTGGCTCCCGTCTCTGCTCTTCCCTTACTTACAGACTTTGGATGCAGCAGGACTTTTGTTTCTGTTTGCTTGTCTTTGCCTTTGCTGCACAGTGAAAGGAGGGGG
>NW_006921608.1:15678733-15680858 GCF_000298275.1 Orycteropus afer afer | reverse complement strand
CCATATTGATTTTACTCTAGGGACAAGTCAGGCATTCAATTTTATTTTTTAACATTATAGGAATGGTTTCTGGGACGGTAATAAAAAAAAAAAAAATGTACAAAACGTTCATACAGCATTGTTTGTAATTGCAAATAATCAAATCTAATTGTCAACTAATTGGGGATTGGTTAGATTAAATACGGGTCTATCTCTTTGATGAAATATCTTCTTTGTGCCATAAAAAAACTATTATAAATATCATAGCAGCAGAAGAAAGGCTTATGATGTTTTAAAAGAAGAATATGCAAGTTTGTATTGTGGTTACAGCCATGAAAAAAATAAGTTTATAGACACAGATTAGGATGGAACAAAATGAAGCAATTGGATCATTGGGCTTGAGAAGCAAGGGATATTCCTCCCTTTCCGATAGTGTGAGGGGAGGGCTGGAGGGAAGTGTTATGAGGAAGGGGGAACGGGTAAAATGGAAACCTGAGATCTGAGGGGCTGCCTCAGGTTCTGAGCCTTCCTGCCGCCCTGTCCCCCATTTCCAGCTGACATCTGAGGCAGCAGCTGAACACAGCAGGTGTTAGCAGCCCCTGAAATGGTTGGTGTGTGATGTCCTGAAGGAAATCTGTACAGTAGATGGCGTAACACATTAAGGCTTAGGGGACACAGAGAATGAGCAACTGGGATACGGTGGGTCGGCTTACTGTGATGATGGTGCATACTTCATTTCTTCTTTTTCCTCAGTATTTAAATATGTACTTAACATTAGATAATTAAATACTCAGAACCATTTTACCTTTCAGTTTGGGCTGCTATATTATTTTTGTTTCCTGTCCAAATATCCCACCAGTGGGAATTTCTTGACTTACTTTGAAAGATTTGAAGTATAAATTTCATAAATTTATAAAGTTTCTTTGCTGAGAACTAAGGGAAATATAGGTTTTCTCCTATAATAGCAACTGAAGACAACTTAGGAGTTTTGCAGTGAACAGAGGATAAAATCTATTTCTACCTTATTTGCTTTTGGAGATAATTCCTTGTTATAGATGGAGGGAAAGTTTCCCATGAGACTTTTGCAAAATTTGTTTATTTTCCTCCCCATCTCCTGGTATATTGGAATCACTGAATATAAGATATCACCAGTTGTAAATCTCCAGTTTTGATCCCATCCTCAGGGCTTGGCACACGGTAGGACCAATGCTTGTTGATTAAAAGAATGACTGACATGGAATAAATTATTTGTCCTGCTCTTTGTTTATTCAAGGTGAAGGAAATCGTTGAGGTTGTGTGAACCAGGTGAAGACCCTCCTGAGTTCTAGGCCTCTATGCCCAGCGATCTTCTCCACAGAAGGACCACCTGCAGCACTCACTCACTTTCTTCCACATCTATTTCTTATGGTCTAGTGAATGGCAAAGGAGCTCTGGTGGAGTAGTGCCTAAGGCATCTGCCTGCTAACCAGAAGGTTAGCAGTTCAAACTGACCAGCCACTCCTCAGAAGGAGGACTGGGCAATCTATTTCTGTAAAGGTTTCCCTCCTCAGAAACCCAAAGGAGGTCACTGTGAGTCAGAATCAACTCAGTGGCAGTGAGTTTGAGTTTTTGAGTGAATGGCAGTAATGTCCACTCAGTCACCTAAGCTCTTAACCTAGGAATCATCATCTGTAAATTTGTTGTAATTGATCTTCTTTCAGCCTGTTCTCTTCAACCCTACCTTGTCTTCCATTTTTTTAAGTCTGTTTTATTGATAGATAAATCTTTCTAAATGATAAATCTGATTTTGTAGTCCTGTAAAAGCCTTCACATGTTCTGCCATTTCTTACTGTGGCATTTCTCAGTTGACATATCTGTCCACTTTGCTCTATGCCAGTCATTTTGCAATGCAGGTAATATTTAAAATCTGAGTTTGCCATTTTTTTTTTTTTTTAATTAGAGAAGATTCAAGAATATTCCTATAATAACATTAGTCTCAGCTGCTTGCATCCTAATATTTTCTTTAAGAGAGAGAAGGGAGTGAAGTATAACTTCATCCTGCCAAGTTCATCTTATTTATGAAGCAGGTTTGAGGTACTGTTACTAATGTATTGTCAACATTTGTGCTCTTTTGAGCTATTGTTGTGGGTTGTTTTTTTTTTTTTTT
>NW_006921608.1:15675714-15676968 GCF_000298275.1 Orycteropus afer afer | reverse complement strand
AAAAAAAAAACCCAAACTCCATTTATAGTGGTATTTTCTTTATTTTTCCACATTCTGTGGGAAGAGGGGAACAGTTCATTTTATAAAAACAAAAACCTGTGTGTGTGTGTCTACAGAAATCTCTTACATGTGAATATTACCTTGGCTCCCCTCCCTCCAAGAATGTCACAGGTTTTTATGGAAAAAGGTCGTATTTTTCTTTCATTGCTCATAAGATTCATCACAATCAGATCCTTGACTGTTGTTCCAGGTTCATTTCTTATAATCTCACTTCATGTGCCCAGCTCTTCACTACCTATAGCCTCACAGGCCTGTCTTGGTCTTCCATGACATAAGCATTTATATTGGTTTTCCTGCTCTGTTGATGGGTCCTGCTAAGTTAACATAGGTCATTGTTCTCCAGATGTCAATCAGTTGATGAAATAAACTGTCTTCATCCCTGCCTCCCCAGCACCCAGCACCTCATTGGACTGGTTCTAGGTATACTTGGTTGAGGAATGAATGAATGGAGATGGTGTTTCAAGCAAACATTACTTTGGATGTTAGAATTATAACTGTATGCCCACACTCCTGCAGACATGGAGCCTGTAGTAAAAATCATGTTCTGTTTTTCTCCCTTATCACTCAGAAACCCTGGTGGCTCAGTAGTTAAGCATTTGGCTGCTAACCAAGAGGTCAGTGGTTTGAACCCACCAGCCACTCCATGGGAGAAAAAGGTGACAGTCTGCTTCCATAAAGATTTACAGCCTTGGAAAACTAGATATCCATTTGCAGAAAAATGAAACAAGATCTGTACCTCACACCATACACAAAAACTAACTCCAGGTGAATCAAAGGCTTAAATATGAAATCTAAAACTATAAAGTTCCTCAAGGAAAAAATATGGGCAAATTTAGGGACTCTAACTTATGGCATATGACTCTCAAGCATAACTGAAAATGTACAAACAGCTGAAGATAAACTAGATGAATGAGACCTTCTAAAAATTTAATTTTTATGTGCTTCAAAAGACTTCTCCAAAGGAGTAAAAAGAGAACCTACAGACTGGGAAAAAATATTCGCCAATGACATATCTGACAAGGGACTTATCTCTAAAATTTACAGAAAACTCTGACACTTCAACAACAGAGATTATTTTATTTTTTATTTTTTTTTATTTTTTTAGGATTTGGGTGAAGATTTACAGAGTAAATTCACTTTTCATACAGCAGTTCACATATACTTTGTCTCATGTCATTGACCAAAATTTACAAT
>NW_006921608.1:15618765-15650457 GCF_000298275.1 Orycteropus afer afer | reverse complement strand
AGAGTATGGAGGGATGGACACTGGGAAGAGGTAACTATGGGGAGGAAGTGGGAGGGGAGCTGTTGCATTGTGGTAAACTGTGGTCAATGACATGACACAAAGTATATGTGAACTGCTGTATGGAAAGTGAATTTGCTCTGTAAATCTTCACCGAAAAAAAAAGAAAAACTAACTAACTAACTAAATAAATAAATTATCTCCAATGTTAAGAAAAAAAAAAAAGAAAGCCACATTTGGCCAATGTTTTCTTATGTTAAAGGTTATAAATAAAAACAAGCTATTGCTTTTGTACTTGAAATGTAAATGAAAAGGTGATTAATAAAGGTAGAGCTTGTTTTTGTTAGTTCCTCTCCAGCCATTTACAAATAATAACATAATGTCTGCCATTTCAGGTGTGTACCAGGTGCTTTCTTTTCTGTAGATCTCTGTTTCTCAGGTGTCCCTGGGTGATGCAGTTAACACCCTCTGCTACTAACCAAAAGGTTGGTTCAAGTCCACCCAGAGGCACCTTGGAAGAAAGGCCTGGCAACCCACTTCTGAAAAATCAGTCGTTGAAACTCTACAGGGCACATTTCTGCTCTGACACACATGGGGTCTCCACGAGTTGGAGCTGGTTGAACTGGTACTTCTCAGGTTCCCTATTTCACAAGCATGGGAAGGGGGTTAAATTACTTATCCAAGGCTACACTGATAGAACTTGGCTGAACCAGGCCTTGAGTCCAGATTGATACCAGAGCCTTTGCATTTCATACTGTGCCATCCGGACCTCCCCATGAGGGGTTCCGTAGTGAGTCAAGGCCCTGCTTAGTCTGCAGCTGTGCATGCGTGCATACATGCACTTACCCAACAGGCCTTTTCCTCTTCTGCATCACCACCACCTTCCCCCTTGTCCTCTGGCCATATAGATGCTATGCTCTAACATGCGGACGGGGTTAGGAAAACTCAGAAAGGCTAGAAAGTCCCTCCCCTTTAAGGGTTCAAAAAGTCTTTCATCAAATTAGATCTACTTGCTGGAAAATGGAAGTTGGTACAGATTATAGCAAATGTTTAATTGTATATGAAGTGCAATCCAGTGGAACCTTGAGGAAATGTATTTACACTTACAAACCACTCATCCTTGTTTTCCCTTTTCCTTCTCCTCAGGTGCTGTTACCCCCATATGACGATGCCGCTGTGACTGGCGCTGCCAAGGAGCCACCACCTCCATATGTGGCCGCCTAGGCCTGGAGCGGTGCAGGGTGCGGAGCCCAGAGCGGCAGCTTGACGTCGGACATCTGAGCAATACTTCTTTCACTTCTGAGACAAGCTCTCTGAGATTGTTTGTTGCTGAAATGCTAGTTTTAAAATTTAGATGTTAAGTTAAAACCCTCTGTAGTTTTAAACATAGGCTTTAGCTAGTGCACTGTGATAGATTAGCTGTAGAGTTCTTTCCCTGGGGGTTGGGAGTGTAAGAGGCTTCACTTGCCTTCCTTTGGCATTGAAACGTCCTGAAACTGGATCGACCTTGTGTCAGAGAAGTCTGCTTTTGAACCGAGTGGACCCCAGAGTTGGGGAATTAGTCACACTTTTTCTCTCTGTTCTCTGTGTCCCTTTTGAAAGTGTAAAATAAAGTCAAAATTCAACTGTGTGTTTCTTAAACCATTCCATTGTATAGGACAAACCCTTAACAGAACAGGAATTTAATTGTGTAATTATTGCACTAATTAGGTAAATAGGCATCCTTATCAATATGTTGTAAGAATTTCCATAAGAGTCTTTATAACTTCAGTGACAGTTTGAATTTTCTGGTTAAGGATTTTCTCCGTGGGCTAATTAAGACCATTAGATGGCACTCGCCAATAAGAGCACTGACTGGGGGCTGCTCTTGTACAGCCCGTGTCTGGGGTGTGAGTTGATGTGGTTGGCACCGCGTGCCGTCTGTGCTGCGTCTGGTTTCCTGCCCTCTCCCGGGGCCCTCTTACGAAGTGTCCTGCCCTAGCCTGTTTCAAAGAGGACGTCCAGCTTTCCAGCTCATTTTATCAAGTGTAACTGCTGATATGTATTTGCCTGTTAATATGAAAAAGGGGTTTCTTCTCTGTCTTTTGAAGGTATCTCGTAGTGCTTTGAACTTCTGAGTATGCCCAGTTATCTTTTCAAATGTAAAACAGCCTCTGGAAACTGAAGGTTGCTTTCCCTGTTGAATGCTCTTATCTTAACTACTTGAACTTCAAGGGACTTTTATACATCCATCTGCTTGCTCAAAAGGCAGCAGCTCTGTTCATTACTGAATGTGTTATAAATGAAGGCTTTTGCAATTAAAGTGAGATTTGCCTACATCCAGGAGAATAAGCTTTGACTCTGGTGGTTGTACCTCGGATTCTTCCCGCCCAGACATGGCTGCGTAGACACACAAGGTTCAGCCTGAGGAGGCTTTATGGCTTATTTCCCATGTAATTTTTTTTCCTTCTTATTTCAGTGCTAATAAAATCAGCATCTTAGTCTAAGAGAAATGAGGGACAGAGACAGACCCACCTAACCTCCCCCTCTACCGATCTGCATGTGTCAGCCGTCATGCATGTGATTCCTCTGTGGAAAATAGTGCATTTCAGTAAAGTTAAGATTTTTATGCTTCCCCAGGGAGATTAAAATAGGAGGGAGCGGGGAGGGATTTTTATCCTTGAGAGCCAGCCTCAGTTACTTCTTTTGGTAGATGATGTTGTTAGGTGCCGTCGAGTCGGCTTTGACTCATAGCCACCTTATGTACAACTGAACAAAACACTGCCCGGTCCTGTGCCACCCTCACGCTGGCTGAGAAACACTAGCTAAGACATTTTGTCCCTTCAAGTGTGTTACGCCCTTAAGATTGACACAAAGTTAAACGCATTAAAGATTATTAGGAATGGAAAAGGAGTCCCTGGGCCGTGTAAACAGTTAAAACTCTTGACTACTAGCCAAAGGTTGGCCAGCTGAACCCACCCAGAAGCGCCTCAGGTGCTCGGCTTCCGAAAGGCCACAGCCTTGGAAACCCTCTGGAGCAGTTGTACTCACACATGCGGTCACCATGAGTCAGAAGCGGTCGGACAACAGCCAGCCAGCCACACCAGGAACGGAGAAGGCACCAGCCCCAAGCTCTGCGGAAGGAGCATAAGAAGTCGGTTATCTGCATGTTGCTCCCCATGTTTTTCCAGCTCGCTCTTTTTTTTTTTACAGTATGAAAAATACTGCATGGTCAAGTGGGGTGCTGATTTTGAGAGGAACCAAGACCATTGTTCACGTGGTCTTGCACCATAAATACTAGGATACCACTTCATTCTTAGAGGGACCACATGGTGCTGGTGCTACTGGTTTTTCTTCGCTTGTAGCATAACCCGGGCTAAGATCTAGAGCTGCCTCTGTATCTGCCTTTGCAAAGTAAGGGATTATCCTCCTCTTGACTCCACTGTAGGGGAAGGGTGTGATGATTAGACTAAGATGGTCCTTTTGAACACATTCCCGTGCCTCAGCAGCACACTGGATCTGCCTCATTGCTAATGCAGATAATCATTCTTGGATGCATTTTAAATCCCATTTTAATATTTCTGTTTAGTTATCCACAGAGAATAACAGTCACTGCCTCGATTTTTATCATCTCTGTACTTCTTGGACACCTTACTTAGGAGAGCTCCTGCTTTTTTTTTTTTTTAAATCCTTGTTTAAAGTCATGGGCATACCGCCCAGCACCACAAGGTACTCAGATGTATCAAGAAGCAGCCCGTGCAAGAGTTTTAAGTAGGATTGCTGGGGTGGGGAGAAGGAGAAAGCTCACACGTGTTGGCTTAGAATTGAGGTCCAGTCTAGAAAGAGAGCTGCTCTTGAACATACTCGTTTGATTTCCAGCCTATCAAGTCATACAGCAGAGTTAAAGGCCTAGAGACTCACCCCCATCTCCTTCCTACATAACATCTGCATCTCCCTCTGTGTCTCATGTCATTGGCCCTAGTCCCCATTCTGTAATGTCCAAGAATGAAGGAACTTTCTCCCTGTCATCCTTCACACCTTCTCTTTTCCTGTTAGATTGCTTTTTAAATAGTTCTGTTATTGAGAGTATACAGGGCAAAATATGCACCAATTCATGTTTCTACATGTCCCGTTTAGGGGACATTGATTACATTCTTTGAGTTGTGCAGCCATCCTCACCCTCCTGAGTTGTGCCTCCCCCATTAGCATAAATTCACTGCCACCTAAGTTTCCTACCTAATCTTTGGAGTTGTTACCAGTTTGACCTCAGAGAGAGAGTTCTTTTTGAACATAGTGCGCAATGCAGACTTTTTTTTAACTAAAGGTAAACTTGTTCAATTTTAAAATGGTGTTTAGAGGATTTTATTTATTTATTTTTTGGTTTAAGGCTTCAAGATTATCTCAGGGCAATAGTTTCAGGGGTTCATCTACCCTTCATGGCTCCAGGAAGTCTAGAGTCCATGAGAATTTAAAACTTCTGCATTTCCCCCTTTAGGGATCTATGGAGTCTTTGATCAAAATGTTTGGTAATGATAGCTGGGCATCATGGCAGAGGAGGCTGTTGTTCACGGAGGCAATTAGCCACACATTCCATATTCTCCTCCTCTTATGACTTCCTCTGTTGCTCCAGGTGAAACCAATTGTGCCTTGGCTGGCTGCCCCTGCCCCTTTTCTTACTGTCTGCTCTGGCCTTAAACAATTTGTTGAGTTTGACTGCTTAACCAAACCACGTCTCATTTCATTTCTCGTCTTTCCTCTCCACCCTCAGTTTCTTAATGTTTCTTAGTAATGATCTCAGAAGACCATTTTGATAGTTTGCAACCATTAAAGTTGTTTTCTCCAGAGAGATGTATTATATTTGAAATACCCATCATTTGAGAAAAAATCCTGCTGTGTAAACTGAGCCTTTGTGATAGAAGAAAACGAGACTACAGAAACGTTCACTTCCATTTTTTGAAAATAGTGAATTCGTTTTTGCAGCTAGCCCGCAGACAGACTTAAATATCATTGAATATTATTACTGCTACTCATGTAGACAGTTGCTCATGTTCTGAAGATGACAGGGTAGGTGTCTTTGCCGAAATATTGAAAGAACAACTTTTGCAAAAGGAACTGTCAGCATAAAGTGTAGGCTAAGCTGTTTCAGGGCTCCCTACCCTCAGACCTCACAAACACCAAAAATAATGCCTATAACTGTAAAATAGTTTCTTGGCAGCTCAGATACATCTTCTAAAAGGGAAGGAAAAAAGAAGCATTGCAAGAAAGTCTGTGCCCATGAAATTCACTTACATTTCCGCAAACTGACCAAGTTGTCTGCTAAATGGTTCACGGTGTCTGGAAACCAGCCAGATCTGTGACCTGCCCAAAAGCCCACACATGCCTTCTGACTAGACTACACAGACAGCAGAAGAGAGGCGCTGTCATTTGGCCAACCTGGAAAAAGTTATGTCAAAGCAAAAGTCAGCACTATATGCCCACCAGTGTGATCCTAATTAGCAAGAATAGCTGCTGTTTCAGAATGAACAGTTATACCTAAGAGAGCATGAGGGGCTCAACCTTTGTTTTATGCAAATCAGCAGCACTACAAACAGTTTTTGTAACATATATTGCTCCGTGTATGTCAAGATATCCAGCATCAATTGCTGTCATAGGAAAGGACTACGTAACCCAGGGCAGGTGGGTGTAGTTCACCAGTTTTGAGGGTTTTGACTTGAATTTCTCTCAGGAATGGCTAACCTTGAGTATGTCCTCATCTTGTCTGCTAGTCCTGTCCCACACCTCTGATGCTGTGCTGTCTCCATTCCCATCATGCCTGCTTACAACTTGTAATGACTTATAGTGACACATTCCTGATTCCTGGGGTCCTAGATTTGGGTCATTCGCTGTAAGCTTTGTAAGAAGCACATGGGGCTTCCACCTGTGGTCTCTGCACCTCAGGAAGACTCCAGCTCTGAGAAGACAAAGGAACAGTGGGTCTGATCTCCACACCCCATTGTTCTGTTTGGAAGGTACACCCCTCGGGCCCAGTGCAGTGACCCGTTATATGATGTTATGTTTCAACCCAATACTCATTCTAGCCAGAGGAATGCATTTTTAATTGTTCTCTCTCACTATTTTACTTTCACAGGATGTTTCTTTAGTGGTTTTAACTTTAGATCTTTTACTATCTCTTCTCTATATATATTCCTTTGGTAAATAATAATGGCAGCTCTAATCCTGCCTTTATGCTTCCCTGTCTTCTCTATATGGATGAGCTATTGATAATTGCATACTCATTGTGCCCTAAATTGAGAAATTCCCCCAAATCTGCTCCTGTTGAAAAATGTACCTCTCTGTCGGTGGCCCCCTCTTCATTCCAGACCTCTCTTCTTGTGAGTAAGGTCCTCTTTGCCCACCCCCTTTTTTCTCTCCCCATATTTAATCAGTAACCAGCCCTGTGGCTTCTACCTTCTACATTTACTATTGGCCTAAGGCACTTGACTGCTAACTAGAAGACTGGTGGTTCAAATCCACCAGCCACTCGGAAGGAAGATTGGGTAGTCAGTCTACTTCTGTAGAGATACTGCCTCAAAAACCCAAGGAGGGGGCGCTATGAGTTGGAATCCATTTGATGGCAGTGAGTTTGGTTTTGGGTTATTGAGCCTTTATTATGTGCCAGAGATACTACTAAGCACTTAAGGCATACTGTTTTCCTCATTGTATAAATGAGAGAATAGACTTTTAGAGGAAAGTAGCTGGTCCAAAGTCACACTGTAAGTGGCAGAGCCAGAATTTAAACACAGATTGAGCCCATTTGAAATGGGTAATGCATATCTTTAAGACATCTACAAGTTCAGAATTCTGAACCCTTCATGCTAACAGTAGTTGATTTCTGCTGTTTCCAGTTCTGCCACCACTGGCCTGTCAGTCTGTCGTACGGTGGTGGCTTGCATGTTGCGATACTGGAAGCTGTGCCACCAGTATTTCAGATACCAACAGGGTCACTCATAGTGGACAGGTGTCAGCAGAGCTCACTGACGAGGCAGAAGGATGTGGCTGGTCCACCTCTGAAAAAACTGGCTGCTGAAAACCTTATGAATAGCAGTGAAACACTGTCGATTATGGTGCCAGAAGATGAGCCGCTCAGGTGTAAGGCACTCAAAATTTGAGGAAGAGCTGCCTACTCAGAGTCAACCTTAATGGAGTGTATGGAGTAAAGCTTTCTGGACCTATATTTGCTGGTGTGGTATGACTGAAAAGGAGAAGCAGCTGCTGCAAACACCCATTAATAATTGGAATGTGGAATATGAAGTATGAATCTAGGAAAATTGGACATTCTGAAAAATGAAATGGAATGTATAAAGATCAATATCCTAACCATTACCCACTGCCATCGAGTTGGATCTGACTCATAGGACCCTTCCTTGGGTTTCCAAGGTGGTATCGCTACAGAAGTAGATTGACCAACCTTCCTTCTGAGGAGTGGCTGGTGGGTTTGAACCACCAGCCTTCTGGTTAGCAGTCAAGTGCCTTAGGCACTATGCTACCAGAGCTCCTATCCCAAGCATTAGGAAGCTTAAATGGACTGTTTTTGACCATTTTGTATTGGACATTCATATGGAAAGACAAATTGAAGAGGAATGGTATCATATTCATTGTCAAAAAACATTTCAAGATCTATCCTGAAGTACAATGTTGTTAGTGATAGAAATATATCCATAAGCCTACATGGAAGACCAATTAATCCAACTGTTGTTCAAATTTACATATCAACCATGAGTGCCAAAGATGGAAAAATTGAAGAGTTTTACTAACTTTTGCAGCCTGAAATTGATCATAGATGTAACCAAGATACATTGATAATTACTTGTGATTGGAATGCAAAAGTTGGAAACGAAGGGAGATATGACCTTGCTCATAGAAACGATGCAGGAGATGGCATGATAGAATTTTGCAAAACCAACAACTTACTTGTTACTAATACTTTTTTTTAACAACGTAAATGACTGTGCGTGTGTACCTCCCCAGATGGAACACACAGGAATCAAATCAACTACATATATGGTAAGAGATGATGGAAAAGCTCAATATCATCAGTAGGAGGTCATGGGCTGACTGCAGAACAGAGCATCAATCGCTCATATGCAGGTTCAAGTTGAAGCTGAAGAAAATGAAAACAACTCCATGAGAGCCAAAGTAATACCTTAAGTATATCCCAGCTGAATTTACAGACCATCTCAAGAATAGATTTGGCACATTGAACACTAAAGCCCAAGACCACATGAGTTGTGGAATGACATCAAGGCCATCATACATAAATAATACACTCGGGGGTGGGGGAGAGAAGAAAGGAAAGAAACCAAAGCCAGTTAACTTATCCTTTGGATCTCAACCTGAAAGTTACTTCCTTTTGGAAACTTTCTATGGCCCCTTGGTCTGGGAGGTATTCATTTTATGTTCTGTAGCATCCCAGTGTCCACAATCAGGGCACGTCTCACACCGTTTACTATTTTTCTTGTCTATAATCCCCTAGTAGATTAGAGACTCTGAATCTATGTCTGTTTTACTGAATGCTCTGCCTTGTGTGTCTGATTCATGTCTGACAACTAGAAGGAATTGAAACATATTTACTAGAGTAAAATACACACAAAAGCAAAATAGAAACCACCTGTAATCCCAACCCTGGTGACTGTGACATATTTTTAAGAAGAACTCACAGGGCTGAAGCTCCGCAGAGAGGACTCACAGAAAAGCCCATTTAAAAGAAAATTACATTCCTATAGAAGATGCAAGGAACGAAAGGAGGGTCACTTCTCCAGCAAACTCTGCCAAGGCCACAGTTGGAGAAGTCTTGCTTGACTTCCAAAAGAAAGCTGTAAAGGTAATAGGCAAAACAAAACAAAAGCAACATAATAATAAAAGCATTGATCTCTGAAGAAAGATTAAAGTACTGCTAAGATGAGAGGTTTCTTCCCAATGGGGATTCCAGAACACTTAATTATGCTCTAGCAGAACCTGTACATAGAGTCATTCAAGCAAAGCAAAGGGATACTGTGTGGTTTGGGATTGGGAACGGTATGTGTCACGGTTGTATCCTTTGACCAAATTTATTCAATCTGTATGCTGAGCAAATAAACTAAAAAGCAGTATGCAGATGGCAACCTTGCTTGCTGAAAGTGAACAGGGCTTGAAACATGAAGGAAAAAAAAAAAAAACAGCCTTCAATATAGATTATACCTCAGCATAAAACAAAAGTCCTCACAACTGGACCCATAAGCGACATCAGAATGAAACAGAGAAAAGATTGAAGTTGTCAAGGATTTCATTTTACTTGGATCCACAGTCAATGCCCATGGAAGCAGTAGTCAAGAAATCAATGACATATTGCATTGGGCAAATCTGCTGCAAAAGACCTCTTTAAAGTGTTAAAGAGCAAGGATATCACTCTGAGGACTAAGGTGCACCTGACCCAAGCCATGGAATTTTCAGTCACCTCATATGCATCTGAGAGCTGGACAATGAAAAAGGAAGACTGAAGAAGATTTGATGCCATTAAATTGTGGTATTGGCAAAGAATGTTGAAAATACCAAGGACCGCCAGCAGAACAAACAAGTCTGTCCCAGAAGAACTGCAGCTGGAAAGCTCCTTAGGGGCAAGGCCAGACTTCGTCTCACCTATTTTGGTCATGTTATCAGAAGGGACCAATCCCTGGAGAAGGATGTCATGCTTGGTAAAGTAGAGGGCCAGTGAAAAAGGAAAAGACCTCAACAAGTGGCTGCACTTGTGGTGCAGTGGCTGCAACAATGGGCTCACGCACAGCAAGGAGTATGAGGATGACACAGGACTGGGCAGTGTTTTGTTCTGTTGTAAATAGGGTCACTGTGTTGGAGTCGATTCAATGGCACCTCAACGATGACATGGATGAGAAGGCTGTACAATGGATAAGAAAGACTAAGAACTGATGCATTTGAATTACAGTGTTGGTGAAGAATATTGAATATACCATAGACTGCCGGAAGAACAAAAAATGTCTAACAGAATGCTTCTTAGAAGAGAGGATGGTGAGACTTTGTCTCATGCGCTTTGGACATATTATCAGGTGGGGCTGGTGCCTGGAGAAGGGCATCATGCTTGGTGAAGTAGAGGTTCAGCAAAAAAGAGGAAGACCCTCACCCAGATGGATTGACGCCACAGCTACAACAGTGGGCTCAAACACAGCAGACGTTCTGAGGATAGCTCAGGACCAGGCAGTGTTTCATTCTGCCATATACCAGGTTGCTAGGTACTATTAATCAGAAATCACTTGACAACACCCAACAATAAGAACAAGAAGATGAGAAGTTAACTAATGTTCTGCCTAAAATTGAAGCCAAAAATAAATGGCATTCTTAGCCCTATGATTCTTGTGATCAGGTTCCTTTCATCAGCTTAATTCAGTGGCGCTCTTTGAATAAAAGATTAAATTCCCAGGTATGTCCACCTCCGTGTGCTTTCCCTTTTCTGGTAGATCATTGTGTCATTAAAGCAACGAATGACCAAATTTGACCAGTCAAATTGGTGACTCATTGGTTAGATTCACGCCTTCCATGCAGAAGACCTAGGTTTGATTTCTGGCCAATGCCCATCCTATGCAGCTACCAACTCAGTGAAGGCTTGTGTGTTTCTGTGATGCTTAACGGGCTTCAGCAGAGCTTCCAAGTCTCAGACTGGGAAGAAAGGCCTAGTGATCTACTTTGGAGAATCAGGCATTGAAAGCCCTGTTTCACAATTGTTTGACCCACAGCCGATCGTAGGGACAGTGCAGGTCTGGGCAGTGTTTTCCATTGTGCGGGGGGTCACTATAAGCTAGGCACCAACTCGACAGTAGCTGATAAGACCCTATGGAATTCTGAGACCTTGCCACCTATTGGTTTATGGGAGGATGTGAGCAGTTGATATGTGACTGAAATAAGGGATGTGTTCACCCAGCTCTTGTGAACTTGAGATTTAAATAGAACCTCTGCAAACCTATCTGCATTGAACATATTTGCCTTTCATCATTTATAAGGATATCACAAGATGCCAACAGGAAAGCAATATGAGTTCCTCTGTGGAGTGCCACAACACTAGCCCAGAAAATTCCCTCCAGCAGACAATTCCTGAAGCACAAAAAGCACTCATAAGAAAAGGGAGTGTGAACTCCAGAAAAGGCACGTGGATGCACTTGAGCAGAGGCTGAAAGGAGAGCAGGAAGCCACCCCTGGCTTCCAGAAGTCCTTGCCCAGTCCCAGTAAGAGACCTGGTCCCAGGAAGGAGAGAATTCCAGAGAGGGTGTGCAAAGGAGAAAAAGGAGAGGTCTGGTTCAAAAAGACTGAAATATTTGCACAGGGCTCATGATTAAAACTTGCCCCCTTCCCATAAACTAAAAATTTATTAATATATAATTCACATACTGTACAATATACCAATTTAAACTATACAATATGATGTGTTTTTTTAGTGTATTCCTTGAGCTGTGCAACCATCATCACAATATAGAACATTTTTAACTCCAAAAAGAAACTGTACCCATAAATAGTTATTCCCCCAGCCTCCCCAGCCCTCAAAAACTCAAAACCAAACTCACTGCTGTTTAGTTGGATCCAACTCATAGCGATCCCTCCTTTGGTTTCTGAGGCAGTATCACTTCGGAAGTAGATTGTCCAACTTTCCTTCCGAGGAGTGGTTGGGGTTTGAACCACGAGCCTTCTGGCTAGCATTCAAATGCCTTAGGCACTTCGCCACCAGAGCTCCCTCTCCAACCCTAGATAACCATGAATTTACTTTCTTTTTCTGTGGTTTTGCCTATTCTGCACATTTCATATACACCCACTCCTCCCTTAGTGACATGTTTAGGTTCCAAAGACCAGGTCATTAGGAAAATTTCAGCATGATACGAAAAATGGAGGATGATCACAAGATGGAAAATGACTACATCATTACTTAACTGCCAAATTACATCATCACATAACTGCCAGACCAGTGAGAATCATGGCCCAGCCAAGTTGACATAGAACCTTAACCATCACAGCCAGTGTTACTCTTGCCTCGCCTGCCTCTCAGCATTGGTTATTACCAGATGCGCATCATTAATGCACAAAACAGATTTTTTCACTATTGTAAATATGAAATACTGGATAATAAGATAGTTGATAAGTGAGGAGTACATATAACTGGAATCAGGCATGGTCTCTTGTGACTGACTTCTTTCACTTAGCAAATATTTTTGAGGTTCATCTACAGTGTAGCTTAAATCAGCACTTCTTTTTATGGCCATATAATATTGCATTATGTAGACATACTTTATTTCATTTATCCATTCATCAGTTGATGGATATTTGGATTGTTTTTGCTTTTGGCTAGTATGAATAATACTCCAGTGAACACTGGTGTGCAAGTTTTTGTGTGGATGTATGTTTTCAGATCTCTGAGTATTCACATAGGAGTGAAATTCTATGTTTAACTTACTAAAAAACTGCCGAACTATTTTCCATAGTGGCTGCACCATTTTACATTCCCACCATGCAGTGCACATGTAGTCAGTAATTTTCTGGCTCTTTCTATACTTAAGAAATGATTTGTTGATTCTTGTTTTAAATGAGTCAGGACATTTCCATTGCTTCTTTTCAGAGACTGCTTGACCAACAAAAGCATTCACTTTATTGTGTTACATCTTATTTTTCTCCATCTGATGATTTATTTGTGGCTAGTTCATTGCCTTATTCTTTCCACTGGATCATCTGTAGATATTTCCCTTCTGTTGACCCTGGTAGTAACCACATCCCACTTATTTTCTTCGGCAAGAGAGAATGTGGCAAAGTCTTGACGTCCCCTTTTTTTCTGTCTTCTGGAGTCCCCACTGACTGAGTTCTGTCAGCATGCTGGGGCTTTTACAGGGGTTGTGCATAGTCATTGCCCACGTTTCCTGCAATCGGATTTAACACCAGGCAACCAGTGAAGACATAGGCTCATTAAAGGCATTGTGAGAATGTAGTTGAATCCACAGAAATGAAGTTATGCCTTCTAAAAGCCAACCGTATTGTGACGATTCCTAGCTTTAGGATGAAAGCTGCAATCCGTGTTGCTGAATGATGTTTGCACACATAGTAGGTTCTTCTTCCACTTCAAAGTAAAACCTAGTCTTCAGGGAGACAGGGAGTGTTTCAGCCTTGTCAGTAGCCAAGAAAGGAAGTCAGATTTCCACTCACTCTTCCCCATTTATAAGGATCCCCACACCATCTTCAGGTATCCTCCACTTGTCAAAAGTTTGCTGTACACCGCTTTGCTTTTATGAAAGACCTACTTTAGTACCTGTTTTCACTAACCGCAAGAAATCCAAAGAGGATTTTCACTTGTTTGAGAAAGGGTGAAAAGTGAAACTAGCGTTTATTTTGCAGCCAACCATTAATTAAAGAGACAGAACGCACCCTGAGTAGCGAGAGTGGTGTAGCCAAGTTTCTTCCCTGGGAACTACACTCAGCATCTCAGCATCAAACCACCATAGCTTTGAACTGTGTCTGTGAACACTAGATGTTAGTGTTATTTTAGGTTTTTACATGTTATTTAGTATGATTTTGTAGGTTATATTTTGGGTCTGGGAACACTCTAAAATTTTTCCTATATAAATTAATAGTAATTGCTTCTTTGTTTTATACCATTTTGGCTTACGAAAGTTTTCACAGGCACACTCTACTTTCGCATAGCGGGAGAAACCTGTATCTCATTCTTAACAGGCAGCCTTATCGATCTCATTCCACAAACGCTGCAAAGCTATCAACTAGCAGCCCCTTCCACAGCTCAGCATAGGGCAAGAGCCTGTAAACAGAAACAGGCCTGGTCCCTGCCCTCTGGAAGCTTGTAGTCCAGGTTCACGATCACATAAAAACATTTGAGTCCTCTTTTAAATGAATGTTGTTTTTCTGAACTAATTTTTGACTTGCTACAATATTTTCCTGACCACCTTCATTCTGCCTTTCCATGGGATAATATATTTATTTAGAAATAATTTTGCCTGGAACAATGGAGCCATCAGCCAACCTATTGTCAAGGGGACCCTCTGGACATGGACCCAGCTGTCCCATTTTGGGGACATCCAGAAGGGAACGCTGCTCCAGCTAGGAGGGCTCCCCAACTTGGGCTGAAGCGGGAGACCAGCTACTGCTTTTAGCACTCTCTTTCCACCCTACATCTCCAGCTCCCTCAAATGGGCAGCTGGCCTGATGGGGAGATGTCTCCTCTCTCAGCCTGCTGGGAAAGGGCTCCAATAGTTTCCATAGTACATAAGCAGTTGCCTAGAGAAACACAGTGCACATGAGGTGACATTGCTATTTTCTTTTCTTCTCACCCATTCAGTAAAAAGTTTATTTTAGGCTATGAGTCTGTGAACCAACCTGTCTGCTCCTTGGTTTCTTCCTGTTCTGGTCCCTTTTGTGTCCAATAGTCTCATTTCAATCTGCCCTCTAGGCCAAGTAGGATGGATTCTAATGCAAACCAAAAGTAAAAAGTTCTAATGTTTACAAGAAACAAATGAATGTTTATCATGTCAAAGTCTATATTTGAATCACATAATCATCTCTATGGATGCAGAAAAACATTTGATAAAATCCAATCCCCTTTCTTGATGAAAACCCTAAAGAAGACTGGAATAGAAGGGAAATTCTATAATATGATTCAAGGCATATATGAAAAGCCACCAACCAACATAATCCTTAGTGGAGAAAGACTGAGAACATTCCCCTTGAAATCAGGAACAAAACAAGAGTGGAAGAGTGCCCGCTCTCACCACTTCTATTCAATATTGTATTAGAAGTTGTAGCCAGAGCAATAAGACAAAAAGAAAAGGCATCCAGATTGGAAAAGAAGTAAAATTATCTCTATTTACAGGTTATATGACCCTGTATAGAGAAAATCCCAGAGTACACAAGAGAACTTGTAGAGCTAACAAAGGAATTTAGCAAAATTGCAGGGTACAAGGTCAGTAGACAAAAATCACTTGGCTTCCTATACACCAGCAATGAGAAATTTGAAAGGAAAATAATCCCATTTATAGTAGCATCTAAGAGAAAAGAATAACTATGAATAAATTTAACCAAGGATGTAAAGGACTTATACAATGAAAACTATAAAACACTGCTGAAAGATACTAAAGAAGACTTACATAAATGGAAAATGTTCTATGTTCATGGAACACCTAATAATGTTAAGATGCCAAAACTACTCAGAGTGATCTGTAGATGGAATGCAATCCTGATAAAAAATTCCAACAGCCTTATTTACAGAAATAGAAAAAACAACCTCAACTCTATATAAAAAGACAAGAGGCCTCAAATAGTTAAAACAATGCTGAAAGAGAAGAACAAAATAGGAGAACTCACACATCCTGATTTTAAAACATGTTATACAGCTACAGTAATCAAAACAGCCTAGTATTGGTAAACAGTAGATACATAGACCAATGAAACAACTGAGAATCCAGAATTAAACCCACACATATATGGTCAATTGATTTTTGATGAGGGTGTTAAGTCCATTCGATGAGGAAAGAAAAATCTCTTCAATGGTCCTGGGAAAATTGGGTTTCCACAAGCAGAAAAATGAAACAGGATCCATGCCTCACACCATGCACAAACAAATTCACAACAGATTAAGGACCTAAATGTGCAAACTAAAATAATAAAATTTTTAGAAGAAAATGTAGGGGCAATGCTGTCAGGACTAGGTTTCAACAATGGCTTATCTAATTTAACAAAAACACAAACAAAAAAAAAAGGCAAAAATAAATAGAACCTCATAAAAATTAAAAACAAAAGGCAAAATAAATAGGACCTCGTAAAAATTAAAAACAATTATTCATCAAAAGACTTTACTGAAAAATGAAAAGACAAGTGACCGACTGGGAGAATATCTTCAGAAACAATATATTGTTGTGGTGGTGGTGGTTATGTGCCATCAAGTCGGACCCGACTCATAGCGACCCATTCTTGGATTTCCTAGGCGGTATCATTACGGAAGTAGATTGCCCAACATTCCTTCTATATCTGAAAAAAATCTAATGACCAAAATATATAGAAAACTTCAACACCTTAACAACAAAAATGCAACCCAATCACAAAATGGGAAAAAGCCTTGAATAGACATTTCACCAAAGAGGACAGTCAGATGGTCACCAAACACATGAAAAAATGCTCAACATCATTAGCCTTCAGAGAGATGAAAATCAAAACCACAATGAGATACCATTACACTCCCACTAGGATAATTAAGATTAAAAAAAAAAGAAGAAGAAGAAAATAACAAATGTTGGCAGGAATGTGAGGAGATTGGAACACTTACTATTACCAGTGGGACTGAAAAATGGTCCAGCTGCTTTGGAAAACAGTGTGATAGTTCCTCAAAAATCTAAAAATAGAACTACTATATGACCCAGCGGGAGCTCTGGTAGCATAGTGGCTAAGACACTTGCCTGCTAACCAGATGGCTGGCGGTTCAAACCCACCAGCCACTCCTCGGAAGGAAGGTTGGGCAATCCTACTTCCGTAGTGATACTGCCTCGGAAACCCAAGGAGGGGTCGCTATGAGTCGGGGCCGACTCGACGGCACATAACAACAACATATGACCCAGCAATTCCACTCCTAGGTATGTACCCAAAAGACTTGAAAGCGGAGACTCAAATAGACTTGTACACCAATGTTCATTGCAGCACTGTTCACTATTGCTAAAAGGTGGAAACAGCTTAAATGCCCATTAACAGATGAATGGATAAACAAAATGTGGTACCTTTACACAATGGAATACTACTCAGCCAGTAGGGGAAATGAAGTCTTGGAACATGGTACAGTATGCATGGAGCTTGAAGACATTATGCTGAGTGAAATAAGTAGATCACAAAAGGACAAATATTGTATGACTTCAGCTTATATGAAAAGACAAATGTACAGAGACCAAAGTTTATTAGTGGTTACTAGGGGCAAGAGGGAAAGGAGAAAGGGGTGGTAATGGTGATGAAAAAATCACATTGATAAGTTAGGGTTGCACAACCAATTATTGTAATTGCTGTCAATAAGTTGTCACTCACTGCCATCGAGTCAGATCTGACTCACAGCGACCCCTCCTTGGATTTCCAAAGTGATATCACTTTGGGAGTAGATCACCCAATCTTCCTTCTGAGGAGTGGCTGGTGGGTTTGAACTGGCAGCCTTCTGGTTAGCAGTCAAATGCTTCAGGCACTATGCCACCAGAGCTCCTCAATAAGTTGTACACCTATAAAAAGTTGAAGTGGCAAATGTAGTGTTATAGATATAAAAATGACAAAACAAAGAGTAGCTTCTGAGGCTGTGTACAAACACCTCATGGAATTGGGTTCCTTGACTTGGAGGTTTAGCATCACGGTTTCTTGGGACATCCCAGTTAATTGGCCTAATAACTTGTTTAGTTCTTCAGTTCTGCCTCCTAGTTTGTTGCAGAGTGCCTGGGGTCTCAAAAGCTTGTGAATTGCCATCTGAGGCACAACAGGGTCTCTATTCACCAGGAACAATAGAAGAAGGAGAGTCGGAATAAGAGAAGGATATGGTATGTGTGTTTCACTGCCTCCATGAACAACTGCCTCTTTTGCCGTGAGGCCAGAACAGGATGGTGCCTGGCTACCATTACTGAACATTTTGATCAAAGATTCCACAGAAGAATGCTGATTAAAAGGGAGGGAAAATGCAGAACAGAATTTCAGATTTTCATAGACCCTAGACTTTCTTCAGTCATGTAGAATAGATAAACCCCTGAAACTATTGCCCTAAGATCATCTTTAAACCTTAAATCAAAAATAGCTCCTGAAGCCATCTTAAAACCAAACAAGAGACGGTACACCATGCAATCCGCAGCCTATGTGACTATGAGACCAGAAGTAGATGGTGCACAGCTACGATCTCCACTGTCAACCACTCAGGAGATCTGTGTAGGAGATCCTGGATAGAGAGGGAGAACAATGTGGGACAAAACTAAAACATCATTGGGAAAAAAAAAAGGAGTGGGGACCAGGTTTGCTGGTCTGATAGAGCCTGCTGGGACCACTGAGACTATGGCCCCTAGCTGCCCTTCAGGTCTGGAACTGAATCCCATGTGGAGATGTTGTTAGGTGCCATTGAGTCGCCTCTGACTCGTAGTGACCCTGTGTACAACAGAATGAAACACTGCCCCATCAGGCGCTATTCTCATAATCCTTGCTATGCTTGAATGCGTTGTTGAAGCCACTGTGTCAGTCCACCTTGTTGAGGGTGTTCCCCTTTTTCACTGACCCTCTGCTTTACCAAGCATGATACCCTTCTCCAGGCTCTGGTCTCTTCCGACAGCAGGACCAAAGCAGGTGAGACGGAGTCTGCCTGCTGCTCTTCCAGGACAGATCTGCTCATTCTCCTGGCAGTCCATGGTGTTTCCAGTATTCTTTGCCAGCACCACAACTCAAAGGCATCACCTCTTCTTTGGTCTTCCTCATGTGGAGACAGAGAACTGAAAATTGACCCAGAGCATAGCTGAAAAGCCCAGCTCCATCAAGCCATTTCTGACTCATGGCAAGTCCCTGTGTGTCAGAGTAGAGCTATGCTAATAGGGCTTTTTTTTTTTTTTTTTTTTCCTCCAAATCTTTTTATTGTGATTTGGATGAATATTTACAGAGCAAATCCATTTTCCATGCAACACTCCATACACATTTGGTTTCATGCCACTGATTGCAATCCCTCCCCACAGTGTAACGGCACCCTTCCCACTTCCTCCCTGTGTATCCTGTTTCTGTTCCTCCTCCTTTCTGATCCCTTCCTGCCTTCTGAACTTTGCTCTTGGGCGAATGCTGCCCTTTTGATCATGAATGATTGATTGTTCTAAGGAGTGTGTACCTCCTCAGTGTTATTGTTCATTTATAGACATGTCAATTGTTTGGCTAAACATTGAGCCAATGAGGTGAGTTCAGTTTTAGGCTTAAAGGGTGACTAAGGGCCAGAGTCTGAGGGGATTCTACCAGTCTCTATCAGGCAAGTGAGTCTGGTCTTTTTTATGGTTTTGAGTTTTGCTCCACATTTTTCTTCCACTCTTTCTAGGACTTTCTAATGTATCCCTTTCAAAGGGGTTGTTAGTGGTGGATGGGCACCATGTAGTTCTTCTGGTCTCTGGGCTGTGGAGGCCGCAGTTCATGTTGTCCATTAGGCTACTGGACTAATTTCCTTGCATCTTTGATTTTCTTCACCTTCTTTGCTCAGGAGATAACCACAGCATTTCCAATGGCTGATTTTTCAGAATTAAGTTCACCAGGCCTTTCTTCCAAGGTGACTCTGAGTGGATTCATACCTCTAACCTTTTGGTTAGCAGCCAATTAACCATTTGTACCACTTAGAGGTTTTTTTTTTTAACCACCTAGCATTAACTATCAAGGTGTAATTAGTTTAAACAGCTGTTTCAACTAACTAGTGAACTCTTAGATACTACACACCCTCATTCTTGTCTGCCTACTTGAGTGTCCACATGAAAACTAAAAATCTTAACCCTACACTTCTGAATGAGGTTCTCTGTACAACGAATGTGTATTAGGGCCTCTTCGCAAAAGCTAAATCCAGGCTGTCCCCATCAGCCTTTATTATTATTAACTTGTATTCACCCTGAAGGTAACCAGGAAATAAAGAGAATTTGTTTTCTGAGCTGATATTTCAGGACATTAAACGCACTTCTGCTTTATTTTTGCTGGCAAGATCTGAAGACATTTCACAAGGTAGAACAACTCACTTGACCTATTTGAGTTGGCCCCAGACCCACTTCCTACAGAGATTTCCAATCCTAAACAATCTTGATAGAACTTCCTGGGGCAAACACATCCATTGTAGTTGGCATACACCAAAGTCCTGAAATCAGTTACTAAATTACAATTTCCTTAAAACTTGCAAGGATTTCAGGATTGCTATTGTTCTCTTGACAAATTACTGGATCTAACTGGTGTCTTGGAATAAGGCAACACATTTTAAAAGTAAGTTTCCATAAACTGTAACTCAACTTCTCAGCTCCTAGGGGATTTTCACTGGGCCAGGCTCAGGAAGAATTTTCTTCTGTGGGGTCCAAGACTTCAGAGACCAAACATTTCCTGAAGACTTTCCTCTGCTTTCTGACCTCCATCTACCTCTCCCAAAGATGTACAAAGAAACTAGTATTTCTGATCAGTACAGGCAGCCAGGAGTGGTCTGTGGGTCCAAGGTGCAGGCGAAGGGAGCCTTAGCCAAGATTCTTTCATGCTATCATGGTAGCTCTGAGCTGCCTGGATGGCTTTACTGTGTTACCTCTCTGCCTTATGGCTGGAATTGTAATTACTTGCTCTTGGAGCTTCCTGAAAGGAGTCATGGTGGCGCCATTATTAAGCGCTCGGCTGCTAACTGAAAGGCAGTTGGAACACAACAGCTGCTCCATGAGAGAAAGATGTTGCTGTTTACATAAAGATTTACAGCCTTGGAAACCCTTATGGGGGCACTTCTTCCCTGTCCTATAAGGACTGTCACTATCAACTGGACTCCACCACAGTGGGTTTGAATTTTTTTTTTTTTTTTAAGGATTTTGTTCATAGTGTTTATTCCTATTTCAGAAACCAACTTTCATCAAAGAGGACTGATAGGTACAAAACAAAGGCAGTCAAATGCCCTTAAATGATCAGACTTTGGCACCTTGGGAGTCTGCCTCTCCCTGAAGCTTGTTAAAACCTGACAGTGTGCTGGGTTAGTAGCGTGGGGATAGAATTCCGGGAGCCCTCACTAGGAGTTGATCCTGGCCTGTTGCACAGAGTGGGAGTACCAACCTGTTTTCTTGACATTGACCAATCCTTCTGTCTTCTGCATCCTTCTGCAGCTGGGGCAGGAGGGTTCCTAAGGTAGGGTTCCCCTACTTTATAAAGTTGCAAATGTCTTCACCCATAATTTCAAAAGTCTTGTCTGAACTAGACTTGCATTGCTCCTTCAGGGTAAGAACCTTGTCTCCTCTCTGTCTGACATCCTTACCCCTCCCACCCTAGAGCCTGGTCCCTGGCCAGTGAGCTTTCTGTTAGTATGAATTGGCATTAAGAGGGTGATCTGGGCACTGACAAGGCAGCTCCTGGTACGTGTCACCAGTTATCCCAATTCTTACCACTTTCTTCTCTTCTTCATCGCCACCGATGCATGCCTCCCACAGATCAGGACCTCAAGTTCAGGTTATAGAACTCCTGCCATGTCTTCCTTCTCCCAGATAGGCTCCACTAGCCAAGCCCCGAAAGCTCTCCTGTTTCCTGAGCCTGCAGCTCCGACTCCTCGGGTCTGATCCCAGGCAGCCCAGGATGGAGCGAGGTGTCAGCGGGCGGGACTCACGGCAGGGTGCCCAGCTCCGGGGGCTGCCCTGCAGGCTGGTGCTGCACTCGCGGCCGCTCCCTCTCCGCGCCGGCCCCATCCCCAAAGAGGACACCCCTCCTTCCGCCCTGCCCGCTCCCCACCCTCGCCGCGGCGCCGCCTCCCGCGCTCGCCGGTCCGCCCGCCCGCCGGCGCCCAGAGCCTCCCAGGCAGCCAGCGAGCGAGGAGAGCGCTCTGGGATGCGACTTGCAGGCGGCGGCGAAGGAAGAGAGAGTGGCCACGGCAGCGGCAGCGGCTCTGGCTTCTTCCTCGGCTTCCACGAGCGATTCTCTGTGGAGAGTCGCGGCTCTCAGAGAAGCGGGAAGGCCAACGAGGGAGCCCGGGGGTGACTGCGCCCCTGTCTCGAGGCTCCCCGCGTGCCGGCCGCAGTGGCTACAGGTGAGCGCGGCGCGCTTTCCCCGGGGCTCTGCAAGTCCCGGCGCCCCGAGCCGCAGACAGACGGACACCGAGACACACAAAGGGCGGTCTCCTCAGGTCTGCGCCCTGGACCCCGCGGCTCTGCGCAGCCCCGAGCGCCGGGCGCTCCCTCCCGGCCCGGGCCTGTTACTCCCCGACCCCTCCTGGGAGAACGGCTGAGGGCGGGCGGCGCTGCCCCGGCTCTCGGCGGGGAGAGGTCGGGCCGCCCCGGGCGGGCGAGCGGGACGCGCTCCCAGCGCAGGGCGCACAGCGTGGCTGCGCCCTGGAGTGCCCCTTGGGGGCGCTGTGCCCTGCAACGGGGGTCCCCAGTCCCGATCCGCACTGCCCTGGAGACTTGTTGAGCGCGGATCCCGTGTGATCCTAGTCTGCTGGCGAGCGGAATGATTCTCATTTTACCCCGGTGTCAGCTTACTGCCATCGAGTGGGTTCCGAGTCATAGTGACCCTACAAGGGCACAATAGAAAAGCCCATACGGTTTCCAAGGCTGCAGATCTTTATGGAAGCAAACGGCCTCCTCGTTCTGCCGCGGCTTGTGGGTTCGAGCCTCTGCCCTTTTTTGTTAGCAGCCGACTGTTTTAATAGTAGCCGAATGCTGGTGTTTTAGTGCTTCGTATTACCTGGATTTTGTTCTTGAGCCTGAAGCTAAAGCTTCAGCGTCCATATATCGTGGGAGGAAGGAGAGTAAGAGGGGGACATTTTGTGGTAGCTGCTGGATACCCAGAGGTCGGTTGTGGGAGAGGACAATATAATAGAGATCCTTGGATGGTCTTCTGGACTGAGTGCACAGGAAGGTATTCCTCTGAGACACACACCTTGAACAGACTCCGTTGACCCAACCCACATTGTCATAAAGCAGAGACTAGTTGTCAAGAGACAGTCAAGTGGCCATGTGGTGAGTAGTCAAGAGCAAACTCCCAGTCAGCCTGCCTGGGTTCAAGCCCTGGCTGTGAACCTTACAGAGTTAATGACTTGGACAACTTACCCAACTATTCTGCTTGTTCATCTGTCTAATAGGAATGATAATATCTACAGGGTTGTTGTGAGCATTAAATGAGATATTACAAATAAAGTCCTTAGAACAATCTAGGAGCATCCTAGGGTGCGATGCTGAGATCTGTCACCTGTCTTTCCAGAAAAAGCAAGGAATTCACCTCCTCCCCAATTTGGGAAGAGAGGCTCTCCTTGGATGTGTGAGAAGACAAGTGGAGAGATGAGGGGTGGGGATGCAGAAAGAGGAAGACACAGGCTCAGATCTCAGGAAAAGCAGGCTGCCGGGGTAAGATGGGTGTAAGTGCTGGTGTGAAGGTGAGTGGGCAGGGAGGAGATGCTAAGACTTAGTGACCAGCAGTCCAGGTTTAAGACCAGTCAAGTTGGTGAGAGAATTTCTAATGCTGTCTCTGAGACTTGCTCCTTTCTGATTTTTAGCGTGTGCAAGGGAGAATCTTTCTTGGGATTCCTCAGCTTTTAGGGAAACTAAGGAGCATTCTTCTATTTAAGGTACATGTGGGAATTTCTCAGGAGGATCAGAAGAAGAGAGAGGCTGAAGCGCCAAGGAGAGAGTGGATTATGTCGTTACTGTTGCTAGTAAACAGTGTCTGGGGAGACCTTCCAAGGGACAAGTTGCCACTTGGACAAGATCTAGCCTGTGAGGTCATCCCTGAACCCTGCCATGTGGCAAACTAGACAGCACCAGTTCCATATCCAGCAGGACACTGGAGGGGCTCAGAGGGAATGGCAGGGCTGGGCTCGATTCCAGAGACCTTGGCTGTTGCCAGTAATGGGTAGTGATGATGATGATGATGATGATGGTGATGATTGTGTGATGCTGATAGTGATAAGAGGTAGTGGGGGCACATCCCAAAGTATACTGACCTTGGCATCTGAAGGACCTGGGTTCCAGTTCCAGCCCTATCACTCACCACCTATAAGGATTTGGAAAATTTACTTAGACTCTTGGTGCCTCAGTTTCTTCATCCGCAAATGGAGGGACAGGACTGTTGGGAGAATTGAATTAGTTAACACACATGAAGCACTTAGTACAGTGCTTGGCTCAGAGTAAGTGTTTAGTATTTACTTGCTGTACTCATTGTTATCTGAGCCTTGGTTATAACTACCTGCCAGATACATGTGATGCTGTCTATACCATAGAGTTGTAAGGGTTAAATGAGAGAATAAATGCGAAAATTAATCTAGCGTAGTGTGTAGGATATAGTGAGTGCTCAGACTTAGTTGGTTGAACCTAATGGAATTTTCACAAAAATATCTGCATATAATATCAGGGGCCAGCTAACATTTTTGGGAAGTTCTTCTAAGAGTATTGTCAGAGGAACTTTTATCTACCTGTATGTAGTATAGCTCACTGCCTGCTGGATTGCCCAGTTGATATTTTAGGTTATTGTATTAATTTCCTATGGTGTTTGTCACAAATTACCACAAATGTCGTGGCCTAAAACAACACAAATTTGTTATCTTACAGTTTTGTAGATCGAAAGTCCAAAATGGGCCTCACTAGGCTAACATCAAGGTGTTGACAAGGGTGTGTTTCTTTTGGAGGCTCTGTGAAAGAATCCTTCCCTTGCTTTTTCCAGCTTCTAGAGTCTGCATAGTGCCTAAGGCACTTGACTGCTAACCAGGAGGCTGGCAGTTCAAACCCACTAGCCACTCCTTGGCAGGAAGGTTGGGCAATCTACTTCCCTAGTGATACCGCCTTGGAAACGCAAGGAATGGTCGCTATGAGTCAGATCCGACTCGACGGCACTTAACAACAACAACAACAACAAAGAGTCTGCCTGCATTTCTTGGCTTATTGCACCCTTCCATCTTCAAAGTCAGCAATGTCAGGCTGATTTCTTCTCAGGCTGCCGCTCTGGTTCTTGCTTCTATCTCTCTCTCCTTTTGAGAACTCTTGTGATTATATTGGGCCTACCTGGGTAATTCGTGAGCTCTGGTGGCGCTGTGCCTAAGGCACTTGACTGCTAACCAGAAGGCTGGTGGTTCAAACCCACCAGCCACTCCTTGGAAGGAAGATGGGGCAATCTACTTCCGTAGCGATAATGCCTCGGAAACCCAAGGAGGGGTCGCTATGAGTTGGGTCCGACTCGACGGCACATTACAACAACAACAACAACCTGGGTAATTCAGGTTAATGTCCCCATTTTAAGGTCATCTGATTAGCAACTTTAATTTCATCTGCAACTGTAATTCCCCTTTGCCATATAACGTAACATATGCACAGGTTCCAGGGATTAGGATGTGGACATCAGTGGGGGAGAGGCATGAGAAGTCGTTCCAAATCATAAGCACTTAAGGAGCCTCATTCTTCTTGGTCATCCCCTTTCACTTTGTCATTTGAAGACTAAGGTGCACCTAACCCAAGCCATGGTATTTTCAATCCCCTCATATGCATGTGAGAGCTGGACAATAAATAAGGAAGGCCGAAGAAAAGTTGCTGCTTTTGAGTTGTGGTGTTGGTGAAGAATATGAAGTACCATGGACTGCCAGAGAAACTAAATCTGTCCTAGAAGAAGTGCAGCTGGAATGCTCCTTGGAAGCAAAAATGGCCAGACTTTGTCTCACCTACTTTGGTCATGTTGTCTAAAGGGACCATTCCCTAGAGAAGGATATCATGGTTGGTAAAGTGGAGAGTCAGCAAAGAAGGGGAAGGTCCTCAATGAGATGGATCGACACAGTGGCTGCAACGATGGGCTTAAGCATAGCAAGGACTGTGAGGATGGGGCAGGACTGAGCAGTGTTTCATTCTGTTGTCCACGGGGTTGCTATGAGTTGGAGCCAACGCAGTGGCACCTAACAACAACAACAACATCCCCTTCCAGTGTGTGCACAGTGGCTCACTCAAGAGAGACTACGTGGTAAACGCTTTCCAGAGTCCCTGCTGCAGTTCCCACTCATCTCTTGATCCTTCTTCCCACGGTAGGATCTGAGAGCCTGGGTGCCTAGGCTGGTGGAGCTACGCATTTCAATCGTTAAGTGTATTTCTATAGAAAGTACATATAAAAAGGTGACAAACTTTAGAATTTAGCTCAATGGATTTTTACAACTAGACCACTCTCATTAACTATGTCCCAGATTGACCTTCTAGAAGCTCCCTTTGTGTCCCAATTGCTATCACCTACCCCTAAAGGTTACTATTCTAACTTCTATCACAAGTAAACTTTCTCTATTGAAATTTATATACAGAAATGTGGAAAAATCAAGGATGCAGCTGAATTAATGTCTAGGAAGTGAACACATAATGTAACCACCAGCATTCTGATCAAGAGACAGGACATTTTCAGCACCCCAAATCCCCTGCCATGCCCCCTTCCGTTCACTACCACCACAGCTGTAACCACCATCCTGATTCCTGTGATTACAGATTGTTGTTGTTGTTGTTATGTGCCATCGAGTCGGCCCCGACTCATAGTGACCCCTACTTGGGTCTTCGAGGCAGTATCACTACGGAAGTAGGATCGCCCAACCTTCCTTCCGAGGAGTGGCTGATGGGTTTGAACCGCCAGCCTTCTGGTTAGCAGTCAAGTGCTTTAGCCACTATGCTACCAGAATTTTATTTTTTTCAGTATTATGCTTGTAAATTCCATCATGTTAGTGTATAAAACAATAAGCCACTATTCTTTATTGCTGAATAATATTCCATTGTATCTCTACATCACAATTTATATATCCACTCTACTGTTCAGGGCCTTTTAGGCTGTTTCCAATCACACTTCATTTTGAAAGAGAGTGACTACTTACTCTTCTCTCAATTGTCATACGCTCAGCAGAACGAGAGACACTGTATGGAGCTACTGGGCTGGAATGGAGAGTTTATGAGATGAGAGATTGTGTTGGGGGAAGGCGGGCTGTTGTTGAGGTTTACCATGGTAACATATTATGGGGTTATGAATGCCAAGCTAAGAAGTTTAGATTTGATCCTATTGGTATGTGGAAATCAGTGACAGTGTTTGACCAGGAGCGTGATAAGCTTGACGCTGTGGTAAGAGGTCTGAAATCGGTGCTGGTATCAGGTGGATTCAGTGGGAGAGGCTTAGAAACAGTCTCTTTGTCAAGATTAGATTCAGCTCCAAGTTATAGAAAAATCCCAAAATGACAGTGGCTTAAAGATGGAAGTTTATTTCTGGCTTATGTTCAAGAAGCCAGGAGGCATGAGGAGAGATTGGAATCCTCAGACATTGCTGCTGGGAATGTAAAATGGTGCAGCCGCCGTGGAAAACAGTTTGGCAGTTCCTTAATAAGTTAAACATAGAATTGCCATATGACCCAGCAATTCCACTTCTAGTAATATTCATGAAAGAAGTGAAAATAGCTGTGTAAACAAAAACTGGTACATAAATGTTGGTAACAACACTATTCGTAATAGTGAAAGATGTAAAGAAGCCAAATGTCTACTAGCTGAGAAAGTGAGAAACTGGTCAACTGACAACTGATAAACAAAATGTAGTACATACATCCGTACAGTGGGATAGTCTTCAGCCCTAAAAATAAATGAAGTAATGATACATGCTACAACATGAATGAACCTTGAAAACATGATAAGTGAAAGAAGACAGACACAAATGGCCACATGCTGTATGATTCTATCTGTGTGAAATATCGAAAATAGGTAAATCCAGGAAAGGAAAGCAGATTAGTGGCTGTCAGGGGCTGGAGGTGAGGGGAATAGAGAGTGACTGCTTAATGGGCATGAGGTTTCCTTCTGGGGTTGTGAAAAAGTGCTGCAACTGGATGGTTGCACAACGTCACGAATCTACTGAATGCTGCCGAGTTGTATACTTTAAAATGGTTAAAATGGTCAATTTTGTTAGGTGTCATTTACTGCACTGAAGAAAAAAAGTCTGGAGGTTGTCAGTCCAAAACACCGTGGTGTCAAGTACCCACACGCCTTTTGCTTTGTCGTTTCACTATGCATGGCTTCCAATCCCAATTGCCTTCAGGTTCAAGATGACTGCTGGGTCTCCAGCCAGGTGTCTTCACTCCAGCTGGCGTGTGTGGCAGAGTAGAAGTGTGCTTTCAATGACTTACTTTTCAGAAGTGATCACCAGGTCTTTCTTTCGAGGTACCTCTGGGAGGACTTGAGCCTCTAACCTTTTTGTTACCAGTCAAGCACTTTACCATTTGCACCAGCCAGGGCCTCTGCCTGGCCCATAGTAAGCACTTAATAAATATGAGTTCCCTATTCTCTTTCCTCTTGGCTAGAAGCAGGGTTTTTCAACCTTGGAGGGCTTTCTTGCTCACTACCTTCCTCTTCACGATAGCAGGCATTTACTGGCCAGCAGTCTTGTATGGGCTCAGGTATAGCAGAGATTGTGAGGCTGGCACAGGACCGGGCAGTGTTATGTTTTGCTGTCCATAGAGTCTCTATGAGTTGGAGCTGACTGGACAGCACCTAACAACAATAGCAACAGTCTAGTTGAGGTGAGGAAACAATGTTTGCAGTCTACAACTCTCATTTTACACTAATTGAAAGTCAAGGAACTCTGGCAGCACAGTGGTTAAAGCACTTGGCTGCCAACCAAAATGTTGGCAGTCCTAACTCACCAGCTGCTCCATGGGAGAAGGATGAAGCACTTGCCTTCCATAAAGATTTACAGCCTTGGAAAACCCTATGGGGTGGTTGCTATGCGTTGGAATCGACTCAGTGGCCGTGGGTTAATTTGGAATTAAAGGCCAGAGTTAAGTCACCTAGGTGAAGTTACACAGTGTATCAGTAACAGGATTCTCTGGAGGCCCCCAGTACCAGTGCTGGTTCTGGTGGGATTTTACTCGCCTGTCAACTTCCTTGGAACAGTGATGCTCAGAAGAACCCACAGCTGAGAGAGTCAGTCTCCTTCTCCCTTCTTTTCCCAGTCCCCCTGGTAAAACTAGATGAAAGCACTCATTGTTCTACGGAGAAGAGAGAAACTGCTAAGACAAAAGTCAAAGCTGTTGTATTTTTAAAATACTCTTTCTGTGCTCCTAAATGCTGTGTGGATTGAATTAACCTCTATTTCCCAGCACAGCACTCTTTCTCATGTGCCCATATATGAAAAGACTGTTCTCAAATGTCATCCCATTTTCCAATTAGTTGTGACTCCAGTGTTTCAAATGCTAGCAGCTGTAAATGCCAAACTGAGAAACAATCGTTGAGATGGCCTACATGCATTATCTTATTTTTTCTTGTGTCACTGCCATTGCATTAAAAAACCAACAACAAAAACAAACTCATCTTGTCTAATACTAATATCACCACACTGGTTTTGTTTTGGTTGGCATGCATACGGTATCTTTTTCTTCTATGTCTTTAAGATTTTCTTAAAACATCTTTCTTAAAGGATACTTTACATTAAATAAAATATGTGAAGTATATGACTTGATGAATTTTGACAAATGTATTGTCATGTAACTTCCACCATACTTACTATGTAATGCATTTACAATATGCCCCCCCCCCCCCAATTTCTCTAATGCCCCCTAGGAACCAATTCCCATCCCCAGACGATGGAACCACTGACAAGGTTCTGTTTCATAGTTATGTCCATTATTGAATGTAACACAAATAAAATTGTTCAGTATCTAGACTTTTAGCATCTGCCTTCTCTCAGTGTAATTGTTTTCAGATTAATCCCGTAAGTCATTCCTTTAGTTGCTGAGTAGGATTCCATCATATAGATACACCCACAATTTGTATATCTGTTCCCCCATTGATGGACATGTGAGTTATTTCCAGCTTTTGGCTTTTTTGAATAAAACCACTATGAACATTCAAGTACAGGGCTTTGTATGGCCATGATTTAATTATCTTTGGGGCGAATACCTAGGTGTGAAGCTGCTGATAAGGGGATGAAACATCATAATTTGCCTGCAAGTGAGGAGTTTCCAGGATCTGGGACTTTCAGTGCTAGAACTAGGCTTGTCTTGGCAAATCAGGCCAGTTGATCACCCTATGCTATGACATTTTGACTTCATGAGAAACTGCCAAACTGTTTTCCTAAGTGGCTACACCATTTTCACTCTTATCAGCAGTATATGAGAGTTCCAGTTTTTCCACATCCTCACTAACATTCAGTAATACCATTCTTTTTTAATTTGAATATTCTATTGGGCTTGTTGTGGAACTTGCTGTAGTTTTATTTTGCATTTTTCTAGTGACTAAGGATGTTGAGCATTGTTTCCTATGCAAGTTTGTCTCATCCTAATATCTTCTCTGGTTGAAGTGTTTGTTCAAATATTGTATACATTTTTAAAATGGGTTGTTTGTTTTATTGAGTTGTAAAAATTGTCTACATGTTCTGGATATAAATTCGTTATCAGATATATCAGAAAATCAACCCATTGGCATTCAATCAGTTCCAGCTCATAGCGACCCTGTTAGGACAGAGTAGGACTGCAAGGCTGCAGATCTTTGTGGAAGCTGACTCATCTTTCTTCCACTGAGCCAGTGGTGGATTCAAACTGCCAACCTTTTGGTTAGCAGCCAAACGTTTTAACCACAGTGCCACCAGACTTCCTATAGGTATATGTTTTGTAAATATTTTCTACCATGTGTAGTTTGTCTTGCCATTCCACAAAAAAGAGAAGTTTTAAATAATTTTGTATACCAATGTATATTTTAAAATTATGTATTTGAATGTTGTTACTTGTTCTGTTATAATACTCATAAACAAGGCAAAAGTTATGTACATTTGTATAGAATAACAAAATTAATAATGTATACTTCATATTAATTAAGGAGCTCTGGTGGCACTGTAGTTAAGGCATTTGGCTGCTAACCAAAAGGTTGGCAGTTCAAACCTACCAGCCGCTTCCCTGGAGAAAGATGGGGCAGTCTACTTCCGTAAAGATTTACAGCCTTGGAAACCCTACCGGGCAGTTCTGCTCTGTTCTATATGGTCGTTATGAGTTGGAATCAACTCGATGGCAGTGGGTTTATATGAATTGGTTTGACTGAAAATGATAATAATAATAATTAGTATCATTTATTGTATACTTACTATGTGCCAAGCATTGTTGTAAGAGCGCTATATATTTGAATAGGTTTCATCCATACAACTATCAGTCCTATCATTACCCCGTTTTATAGTGAGGAAACAGAGACAGAGAGGACAAAAAGCCTGCCCAGAGTTACACAGCTGGAAATATTTGTTTCTGCTTCTTTTCTCTACTTCTTACCTGTCCTCAGTGCCTTTTGGTTTGCAACGGTGACTGGAAAACACTAATACTTCTTGAACTCCACAGTAAACCCAAACCACGTACAGTGATGTTTGTTTTTGGAAATGATGACTATCCCCTACATCATATTATAAATATTTGGATTTAAATTTATATATGTCAAGGTGGAAGTAGGTCTTGAGAGCATGTGGTTTATATTTTGAAATAAATAAACATGGACTGTCTTTGCTCAGTTTGGAGGAAGGGGGATCCCATTAAACTAATAAATCATATATAAATGACGTGACACACTTCTAATGCATATAAAACAAAGTGATAAATACCATGGAAGCTTGAAAGTGGGTTTAGAGAAGAGGAAGAGGCAGAATCTTCTAAGTGTTTTCACTTTTCTTGGAATGAATTTTCAGAGTTCAAGCAGTAAAGAGGGGGCCCATCTGATTAGTAAGGCATTTAAATTGTTTTAAAAGGAATGGGCAGAAATAATCTATAGGGAGCATCTATGCCCTGGAGCTTCAACTTGCCCCTTGCCCCCGCGAGCCATGTAAACTTGGGCAAGTTACTTCTTCATTGCTGTAAGAATTAAATAATACGTTATGGGACTTGGCCTGGTGCCTGGCACATAATAGGCTCTGAATTAAGCATTCACTATTAGGAGCTCTGGTAGCATAGTGGCTAAAGCACTTGACTGCTAACCAGAAGGCTGGCGGTTCAAACCCACCAGCCACTCCTCGGAAGGA
>NW_006921608.1:15594719-15608043 GCF_000298275.1 Orycteropus afer afer | reverse complement strand
GGAAGTAGATTGCCCCATCTTCCTTCCGAGGAGTGGCTGGTGGGTTTGAACTGCCAGCCTTCTGTTTAGCAGTCAAGTGCTTTAGGCACTATGCTACCAGAGCTCTTATCTACTTTATTAGACATAAGGAATAATTTTACTTAGAATTCTCAGTTTTTCCATTTCAAATCCAAGGTATAGAATGTGATAATGAGCTACTTTTGTGAGCTGACTGATAAGAAACATCAAGACAGAATTTTCCTTTCAAGTTTTCCATTCAGTCTTAGAGTGACTAAAGTGATGAAAAATTCCAACGTTGCATGTCTGGCTCAGAATACCCCAGAAGAACCACCCATGAGTGTTACTTAAGGTCTTATGGGTCAAACACACCAATGGCGTTTTAAGTACAAGTGGCACGTTTGAAAGGTGAAAAGGCAGGTAGCAAATCTGCAGCTCCTGGAGTTCAGCGCCACCCGCATCTCTTACCCTCGTCTTGTGTTTGTCACACAGCCTTGCTCCTCAACCTCTTGTTGAAAATGGAAAAGATGCTGTTGGGTTGCTGGCTGCTGATCCTTGGACCAGTCCTTCTCCTCCCTGCTGGGGCCCGGGAGCGGCCACACTTGAGATCCATCTCTAGAGGCAGACACACTCGGACCCATCCCCAAAAGACCCTCTTGGGTGAGTGATGAGGGCTTCACCTGCAGAAGCCGACAGGATGAGGTGGTTAAAGGAGGACCTCAGAAGACCAGGGATGATGCCAGGAGGGGGAGTGCTCCCATTCCTGGGTCCTCAGCTGGCTGTGCCGGGGTGAGGAGTATCATTGGCAATGAGTGCATCCTGAGTTGAAGATGTGCTTGTACATGGGTTTTCAAAATGAAATTAAACCTCTTTTCTTTTAAAGCCTTCAGTTTAAACGGAAGCTCACAACTTTTCTCCAATGTGCAGGAGGGCAAGATTTTCATCTGTAAAGGCCCTTGTTGGATTTATCCGGGCAAGGGTGTTACGAGAATTTTTTTATTGGATTTGTTCAGCTGAATCCATGTTAATAATGGTTTCCCGGATGGCAGGTTGAGAAAAAGAGCAAGCAGGTTTATGCAGGGTGGGTGAGAAGGGTGTGTGTGTGTGTGGGGGGGGGTGCAGTCATGGAAGAGAGGTGAGGACAGTATGAACTGAATCAAGATATTAAGAATGGAAAATGCTAGGGGTCTATTATTTTGACTCACTGAACATATTTTCTTTAGGTGAATTTTTTTCCTTCCTCTCCTCTGAGAGAAGTGAAATGCCGTGAAAACACACAGAATATAGATAAATTGGTTTACTTCTAAATATGGGCTCTGGTAAGCCTAGGCTGAGGAAGTAATGGGGAGGTTGACCAATGGGAAGAGAATGGCTTTTGCCATAGACCTGGGTTCAAGTCCTAGCTCTGTTACTTACCAGATGTGTGTAGTTAGGCAATTTAACCTCTGTGAAGTGCACTTGCCTTATTTATAAAAGGTGAATGTTAATATCCACCTTGAAATGTTTTTTTTTTTTTGAGGAATAAATGAGGTGAGATACACACACACACACACACACATATATAGCAGGTATGCAATACATGATAGTCTTTACCACAACATCCTTCCAGAAAGTTGTTTCTTTGAAATTGTAATTTCCATTGGTATCTTGTTGACTAATGGTTAGACTCTGACCACCTAGGAAGGCCACTAAGAGAACTTTCCAGTCATGGGGTAGTCTCAACTTTTGAAATTACACTTAAGATATAAGGCTACCCAAAGAGCATTATTTTGAGAGGTCTAAATTTTTACTAGTGTTGACCTAAATAATGACCCTACCATCCCAGGTCTTCCATGTCTTCAGTTTTCTGAGAGTGCCTGTTTTCAAAGTGATGTAAACATAAAACATAAAACAGAAGTGAGAAGGACTGGGAAATGTTTAGTAGGTTGGTTTAAAAGGGTTTTAAAAACCTTATTTCAAAATGATAGCAAACATGCATGCATAGAACTGGAAATACCTGATGCCTAGATCACCACCAGCAGTGTCGGATTACCTAATAGCAAGGTAAGCATGGGCTTACTTGTACTTCCTTACTAATCTGTAGTGAACAGTTTGACATTTTTTTCACCACATGAAAGATTCTGCTTATAGCTATGGCTGGCATCTGTCTCTTTCCCAACCCCAGAGCACCTTCCCACAGAATCAAAGCCTCTCTTCAAATTCATCATCCCTGGCAGGAACGGTGTACCCAGTAAGCGAGATAAACATGGACTTACTTGTGCTTCCTTACCAATCTGTAGGGAACAATTTCACATGGGTTTCACCACATCTGTTCACCACAGATTAATAAGTAAGCACAAGTAAGCCAGTGCTTACCTTGCTTATTGGGTGATCTGCCCTTGATCCAGTAATTGCACAGTTGGCTTTCTGATGGGGCTACTTTCAGGATAAGCCATGTCACTCTTATGGGAAAAGCATCCAGGCAGTCCCCTGATTACAAATGAGTTCTGTTCATAAGTCTATCTTTAGGTCGAATTTGTACATAAGTCAAAACAGTAGGTACAGTTCATATCTAATGTTTATTAGTCAAATGTTTGTCTTAGTATATACACCCACTGCTTACTGATCGACTCTCTCATTACCTAATGCTTTCCATTTATGACGATAGTGAAAACTCTAACTGCCTATTCTGCACATTACTGATGTATGTCTGGCAGTAATGAATGCCAAGGTGTGAGATAAGAGTAATGCTGGCTGTGATGGTTAAGGTTATTTGTCTACTTGGCTGGACCATGATTCTTTAGTGGTTTAGGCAATTATGTAATGATGAAATTTGGCAGCTAAGAAATGATGAAATTTGGCAGTTAAGTAATGGTATAATTTGGCAGTTATATAATGATGTCGTCATCCTCCATTTTTTGCATAATGCTGATTTTTACATAATGACTTGGTGTTTGGAGCCTAACCATATCAGTAAGTGAAAAGTGGGTGTAGTAGATAGCATACTTTTCTATGCATAAAAAGCATTAAAGAAACACTTCCAGATACATCAATACATCTTTAATATTATAATAATACAAAAAAAAAAAAAAAACCAAACTCACTGCTGTTGAGTTGATTGTGACTCATAGCGACCCCTCCTTGCGTTTCTGAGGCAATATCTCTGTGGAAATAGATTGCCCAGTCTTCCTTCCAAGGAGTGGCTGATGGGTTTGAACTGCCAGCCTTCTAGTTACCAGTCAAATGCCTTAGGCACTGTGCCACCAGAGCTCCCAATATAATAAAACAGTTGTTGTTGTTGTTGTTGTTATGTGCCGTCGAGTCAAACCTGACTCATAGCGACCCCTCCTTGGGTTTCCGAGGCAGTATCACTACGGAAGTAGGATTGCCCAACCTTCCTTCCGAGGAGTGGCTGGTGGGTTTGAACCGCCAGCCGTCTGGTTAGCAGGCAAGTGTCTTAGCCACTATGCTACCAGAGCTCCCTATAAAACAGTAGTAATAATATAATAATAATAATGTTTTGATAAGTGTTGTAAAATGGTGCCTGTTTGTTATTACAAATCATTGTATGTACCTCGAATTTTTGATATAATAGACTTTACAAGGGTGAGGAGGTTGGTTTGAACTACGGGTTGGGGTTGTCCATAAGTTCAATGTTCATAACCCTGGGACTACCTATTCTCTGATTGGCTCCAGATCTCTTTCTTTCTCTCACAAACCTTCACACTTACACCCTCACATACAGACCTTCACACTCACACACCCTTTCACACACACTGACACACATATACTTGCACACTCACATACACTTAAACACATACACTCTCACACATACAAACACATGCATATGCACACACCAGAGCCTTCAAAGCTCGGGTTCTTAAGTGGAAACCTTTACTTCTGAGGTAAGAAGGAGAAGCCCATTTTGCCAAATGGCATCAACCTCAGCACCCAGCTACCTGTTTTGGGGAATGTATAAAGAGGAGGATGGGACACAGGCACATATCCCCACCCTAGGGACCGGAAGTGGGGTGCTGCTTGCAGTTACCTTTCTACTCCGTAAGCCCTGAAGCGGCTGCTCCCATATGTGCTGGTGGGTGCTTGGCTTAGGAACGTGGTTGAGTGAAAATCATGAACTTGGAAGATAAACACTATAACTTTGGCCGGGAGTCAAGTGAAATCTGCTCTGGGTCTTTGACAGGGAACACGGAGCAGCCATGGTTCATTGGTAGTCTTTGCAATGGCCTTCACTTCATTATTACAATATGGTGTCTTGTGTTTTATGGGTATTTGGTTTTCTTGGCTTTTTGTTTTCTGCGTTTAGAACATTGCTCCAGCTACATCTTACCTATTTATGGCAAATCACTGTGGCTGTATTTGTGATATCCACCAGCGTGATCTATTTCACTAGTAACTTGTTTACTGGGCTGTCTCTGAGTTTCCTTTTGATGAAAGTTTTAACAGAGAAGCAGCAGCAGATGGTTTCTTGGATTCATTTTTTTGTTTGACTGTTAGGCTTATTCTTTTTGTGTTTATATTTTGTGTCTAAATTCAGATCACAGTCCGGGTAACAACTCGAACCAGTTAAAAAAAATGCATGTATATATCTGCCCATCCAATGAGTGTTTGTAGGCCATCCACATGTCTGCTTGTGCTGTCTCTATGTGGGTTTACCTTTTACCTCATGCATTCATCTGGAATTTACTCAGTGCCAGACACAGAGGATTTAGGATGAGTAACTACCATCAGCAGGCCCATAGCATAGTGGAGAGACAGACATGTGAAAAGATAATTTGGTGGAATCACTATGCAACAACAGAGTCAATCATGTCTAAGTTATAGCTCAGCTCTGCCTGCTGTATGGGCTCAGTAAAGCAGAGGTTCTCAAACTTTGCTCTCAGTACCCTTTTAGTCCCAAAAATTTATTGAGGATGCCAAAGAGCTTTTATTTATATGAGTTATATCTATCAATATTTACTGGATTAGAAATTGAAACTGAATGTTTAAAAATATCTATTAATTAATTATAATTATTAATTATATCCGTTCATTTTAAAATAGCAATAATAAACCCGTAACATGTTAACATAAATAAAACATTTGTATAAGGAACTATATATTCTAAATTTAAAAAAATTGAAATGAGAACAATGGCACTATATTAAATTTTCACAAATTTCTTTAATGTCTGGCTTAATAGATGACGGCTCGATTCTCTTATCTCCTTCATTCATCTGCTGGGAAATGATGTTTGGTTGGTCTATCTGAAGAAAATAGGGCCGCCTCGTGCAGAAACGAAGGTGGAAAAAAGTGTTTTAATAGACTTTTCAGATAATTGTGGATATTCTTTGATACCACACCAAAACTTGACAAATGATAGTTTCTCAAGGGTTAATTGTATAATCTAAAACGATATCAATAAATTTTTCATACTATGTATACTCATGAGAGAATGAAAGTAACAGAAAGATGAATATTAGTGTTATTATGAAGTAGTTTTGACCTCATGGATTCTCTCAAAAGAGTATCCAAAACCAAAACCAAACCCGTGGCCGTCAACTTGATTCCAACTCATAGTGACCCTGTAGAACAGAGTAGAACTGCTCCAAAGGATTTCCTAGGCTTCAATCTTTACGGAAGCAGATTGCCACATCTTTCTCCCACAGAACAGCTAGTGGATTTGAACCACCAGCCTTTTCCTTAGCAGCCAAGTGCTTCAACCAGGGCCCTGTTAAAGAGTCCCAGAAGTCCCTTAAAAAATAAAATCCAAGCCAGCCAGAGAGGCAGTCCAACTTACAGCCACCCCATGTGTTGTAGATTTCAGTGACCATTTCTTTCAGAAGTGGATGGCCCTGCCCTTTTTCCCAGTCTGTCTTAGTTTGGAAGCTCTTCTGAAACCTGCCCACCATGTGTGACCCTGCTGGTCTTCCAAATACCGGTGGCATAGCACAGCAACATGCAAGCCACTGCCGTATGACAAACTGATAGAAGAGTGGTGTGTTGTAAGGACCTGCATGTCATAGAGTTTTCAAGGCTGTAAACTTTTGGAAGTAGATTTTCAGAACTTTATTCCCAGGCACCTCAGGATGGGTTTCAACCACCAACCTTTTGGCTAATGATCGAGCATTTAACTGCCATGGTAACCCTATATGCCACCCGGGGACTCTATCAAGGGCCTCTGGGATTCCCACTGGTCTAAAAGAAGCATTCCCAATGAAGATCAAGACCCTGTAGAACCTGAAGGGAGAAGCAGGCTGGAGAGGAGTGAGGAGAAAACGTGGAGGTGGACCTTGGCTATGACATTGTCTACCACCAGGTAGTCTGTAAGGTGAATGATCTGAGCAGGAGACAAGCCTGGAGGAGGTGGGGACTTGATCATAGGATCTTTGGGGCTTTGAAAAGCGTTTGGGCTATTTTGTAGGGGTGGGGAACCCTGGGAGGATATTGAGCAGGCGACAATAGTGATCACTATTGACTCTACCACTAGTTCTTCTGGACAGCCTCAGCCTTCCTGGGCTATAGCAAAGGACAGGGAGAGCTATCTAATTAGCAGGATGCAATTCTAAGCCAAGCCTCTCAGGTCACCAGGATGACAAACAAGGACATTACCTAGCCAAAGATTTTCCAGGCAATGATGCCAACAGATAGAGTTGGAGCAGCAGGGCGTACTGCACCCAATGGCACAATCTCAGTGGAACCCCTTCAAAGCCTCCCCCCTCATCCTTTATCAGTAGCACAAATCCCCTTCTAATCCCCTCTCTATATCTCCTCAAGGTGGCACTTACTGGAAGATGTGTTGCCTCACCCCTAATTATACCACTAGTTGCCCTGGAGTCAATTTCAACTCATGGCGACCCTATGTGTATAAGAGTAGAACTGTGCGCCATGGAGTTTTCTTCTTTTTAGAATTATTTATTTATTTTTGTTCTTGTTGAGAATATACACAGCAGAACATATACCAGTTCAATGGTTTCTACATGTACAATTCAGTGACATTGACTACATTCTTCACGTTGTGCAGCCATTTTGATCCTTGTTTTCTGAATTGTTCTTCCTCCGTTAACATAACACTGTCTCTAAGTTTTCTTCTAATCTTTCGAGTGACTGTTGTCAATTTGATTCCATATAGATAGATCTTAAAAGAGCAGAATGATCAAGGCAGACATTCTTTCTTTTTTTTTTTTTAATTTTATTGTGATTTAGATGAAAGTTTAGAGTAAATTCATTTTCTGTACAGCAGTTCACATACACTTTGTCTCATGACATTGACTGCAGTTTCCCACATGCAGTAACTCTCTTCCCACTTCCTCCCCACAGCCACCTCTTCCCTGTGTCCTTCCCTCACATGCACTCCTGCCCTGCAAGCCGTCTCTCTGTGCATACACAGCCCTTCTATTCTCCCATGACTGATGTCTCCAAGGAGTGTATCTGCCTAATGCAAATATTCACCCCATAGGCCTGTCTTTTGTTTGGCTGGAGGCCACAGGAGTGGGTTCAATTCCAGATCTGAAGGGCAGCCAGGGGCCATAGTGTTAGGGGTTCCACCAGGCTCTGTCAGATCAGCAAACCTAGTCCCTCTTTTTTTTTTTTTTCCAAAGGATTTTGAGTTTTGTTCCACATTGTTCTCTCACTCTATCCAGAATCTCCTACATAGATCCCCCTCTGAGTGGTTGACAATGGTAGCTGGGCTCCATCTAGTTCTTCTGGTCTCATAGTTGTATAGGCTGAGGATCATATGGTGTACCGGTCTCTTGGACTAATTCTTTCCATGAATCTCTGGTTTTCGTCATTCTTTGCTTTGGAAAAGGAGAGACCCATTGTTGCATCTAGATGGCCACTTGCAGACTTTTAAGATCCCTGTTGCTACTGGCCAAAGTAGGATGTGGAACAATGTTTTTGTGTAGTATGTCATGCCAATTGAGCTTGATGTCCCCTGTGACCATAGTCCTGAGACCACAGTCCAACTATGTGCCCCTCTGGGTAGCAGGCTGTGTCCAAGAAGTGGCTACAGCCTGGTTCCTTGTCAGCTCTACTGTATACCTAGAAATTCTTACAGAGCATACCAATACACTTGTAGAAACATTGTCTACCAACCCTAGACATGGTAATAGGCACACTCCCCCCTGCATACACATGCCTAATCATTCAGCCTGTCTACTCACCTATCCACCCATATATCAAAGTTTGCCATCACTAACAATGCAGTACTATATGTACAAAAGCGTTCATCTTTATTGTCTGTCCCTCCCCTGCACCTCTCTATGTCTTCTTCCTCAGTGCCACTGTGTTGCTCACTCACATTTGGTACATTGTCAAGACAGACATTCTTTACTAGTAAAGCTAAACTATTGTTTGGTTTTGTGAAGACTGTAGGGGATATTTTTGGTATAAGATTTAAAGATTATCTCAAGGCAATAGTTTAAGAGATCATCCAGCCTCCATGGCTCCAGAAAAATGTAGATTCTATGAGAATTTGAAATTCTGTTTTGCATTTTTTCCCCTTTTGATCAGGATTCGTCTAAAGAATCTTTAATCAAAATGTTCAGTAATGGTAGCTGGGCACCACATAGGGTTCCCAATGGCTGATTTTTCAGAAGTTGATCACCAGGTCTTTCTGCTGAGGCACTTCTGGTTGGGCTCAACCACCAACCTTTCAGTTAGCACCTGAGTGCATTAACAATTTGTACCATCAAGGACTCCCCACCCCCAATTACTGCCTACTTTATTTGTACACATTTTTTCTTTTCATTATACCACTGTCTCATGATGGTAGACCTATTGTCAAGGCAACCAATGGGCATATCAGCCTTTGCAGAAACCTGAACCCTTCTTGCTCAAACTCTCACTGTATTCCTGACTCCCCTCATTCCTGAAAAGGAGAGTACACAAAACATTCCACACGTCTGCCAGCTCTTTGTCTGTTTTATTTATCTCTCTACAAGGTCTTGTTGGCATGTGCCTTCTTTTCTAAATTTATCAGCCTAGCTTGTTTTATTTCCCCTAAGTACCCTTGAAACCCTTACATTTTCCTGTAATAGATTCCATTTTGGATCAATACCACCCACTCAGAATTCATGTTTGTGTTTTAAAAGAGCACTTTGTGGCAATATGAAAGTAGATTTGAGAAGTGTAAGTGGATATTTAAAAGGAGGCCAGCCTTGCAGTATGGTCAGGGGATGAGGAGGCTTGGACTTCCCCCCATTCTCTGCCAGCAAGCATCTTGGAAGGATTCAGGGGTAGAGGCCATAGAATTTAACAAAACTCCTTCTTGGTGTTTACTGTGTAGAAAAACAAAGCTAATGAAGAAAATAAAAAAAACCTCACTTTAGATAGCCCCAAATTCTGTCCTTTGGAAATCACAGTGCAGGATAAGTACCTATTAACATTTTCGTATCTAAAAAATGCAATGTTTCCTGGAGAAGCTGAAACCTCCTCAATTAGCAACGTGACTGAAGGAGCTGGCTGGCCTAGAGATTTAAGTGTAAGTATGTCTTGCTCTGTGTTGCCAGTGGAGGCTTTAGCCTAGGCTGGTAATTATTAACATTTCCAAGTGTCGGCTTCCAGTAATGAGATTCCACATCCTAAAACAATACCGCTAATTGACATTTGTTGGCACTGTCCCTGAGGGAGGAAAAGCAGATACCAGAAGCCCTCAGATCCTCTGGCTCCTGAAGAGATTGACCTGTTAATCCCCAAAGCCATTCTGTCATGGTTAGAATTTTGGTCTCCTTCCCTGAACTTTCCGGGGAGGAAGAATTTTGTTCACCTTCTTCCTGAGCCGAGACCTGGCCAAGGCCTATTATTAGCCAGCCCAGTTCAAATGCTGCCTCCCTCTCCCAGCCAGGCAAGATATGCTGGGAGTTTCTCTGCCAAGATGTGGACGTTTCTGCCGTATATCCAGAGGGGTAATAGTGGTACCTATCTGTTTTAGTTACCTAGTGCTGCCATAATAAAAATACCACAGGCAGGTGGCTTTAAAGAACAGAAATTTATTTCCTCAGAGTTCTGGAGGCTGAAAGTCCAAATCAGGATCTTGGCCATATTGATTCTTTTGGTGAGCCTTTCTCCTAGCTCTGGTGCCAGTGGCCCTGGTATTCCTTTGCCTGAAGATGATCTTTTTTTTTTTTTTTTAATTGTGATTTGGGTGAAGATTTACAGAGCAAATTCACTTTTCATACAGCAGTTCACATATACTTTGTCTCATGTCATTGACCACAGTTTACCACAATACAACAGCTTCCCTCCCACTTCCTCCCCATAGTTACCCCTTCCCAGTGTCCATCCCTCCATACTCTCCTGCCCCCTGAGCTGTCTCCCTGTGCATAAGCAGCCCTTCTTTTTTCCATGATTGTTCTCTCCAAGGAGTGTATCTACTTGAGATAAATGTTCAACTCATATGCCTGTACTTTGTTTGGCTGGAAACCACAGGTGTGGGTTCAATTCCAGACCTGATGGGCAGCTAGGAGCCATAGTCTCAGTGGTTCCACCAGGCTCCATCAGACCAGCAAACCTGGTCCCCACTTTTTTTTTTTTCTCCAAATGATTTTGAGTTTTGTTCCACATTGTTCTCTCTGTCTATCAAGGATCTCCTACATAGATCCCCGTCCAAGTGGATGACAGTGGTAGCCGGGCACCATCCAGTTCTTCTGGTCTCATAGTTGTATAGGCTGCAGATTGGGTGGTGTACCAGTCGCAAGGACTAATTGTTTCCCTAAATTTTGGTTTTCTTCATTCTTCTTTGCTCTGGACGAGGAGAGACCCATCGTTGCATCTAGATGGCAGCTTGCTAGCTTTTAAAATCCCAGTCGCTACTCGCCAAAGTAGGAGGTGGAACAATGTTTTGTATAGTATGTTATGCCAATTGAGCTTGATGTCCCCTGCGACTATGGTCCCAAGCCCGCAGGTTCAACTACTCGATCCCTCTGGGTAGCTGGCTGTGACCAAGCAGTGACCACAACCTTGCCCCTTGTCAGCTCTACTGTACACCTGGGAATTCTGATCATTCACATAAACTTATAGGACCATTGTCTGCCAACCCTATACATGTTCTTGGATACCCTCCCCATTTCATAGACATATCTAATCGTTTAGCCTGTCCACCCATCTATCCACCCATATACCCATGTTTGCCTTCACTGACAACACACTGAAGATGATCTTTTTATGTCATCTGTCTTCCCCTGTGTGTGTGTCTCTGCATCTATTCTGGTGTTTTTAACACTTAGTAGTGATTAGGTTGTGGATCTATGCTACACTGGTACAATTGCAACTGATGTATTGATTACATTGTATTAGATTCCATTATGGACAATGATTACATTACTCTGTATTCTGTGAAAGATCATTATATTATATTATACTATGGAAAGTAAACTGTTCTACCCAAGACCAACTGACCTACTCACATGCAACTACTCCAAGACAGCAACTAGACTAGTGTTTGCTCAAATAAATGGGAACCAAAGCCTAGCCAAACTGACACACAAAATTAACCACCATACTACCTCAGGGATTAATATTCCAGTTATTTTGTATTTGCCTCATATTTAATACTAGACTGTCAATCCCTTAAAGATAGGTGCCGACTCTTCCCTTTCTCTCAACACCAGTGGAGGGGAACTCTCATTTATTGATATAAGCAGGAACATGTTATTTCAATCCACACCAAAAAATAAGTAAATAAAACCCTGCCAGGTGGCTATTGTTAGATCCCATTTTCAGATAAGGATGCCAAGGCTCAGAGAGGTCGAGTCACTTGGCAAACTTGCTCAGGCTTCTGCAAACCCAGATAGAAAAGATGCCCAGCCCCAAACCCCACCTCAGGGAAAGGGCACATGGCTTAGGGGCAGATATGCCTTTGTGGAGGGAGAAAGGTGCCTGTACTGGAGCAGACACAGGGCCAGTTTCAGCCCCTGCTTGCTCCTTGGCCAGGAGTGTTTGTACAGAGTATATTATACCCATCCATATTTAGATACCCTGCAGCTGCTGATCCCACCTGGGTTCTGCTGACCCCAGGCCACAGCTTTGGTCCTGCCTGTAGTGAAAGCTCAATGTGTATTGAGTAATTCAGTGGAAGGACATGTAGAAGACTGATTTAGTCCTTATTAAACTAGTTCCTATGACACTGGTGGTTTACTATTAGAATTCTCACCTTCCATGTAGGAGGCCCAAGTTTGATTTCTGACCAAAGCATGTCATGTGCAGTCACCACCCATCTGTCAGTGGAGGCTAGAGTATGGTGATGTTGTTGAACAGGTTTCAGTGAAGCTTCCTGAGTAAGACAGATTAGGAAGAAAGGCCTGGTGATCTACTTCCAAAAATCAGTTATAGAGACCGTACGGACTATGATGATCTGATCCAAAACCCATCATGGGATTGATTTAAGACCATTGTGTGTGGGGTTGCCATGAGTCAGAAGCTAAGATGATGACAGGTAACAACAATAGGATGGTTCTAGTCTTGATCTGACTTCCACTTAGCAGGTGACCCTGGGCAAGTCACTTTCCTTCTCTAGGTCTCAGTTTCCTCATCTATAAAACAAGGAGGCTGAAGTCAGTGATGTCTCAGGTCTCATCTGGGATGTGGTGATTTCTCTGATTCTCTTGTCTTCCTGATGCCCCTTCCCTGGCTTCTGTGATGGGTGCCCTGATGCAATCCTCAGCTTTCTTTCATTCTCCCCAGAGGAGGAGAACCAAGGTGGTACCATATTCCGGAGGCCAAGGAAGAAGAAGGTTTTGAGACAGAAGGGATAGATCAGAAGGACCAGGCAGAGCACTAGGGGGTGAGTCAGTAGGATCAGGCAGTGAAGCAGTGATTCTCAAACTTCAGTTTGCACCAGAAGCTTCTGGAAGACTTGCTAGACACGGATTTCTTGTCTCTACATCCAATGCATTTGATTTAGGTCTGTTGGGGCCTGAGAAGCTGCATTTCTGGGGACCTTCCTTTGAGAAACATATAGAAGAGAAGTCTAGAAAGCGGAGGTGTGGAGGGGGCAGGAAGAAAAGATCTCAGGAGGAGCTGCTTTGGGGCTCGAGCCAGAAAGAAACTCAGGATGAGAAACATCAGCAGGGAGGACTGCAGCTCAAGAGTGTAAACTGACTGTGCACTGGACTACCCCTTGTGGGGCTTTGAAAGCAAGCTGCTAGCATTTTTCTACCTGGGGAAGATGGCCACAGGTGGACCTTAAGCCTGTGCAGAAAGCCAGCCCCTTACAGCACAGCGGTCAGCCAGCACATCTAAAGGATCGAGTGGCTGGGGTTTGAATTTATCATCAGATCTGATTATAAAAATGAACACTGATGCCTAGAGCTTATCTAATTATTTTAAACACAGCAAAGGCTTTTAAGAA
>NW_006921608.1:15571544-15581199 GCF_000298275.1 Orycteropus afer afer | reverse complement strand
GCAGGCTTCTGGTTATCAGTAAATGCCTTAGGCACTATGCCACCAGAGCTCCTCCATGAGAGACTATTAAGTGAAATTTAGGAACTCTGGTGGTGTAGTGAGTAAGGCATTTGGCTGCTAACCAGAAGGTCAGTGCTTCAAACCCACCAACTGTTTCTTGGAAGAAAGATGAGACAATCTACTTCCATAAAGATTTACAGCCTTGGAGACCCAATGGGATCACTATGAGTCATAATTGACTTGATAGCAGTGAGGTTTGATTTCGTTTGGTGGTATAGTGGTTAAAGCATTTAGCTGGTAACTAAAAGGTCAGGGGTTCAAAACCACAAGCCCTTCATGGGAGAATGATGAGGCAATCTGCTTCCATAAAGATTTATAGCCTTGGAAACCCTATGGGGCATTTCTACTCTGTCCTATAAGGTTGCTATGAGTTGGAATATGCAACTTTTGGTAATATACCACATTTAATATAAAAGGAAGAGAAAAAACATATACTTATTTTGGTTCACTTGTGCATGACTTTGGAAGGATACATAAACAAGAGCAACAGTTATCTGTGGGGGCTGGGAACTGAGCAAATGGGGAACAGAATAGGAGATTTTCACTGTGCTTCTTTGCATCTTTCATAATTTTTTAAACCATATAAAAGTTCTACCTATTCAAAAAATTAAATTTTACATTTCCCCTGCTATCCAAAAGTAGAGTATTCTAAAGAAACCTTTCAAAAACCAAAATGGCAGAAAGTGAAGAAACAATTACTACTTAGTTATATAGGAAAAAATTTTGAGCATCCCCAGATCCTCAAAATAACCTACCAGATCAAACCAAATAACACATAAACTCTAAAAACCTGACATATAGTGTTCACAGACACAATTCAAAGCAATAGCTGCTTGTTGCTGCAATGCCGAGTGTAGCTATTGGGGAAGGAGTTTGGCGACACCACTCTTGCTGCTTGGGGTGTGTTCTTCCTCTTTAACAGCTCACTGCAAAACAGACACGAATGCTAGTTTCACTTTTTGCCTTTTTTTGTAAAGGCAAAAATCTGCTTTGGATTTCTTTTGGTTAGCAAAAACAGGTACCAATGTAAGTCTTTCAGAAAAGTGAGGTGGCATAAAGTGAACTTTTATTGATTTTCTTATCTTGAACCATCCCTACATTCCTGGAATAAATCCCATTTGGTCATGGTGTATGACTTTTTTAATGTGCTCTTGGACTCTGTTACTTGTATTTCATTGAGGATCTTTCCATCTGAGTTCACAGAAGACATTGGCTTGCAGTTTTCTTTTCTTGTGGTGTCTTTGCCTGGTTTGGGTGTCAGGGTTTTATTTGCTTCATAGAATGATTTAAACTCTTACATCTCTATCTTTTGGAAGAGTTTAAACAGTATTGGTGTCAATTCTTCTCCAAATATCAGTGAAGCCATCTGATCCTGGACTTTTTTGGTTGTTGGGAGGTTTTTGATCACTGATTTGATTGCATCCCTAATTGTGGGTCTGTTGAGACTTTCTATTTCCTCTTGAGTCAGTTTTGGTAGGTTGTGTGCTTCTAAGAGTTTGTCCATTTCAGCTAGATTATCCAGTTTATTGTCATACCATTGTTCTATTCTGTCAGAATTATCTTTATTTCTATCAGGTCAGTTGTAATATCCCCTCTTTCATTTTCTATTGTGATTATTGACATCTTTTCTCTGTCTAGTCTAGCTAAAGATTTGTCAATTATATTGATCTTTTCAAGGAACCAATTTCTGGTTTTATTGATTCTCTCTATTGTTTTTCTGTTTTTGATTTTATTTATTTCTGCTCTGCTCTTTGTTATCCTTTCTTCTGGTAAGTTTTGGCTTGGTTTCCTCGTCTCTTTCTAGTTGCTGAAGTTGTTGAGTTAGGCTGTTAATTTGAGATCTTTCTCTGTTTTATGTAGACATTTATTGCTATAACTTTCCCTTGGAGTACTGCCTACACTGAATTATAAGTTTTGGCATGTTGTACTTTCATTTTCATTTGACTCTAAGAAATTTGTGATTTCTGTTTTGATTTCTTCCTTGACCCATTGGTAATTTAATAATGTGTTGTTGAGCTAACATATGTTTGTGTATTTTCCGGATTTTTTTCTGTTAATGATTTCTAGCTTCACTCCATTGTGATCAGAGAAAATACTTTGTATGATTTCAGTCTTTTAAAACTTACCAAAACTTGTTTTATGACATAAAATGTGGTCTATCCTGGAGAATGATCCATGTGTACTGGAGTGTTCTATATATATATCTATTTAGTCTAGTTGGTTTATAGTGTCATTCAGGTCCTCTGTTTCCTTGTTGATATTCTTTCTAGATGTTCTGTCCAGTATTGAAAATGGTGTATTAAAGTCTCCAACTATTATTGTAGCAGTGTCCATTTTTCCCTTCAGTTCTATCAGTGTTTATATATTTAGGTCTCTCAATGCTGGGTACATACATATTTATGATTGTTAAGTTTCCTTGATTAACTGACCCTTTTATCACTATATAATGTCTATCTTTATCTCTTCGATATTTTGTCTTAAAGTCTCCTTTGTTTGATCCTGAGATTGCCTCCTCAGCTCTATTTTGGTTATCATTTGCATGGAATATATTTTTAATCCTTTCAATTCAACCTATTTGTGTCCTTGGATTTAAGGTATTTCTCCTGTAAACAGCATATAGTTTTTATTTTTTCTTTTAATTCATTCTGCCACTCTCTGCCTTTTGATGATTGGAGCATTTAGTCCATTTGCATTCACTATATTTACTGTTAAGAAATTACTTGCTTCTGCCAGTTTGTTATTTGCTTTCTGTGTCTTAACCTTCTTTGTCTTTGTCCTTTAGTACTGCTTGTGTTTGTGTTTTGTTGGTTTATTGCAGTGAGTCTTTTTGGTTCCCTTCTCCTTTCCTTTTGTATATAGTTTATATGTATGAACCATGAACCATGTTTGTTATATATGTTACCATGAATATTACATTTAAGACCTTGTATTTATAACAAACATATCTGTCCTGGAGGAAGTGCAGCCAGAATGCTCCTTGGAAGCGAGAATTGCCAGACTTTGTCTCACCACTTTGGTCACGTTGTCAGAAGGGACCATTACCTAGAGAATGATATCCTGCTTGGTAAGGTGGAGGGTCAGAGAAAAAGGGGACGGCCTTCACCGAGATGGACTGACACAGTGGCTACAACTGTAAGCTGAGCTATAGCAAGGATTGTGAGGCTGGTGCAGGACTGGGCAGTGTTTTGTTCTGTTGTTCATAGGGTAGCTGTGAGTCAGAGCCAACTTGATGGCACCTAACAACAAGAGCAACAAGAAAACCTAGCCTAAGACATTGCCTGAATGTTTTCTTTGGTGAAGTGTCTGTCATGTCCTTTGCCCATTTTTTAACTGTGTTGTTGTTATTATGTGCTGTGCAGTTGGACCTGACTGATAGCGACCCCTCCTTGGGTTTCCAAGGTGGTATCACTACAGAAGTAGATTGTCTCATCTACTGCCAGCCTTCTAGTTAGCAGTCAAATGCCTTAGGCATATGCCACCAGAGTTTCCACAAGGGTGCGGTGTATCTTATTTACATCATTAACAAGCTACCCAATCCCCTTGGTGGGCCACAAGTACCTCACATTTGCATAGTCCCACCCAGTCATCTGGTGGAGTCACAAAAACCATGCTAGAAGGGCCATACCAAGTAATTCCCTGCACCATAGCAGCAGAGATTTCCAAAACAAGGGCATAGGGAAAATTGTTGCAAAACCTGAGGGGGGTTAGAAGATATAGAGGCTCTGTGTTCACTGTGTTATGGAAGAGTTTACACTTGGTGTTACCTAAGACCTTACAGAGGAGACACAGAACCTATGCTTTCAAGAAGAAGGAGATTTTTCTTTCATCTGGGAACTTTCCAACCACCAGAACAGCTTGTAAAGGAAACTAATTGCATTCTCAGGCATGAAGGATATTAAGATATTAAGAGGGATTGTGCATAAAGGGTTAATTAAGTTCTAATCTGCAAACCTTCACATTCCAGGATTCAGTGGAGGTACCTGCAATTAGGAAATAAACAGGATGATAAGGATGTTCTCCCCTAGGGGGGGGAAAAAAAAAAGAGCAGAGCTAAGGAGCTAAGTATTTTCTTTCCAGGACAAATCTTCTGTAGGAGTCTTTGAGATCACATTTATTAATATCTTACTTAAAAATGAGGTTCTTCTGTGGAAATACAAAAGCACTCAAGCAAATTTAATGAAGCAATTTCTGTGTCATAAAAAAGTCAAGGGAGAAACTGAGAAATTATTACTGGCTGGCAACATACATAATTGGCTCAATCCCTGGGGTATACTTCTGGCAATGTTAATTGAATGAATGAATGAATGATTTCGGGTAAATTACATTACCTCTTTTGGTTAACTCATGTAGAGCTTGTACCCTATGAAAATCACTAGACCTTTATTAAAGATGGCTTAACAGCTATCATATAGCAGATTTTTTTAAACTGAAGTGGAATACTTTAAACGTATTTGTATTAAATTTTATCTTCTTCATTTAGGTTCATCATTCTAGTTTGTTAAGATCTTTTTTCTCCCTAACATAGCAAGTTAGGGTCACTTGCAAATTTGATAAAATGCTTTCTGTGTCTTTTTCCAAGTCATCATTGAAAATATTTTTAAAAATCTTACATTCTTTTATAATGATTAAAGAATAATCATCTTTACTTTCAAAAATTCATGGGTAAATATGAATTTCACTGTACTGAAAATGCAAGGCAAACTAGTTCAAAGAATTGCCTAAAACAATCTAGAAACATTCAATGTATTCTTGATAGGAAATATTATGGAGATTTGAGTTGCTTTGCTCAGTAAATACAAAGTTTGTGGAGAACAATATTCATCTTTTTAAAAAAACTGTTGTCAAAATATATGTAACATAACATTTGTGAGCTCAACATTTTTCATGTGTACATTTTAGCGACATCAATTATATTAATCATGTTGTGCACAATTGTTGCCAGATTTTCCATCATCAGTATGTCATCTTCTGCCATATTTGTAAGTAGTCTCTTTTTCTTTTTTGATTCACTTTGTATTCCCATTTCAGGGTGACGTAACTGTTACTTACAGACAGTGGGGAAGCATGTTCAAAGACTCCAGCAGTGTGTTACTTATTAATTTGCCATCATATATTTCTGAGTCATTAAAGCTGGTCCGGCAAACACAGTGTGTTAAACAGCCAGTATTCTAGGGTTAGAGATCAAAATGATGGTTGTAACTGTACTCTGCACTGCCTAGACTCGCGCTGTGGATGGGAATTGCATTCTAACCAGGGTATGAAACCAAGTCCCAGTCAGGTTTTCTGAAAGCCAAGAATGAGAACCACTAACTCAGAAAAGTCTTTCACTAGATCCAAGGAAGGCTGATTTTTAGGGAAAGATGAAAGGAAGGCATTGTGTGTGTTTTGGCTGCTCAGAGGATGATGGAACCTGAAAAGGGAGTAGGGAGTACCCCCACAGCTGGTCAATGAGTGAGAACATCAAAAAGGAAGCAGAGTGACCAGATGACAAAGGGCTGATGCATGGGAAAGGCCTGGGGGAGAAACCAGATGAATGTAAGCACATTCACCTTGAGCTCAGAACCAGGAGGTGCCTTCGGAAAGGCCTGATGCGTTGTGTATAGCACAGGGCATCCGGCCATACGAAGCCCTAGGAGGATGAGCCCCAGAGGCCCTCAAAATCAGGTTGGACCATAAAGTGAACTACAGAAGAATCTCATCCAAAAGGCTTGGACCTGGCAAAGGCTGCGAATGGCTGCTTTCCATCTCCAGCTCTTAATTCAATAAATGCTCTATCCATTTATCGATAAATATGTACTGAGAACCCTATATTGCCAGTGCTGTGTTAGGCCTCGAGAAAGTTGAAAGAATCCCTAATCTTTGAGATTTAGGGTAGCCAGAGAGGCATCTCCTCCTCCTGGAGGTACCATTCCCCATATATGCCCAGATGCCACTGTCTCTGTACCTGTCCTAATGTGACTGTCCCACCTACTCTTCTCTCCCAATCCAACTTGAATTTATCCCTAAAATGAAAAGGAAGAGGAAAATCATCAATTTTAACTAGACTTTTTTCTATACCCAAGTGGTTTAGTTCTGTTGTTGCTGTTTTTGTGTGTTGTTGAATTGATTTCAACTCATAGTGACCCCAAGTGACAGAGTAGAACTGCCCCATAGGGTTTTCTAGGCTGTAATCTTTTTTTTTTTTTTTTTTTGACTGTAAGAGAATAAATTTGTTTGTTAAGACCAGCCACTTGTGGTATTTCTGTCATAGCAGCTCTAGATAGCTAAGATAATGTATAACTCATTTAATTCTTACAAGACAGGTACCTACTAGCAAAGACACAGCACAGAGACACAGAAGGGATAAATATAGGTTGTAATCTTTACAGGAGCAAATCTCCAGTTTTTTTCCCTGCAGAGTCACTAGGTGGGTTTGAACTGCCAACCTTTAGGTTAACAGCTGAGCACTTAACCACTGCACCACCATGGTTCCTTGGTTTAGTTCTAATATACTGTTTTTTGCTTTATAATTTGCCTGGATGTTATCATTCATTCATTCATTCCAATATACTCAGTGAATACCTAGGGTATATAAGGCATCATTCTGGAAGCAAATACTGCATAGTCATGCCAGGGTCACATCTGTCTCAGTATATGTTATGCTCTATGGTTTGGTACAGATTCCACAGTCTCAAACTTGTCAGTGGGAGAATATCCATATAGCTTGGTGCCCATCTGGACTTGGGGCCAGCTATTGTCAGGAATCCTGACAAGGTTGATTTCCTAAGCTTTGCCTATAAAAAAAGAAGAACCCTCAGCCCGGGGAATGATCCCTTTGATGGAATGTACACCTTCCTGAGATGATGGGGGGCTCTAGATCTGACTCCACGGCAGAGTCTTTTTTTTTTTTTTTTTAAGTGCCCAGAGACCTTGAGACTCCTGGATGTTAGTCCCCTCTGCTGGCAGAAGGAAGCGACTGGTCCCATGAGAAGTTGAGCTTGGGGCAGCTCTTCCTGCTGGGAGAAAAGAAAGCCTCAGATACCAGCAAGCTTGCTATCTAGGCAACACAGAGTGAGTCTTCTGGGTAATTTTCAGACAGCTCTACTTATTGCACCATGTGGTGTGATCAACACAGACATGGTACCTGCTCCTGCGGGAGCAAGAGGTACTCCATGGAATACACACATGCGTGCCTTTGCCCCATCCTTTGTCTGTACCTTTGGATTTGTGCAATGGTCAACACTTTGCCTGTTACGTTCAGGTGTGGTTATAGTGCAAGGGCAAAGACAGGTTCCTTTGGGTAGTGCCAGGTCTCACCTGAAAGATAAGACCATTTTCTGGATCAACTCCATGTGCAAAAGCCCTTCCTTATAGGCATTAGAGGGAGCTCTGGTAGCGTAGTGCCTAAGGCACTTGACTGCTAACCAGAAGGCTGATGGTTCAAACCCATCAGCCACTCCTCGGAAGGAAGACGAGGCAATCTACTTCCATAGTGATACTGCCTCGGCAACCCAAGGAGGGGTCACTATGAGTCGGGTCCAACTCAAGGGCACATAACAACAACAACAACAACATAGGCATTAGAAAGCTACAAGTAGAAATTAAGTTCTACGAGGGCAGGAAGTTTTCACCCGAGTGTAGCAGATACTCAATAACTATTTGTTGGATGGATGGATGGAAATTGGCATGAAATGGAGAGACCTGGGTGAGTTCCAGGAAGAAATCTGCCTTTCTCAGTTTTCACCTTGGATGGGTGGATGGATAAATGGGTGAATGGGTGAATGATGGCTGTATGCATGCATGGGTGGGCAGGAGGATGACTATAAACTGAAGAAATGGAGAGGCCTAGGAGACTTGCAGGAAGGAATTTGCCTTTCTTGGTCTTTACCATATGAATGATAAATACTCTAGGAGTATCTCTGGAGGAATATTTGAAAAACTTCCAGCCTGTGACCACTAGGGAAGGAGTTCTTGCCTGTTTTGGGGACCACTACACTAAAGGAGGTGCCCTGTACCCTTGAGGGTCCGGGTGGGCTTTACTGAAAGACTCCAAAAGACAAGTGAAACCAAGTGTACTGAGGTAGGACCACTTGGTCCTTGTTTGCAGGTTCTGAGTGATGGTTATGAACTTTTTGTACTTTTGTTTGATAACAAGATGGATTATTCTGATAGATTTTCTAATGTTAAACCAATTTTTGCATTATGGGGACAAGCTCTTTATGATCATAGATATTGTACTTTTTAACACCCTGCTAGATTTATTTTACTATTTTTGTGTCTAGACTTATAAGTGAGAGTAGCTAATATTCTCTATCATTCTCTCTCTCTCTCTCTCTCTCTCTTTTTTTACTGTTTGGTTTTGGTATCAAAGCTCAGTTAACTTCATGAAAAGAACAGATTTTATAAATATGAATTATCTCTTCCTTAAAGACCTGGTAAAACTTGCTGATAAAACCATCTGGACTTGCTGCCATCTATAGAGAGGACATATTTGACAACTAGTTTAATTTCTTTAAGAGCTATTAGTCTATTCTAGTTTTCTATTTCTTCTTGAGTCTATTTTAATAATTTATATTGTTCTTAAATATCATCTAATTTGTCTACATTTTCAAACTTATTTCAAACTTACAGTTCATAATACTGAGCTATGATTTAATAGGGGGCATGGTATTCTTCAACAATAAGCGTCCAGTGTTTTGTTCCCACTGATCATAAAGCTCTTAGGAACATTGAGACCTGGGGGATGGGTGTCTGGGGAGTGAAGAGGGTGGAGAAGTCTCTATTTACTCTTCAGTTTCCATGCTAAGACCTAGCATTTCTAAAGAGCTTGAGAGTTTTGCAAAGCACCCATTGCCTGTGTCTTGTGTCTTCACAAAGCCCTTGAGAGAGATTTTATGATTATCTCCAATCTACAGAGAAAAAAAAATCTGATCAGCTATGTTAATTTATCCATGATTTAGAGACGAAGCCGGAAACCACTCCTAGATCACACCAGTTTAATTAGAAGATAATTTAAAGATCATCTAATTGAGGGTTCTTAACTTGAGGTCAAGGAGCCCTGATGACACAGTGTTTAAGAGCTCAGCTGATAACAGGAAGGTTAGCAGTTTGAAGCCACCAGCTACTCCTCAAGAGAAGATGTAGCAGTCTGCTTCCACAAAGATTACATACAGCCTTAGAAACCTCATGGGGCAGTTTCACTCTTTCCTATGGGGTTTCTATGAGTTGGAATTGACTTGATGGCAACGGTTTTTTCTTTTTTTCCACTAACGTATAACTGCCATTTTCTTCTATAATAATTATAAGCCACAAGCCACAGGAGTGTTAGCAGGATTTTGTCACCAATAGAAATCACAGATATTTTCATGGCATATTATAGCTGTCAGAGACAATTCAAAATATTGTTTATAGTCATCACTATGTCAAAATTACATTAATTAGAAGATTCACCTCTAGATCTTGCTATGTAATGTTATCTAAGGAAGGTGGTGCAAAATACTTCCTTAAAGCAAAATACTTCCTTAAAGATTTACCACCTTGGGTCACTATGAGTGAGAATTGACTCAATGGCAGTGAGTTTGGTTTTTTGTATGTATATATATATATATATATATAT
>NW_006921608.1:15508990-15571294 GCF_000298275.1 Orycteropus afer afer | reverse complement strand
ACTCATAGCAACCCCCCCCTTGTCTTTCCGAGGCAGTATCACTATGGAAATAGATTGCCCCATCTTCCTCCCAACTATATATAGTTATATATATATAACTAGATCCCAAATTTATTTTTTTCTATTTAATATCTTGATAACTATAGTTCAAATAATTGACCTCTATTATAATCCCTTGAATTTAATTATAAGCATTTAAAAACTTTTGAATTTTAAACCAATGAGTCATTGATTCACCAGACAGCCAAAGGAGCTGCTGGTATAAATAATGACTGAGAAGCTAGGCTGAGGAAACTGGGGATGTTATGGATTAAATTGTGCCCCTCCCCCCCAAATATGTTTAACTTCTGACTCCCATACCTGCAAATGTGATCTTGTTTGGGGAAATAGGTTTTTTTTTTTTTTTCCAGATATTATCAGTTAAATTAACCAAGTCATTCCTGAGTAGTGTGAGTCCTATTCCTAATCCCTTCTGAGTGACATTTTATAAAAGAGGACAGACAGGATAACAAAGTCACACACAGAGGAGGGACAGCATGAGAGGATCTGTCAACAAGCCAAGGAATGTCAAGAAATGCCCAGGGCTGCCAGAACCTGAGAGAAACAAGGAAGGATCTTCCCCTAAGCGAAGAGGACCACGTCTTTTCCTGCTGGAGGTCTTCCAGTTCTACCGGGGGCAGCCTCAGGTGGCTTTCTTTTCCTTGACAGTCTCGTCACTCTGTTTTCTTACTGCACTTCCAGTCAATCTTGACTTCCCCTAGAGTGGACAAAGAACGAGAGAGAGCAAAGCCCTACCAAAATCCTGAATTCAGGCATTGACCCTTCATAACTGTGAGAAAATACATTTCTGTTCTTTAAGGACAACACTTGTGATATTTTTGGGATATGGTAGCTCTGGAAAGCTAAGGCAGGGACCAGAGATCTTAAATTACTTTTCCAAGGTGAATGATCCATCACCAGCAGCCCAGGGATGAGCCCTTTTTCCCCTCCAACCATGCGGTCTGCTCTCATGCAGATGCGCTGCGGTGGTCAGGCAGTGGTCAGACCTGAGTCAGAGCTGGAACAAGGCCATCAACCAACCAGCCACCAGAGAAGCTGAGGGCAGAACACACATGAGACAGATATAATCCCTGTTTGCAAATGGCTGCCACGTAAAACTGCCACGTAAAAAGCAGCTAAAGCTTTATTCGTTCAACAAACATTCACCGAGTGCCTTGTGTGCAAATCCAACAGTATTCAGTTGGTGTATCTGGGGAACATCATGCTGAAATGCTCACTGGCAGCTTGATTTACAGTTTAAAATTGAGGAGAGAAGAGTAACCCTGAATGGTGTCCTAAACTAAGTACAACCCTGTGGTTATACCCTAAGGGAAGAGGACCACGTCTTTTCTTGCTGGAGGTCTTCTAGTTCTAACAGGGACAGCCTCAGGTGGCTTTCTTTTCCTTGACAGTCTCGTCACTCTGTTTTCTTACTGCACTTCCAGTCAGTCTTGACTCCTGAACCTTTTCAACCTGCCACCCATCTTTGTCAGCTTAGCTTTAGAAAAACAATAGCTAGTATTTAACAAGTTTGAATTCTGACTCTCCACTGTGTGACCATGAATAAGTAACTTAACTGCCCTAAACCCCAAAGAATTTATTTGTAAAATGGGGGCAATAATAGTACCTTCCTTCTACTGTTGTAATGAGGATGGAATGAGATAATGTACAAACAGGGTTTGGCACAGAGCCTGCCAGAGAGTAAGCATTCAATAAATGCTCATTGCTATTACTGTTGTTTTTTTAAGTTATCATTTAAAAGCACTTTGTAAATTGCAGTGGTGTTACGAATCCCACTAAACTGTGAGATCGTTGAAAGTAGGAATTTAGTCTTTCCAGCTCTGTGTTTGAATCACCTACATTATGATCTCTCAAGAAATATGTACTGAATGAATGAATGAATGAGAGAAGACATTTATTTATATTGTTGATATTATTAATTCTTATTTATCTATTTGAACATTACTGACAAATATAAAGCAGTATTCTTTTCTTCCAATCTTATATCAGATATTGGTCTTAGAAAAGAAATTTTGTAGAATTGTCTAATAAAATACATGAGTATTTTGGAAAATATGCATCATGAGTAAAATAAGTTATTAAATTTTTAAAATGTCAAATTTGTACCATCAAGTTCAGTCATTCAGACCATGCATTTTTGTTGAATGTCCACTCTGCAGCAGGCTTGATACGAGGAGTAGAAGCTTTGGTATTCTCTGGTACGTACTCTGGTGTTTAAGCACGTGGTTTATGCTAACAGTGATTTTATTAAAAGCTATTTCATATCTCACAAGACTGGAGGTCAGTGATTCCCAGTTTTGGCAGTAGTTCAGCTTTGCCATTGAGACTGGGGCTCTTCCCAGCTTTCAGCTGTGCCATCCTAGGAGAGTGGCATTTCTTCCTTAGGCTTGTGCCTTGCAGTCACAAGATGGCTGCCACAACTCCAAACATCACATCTTTCCATAGCCATGGTCAAGATGGGGAGCAAGGATTGGGAGGTAAAGAGCTTTTTTCATCTCTGGCTCACTGCTTTTATCAGGGATCATAATCTTTCCTAGAAGCTTCAATCGACTTCTTCTCATATCTCACTGGCCAAAACTGGATTGCATGCCCACTGTAATTTCCTAATCTGCAGAGTGGCATAATCATGACTGGCTCCAGGATTCATGACTGCTTTCTTGCTGCCTAAACAGCAGACGGCACTTGGAATCTTAGCAAGAAAACAGGAAGGGGAAAGGGAGAGAAATGATTGTAAATAGGCAACCACTAATGTTCACTCCACAAACCCTGATGGCACAGTGGTTAAACAGCGCAACTGCTAACTGAAAGGTCAGCAGTTCAAACCCACCAACCACTCTGCGGGAAAAAGACATGGTAGTCTGCTTCCGTAAAGATTACAGCCTTGGAAACCCTGTGGAGCACTTCTACTCCGTCCAGTAGGGTCACTATGAGTTGAAATTGGTTTGATGGCAATGAGTTTAGTGTCCACTGTGTTAAGCCATTAAAAAAAAAAGTAACACAAAAGGCAAGGAAGCTATAAATAATTAAAGTGAGAAATGGGAGAGCAACAAAAAAAGTTATGTAAAAAATAACTAAATAGTGAAAGAATGTCAAAGGCTTAAACTGTATTGCATTTTTTTTTTTTTTTAGCAAGTTAAAACTGTTATGGGATATGGGAATGCATTAAATGCAATTTGAAACTTAGAAGGTGAATACCATTTGCAAATCATGAAGCGGCAGACCTCTCATTCAAATCCATACACACTGTCCTTACGCAATAGCATTCTACAGTCTGTCCTAGAACCTCCATCCATTGGTTTTTGTTTCACCTGAAGAGCTATACAGAATAAACATCCACCTCCCTTTTTTTCAATTTGAATTTTTTTTCTGTTTATACAAGTAATATGTGCATTTGTATTTCTTCCTTAGTGAATTGTCTTCTCCATCCTCTGTTCCTTTTAATTTATTGGAGTCTTAGCCATCTTCTCATATCTCTGAAAAACTTTAGAAATATAAGCACGCAGGTGCATCTCTTTAAGTCCTTTTCCCAGGTCTGACATTTGAGAGGTAAAAAGAAAACTATAAGAGATCTTCAAGTCATGGCCTGGCACAGTTGTGTCCCAGGACCCTAGATAGGTGCCTATTTATTCCTTCTTTCATTCATGTATTTAACAAATATTTATTAAGCACCTGCTAGTTGAAGTATTAGGAGCTCTGGTAGCATAGTGCCTAAAGCACTTGACTGCTAACGAGAAGGCTGGCGGTTCAAACCCACCAGCCACTCCCCAGAAGGAAGGTTGGGCAATCTACTTCTGTAGTGATACTGCCTTGGAAACCCAAGGAGGGGTCACTATGAGTCGGGTCCAACTCAATGGCAAATAACAACAGTTGAAGTATTGAGAACACAGCAGTGAACAAAAACAAAAACAAAAAAACAAACTCATTGCCATCAAATTGATTCCAACTCATAGCAACCCCTATTGGGTTTCTGGGGTGGTAAATCTTTACCAAGTAGATTGCCCCATCTTTTTTCTGTGGAGCAGCTGGTGGGTTTGAACCACCAACCTTCTGATTAGCAGTCAATTGCCTTAGGTACTGTACCACCAGAGCTCCTTCAGCAGTGAACAAAATAGGCAGAAATCCCTGATCTCATGCATTTTCCTCTAGTAGAGAGATAGACCATAGGAGAAAAGAAAAAGTAAAATATAAGAGAAGGTGATAAGTGCTATGGGGAAAAATAAAACAGAGAAGATGAGTAGATGGGGGTACGGATGGGATTTTAAATAGCGTTGAAAGGTGACTTGGAGGAGATGAGGGTCAAGTCACTGATATCAGGGACAGAGCATTCCAGACACAGGCAACAGCAGGGCAAAGGTGTTGATAGGAACATGCCTGCAGCTTTGAAGAACAAAAAGGAGGCCACTGTGGCTCTCCGGAGTGACTAAGGGGCACAAGGTAGGGATGAGATCAGAGAAGTAACAGGTGGTCTTTGGAGGCAGTGGGCTAGTTTGGTAAGAACTTTGGCTTTACTCCACAGCAGATGGGAGCCATTGGAGGGTTTTAGTGGACATGTTCTGATTAAGGAATGACATGATCTGACTAAGCTTTTAAAGAATCACCGTGGCTGCTAGATTGAGTCTGTAGGAGGCAAAGGGATACACCAGTTAGGAAGCTAATGTCATATTCTGGGTGAGGGGTGGTGGTGGAATCAAACAATCTCTACTGTGTACTGAAGAACTAAGAATTACTTCACTAGTGTCACCTTTCCCAAAGCCTCCTTGAACAGTACCAACTTGCTGAAAATTTATAAATATAGCCTGTGATTACACATTAATGGAGCACATTAATGCAATGTAAAGTCATGCAGATTGTGCTGTTGTGTAGTGTGTGTGTAAATTTGTTGTTTCCTGTAGCAAAATGATGAAGTGTGTGAATTCTAGAGTCAGACTCTCTTCTAGATTTAAATCCTGGCTCTACTACTTATTAGCTATGCAACCTTAGGCAATTCCTTTAACCTCTCTGAGTCTCATTTTTCCCATCTATAAAATGGGGAGATGTTGAGGGGAGTAATGAGTACATGTAAAGCATTTGTTGTTGTTGTTGTTGTTATGTGCCATCGAGTCGGCCCTGACTCATAGCCACCCCTCCTTAGGTTGCCCAGGCAGTATCACTACGGAAGTAGATTGCCCAACCTTTTTCCCAAGGAGGGGCTGGTGGGTTTGAACCTCCAGCCTTCTGGTAAGCAGTCAAGTGCCTTAGGCACTACGCTACCAGAGCTCCTATGTAAAGCATTTAGCATTTAGCATACTGATATCTAATCATCACTGAATAGATATTAGCTACCATTGTAGATGCCTGTAAAGGTCAAGAACATCTCTATTTAGCTTATTTTCTTTAGAACCATAGCATGTTAGAGCTGGAAAGGAACTGAGACATCACTGAATCCAACACCTTCATTTCACAGGAGAAAAGAGTAAAATCTAGAGATTAAAAATGATGTGGCCAAAGAGGGGAAAAAGAGGAGGGGAATGGCCAGTGCTACCCAGCTGATGGCAGAGTGGGGACCAGAGCATGGGTTTCTTGACTCCCAGCCAAGTGCTCTCTCTGATATGTCATGTTGCTTTCAAATAATCTTAAACACAGTGCCAGGTGGGAATAGTAATAACAGCAATCAATGACTGGACTCTGACTTTGAGCCCAGCACTCTGTTAAATGTTACTCATATTCACTCATTTAATCCTCACAGCAACCTCATGAGATAGATACAATTATTATCCCATCTTGCAGAAGAGGCAATTGAAAGTTAGAAGGAGATAAAGTAACTTGCTCCAGGTGGAGAATGTGTGTGGTGTGGGAAACGTGCACAGGCCTGGGCATCAGGGAGCCTCACCACCATTACACTGTGTGCCCCTGGGAGACCCAGGTACCTTTTCCTTTTGTAGAATAAGGAAATTGAATCCAGTTTTTATGGTTCTTTTATAACTTTAAAATTTGCATATCCTAAGTGCTTTGTGATTATTGAATCTGTAAGAAATGCCATCCCACTTCATTAAGCTTGCTGTTTTATTAACTTATCTTCATCTTAATGATTAGCTGCATGAAAGACTATTTGTAGAATAGCCTAGAAACCAAAGTCACCAAGGCTGTGAAGGATTCCTGAAATGCTATTCCTGGCTTCCATAGCAACCCTATGGGCGTTAAGCACAATGGAGTCAACTATAGCAGTGGGATCTGAGAGTTTGCCCAAGCACTGCAAGTGATGAAGGGGCAAATAACTGATTCAAGAGTTTTCCTTTTGTGTGAAATACTGTCCCTGTGTGTTTTAGGGTGTTGAAACCTAAGCCAAACTCAGTAAGAATGGAGGAAATGAAGTATTGCATCAAAGTGGAGAGAGAAGATATTTCCAAAAGACTTGGAGAATGAGTACAATCAGGTATCTAAAGAAGTCACTAAGGAGCTATAGTGGTGTAGTGGTGAAGGCAATGGCTGCTAACCAAAGGGTTGGTGGTTCGAACCCACCAGCAGCTCCACGGAAGAAAGATGAGACAGTCTGCTTCTGTAAAAATTTACAGCCTTGGAAACCCAATGGGAGTTGCTATGAATCAGAATCAACCAATGGCAATGTGTTTAGTTTTTGAATGGTTAAGGCATTTGGCTGCTAACCAAAAGGTTGGCAGTTCAAACCCACCAGCCACTCTCTGTGGGAGAAAGATGTGGTAGTTTGCATCCGTAAAGGTTTACAGCCTTGGGAAACCTATGGGGTAATACTACTCTGTCCTATTACTATGAGTCAGAATTGACTTGAAAGCAGTAAATTTCTTTCTTTCTTTCTTTTTTTAAAGGGAGTTGCTATAGAGTAGAAAGGGGAATACAAATATGGAGTTTTCAGGGGAGGTTAGTACATTTGGCCTCATTAAAAAAAAATTATTATTGTAGTAAATATATAGGTAACAAAGCATTTGTCATTTCAACAATCTTCACGTGTACAGTTCAGTGACATTAAATATGTTCATCAAGTTGTTCAACTATCACCACTAACTGGTCCCAAATTTTTCATCACCTTCATGGCTGAGTTTTTTTTGTTTTTTTTTTTAATAGAACTTGGAGGGAGCATGCTTCGAGGTGAGCTTTGTGAGGAGGACTGAGCATGCCTAGCTGTAGTTGGGGTCCTTAGCAGGAACCCACAGTGGTGGATGGGTAAAGCAGCAAGAAGGCAGATGTTGAGATCTTGAGGGAGCCCTTAGGGGCAATGCAGGAAGAAGACCTCTCAAAAAGAGACATGGACAGACATATGCAAACCTATGTTCACTGTGGGAGCTCTGGTAGCGTAGTGCTTAAGGCATTTAACTGCTAACCAGAAGGCTGGTGGTTCAAACCCATGTTCATGATAGCATTATTCACAATAGCAAAAAGATGGAAACAACCTAAGTGCCATCAATGGATGCATGGATAAACAAAATGTGGTACATAATACATTAGATTACTATGCAGCCATGAAGAATAATGATGAGTCCTCTAAACATCTTATAATATGTATAATTCTGGAGGACATTATACTGAGTGAAATAAGTCAATTACAAAAGTACAAATATTGTATGATTGCATTTTTGTAAGAAGACAAGAATAGATATATATACACAGAGACCAGTGGTAGCACAGTGCCTAAGGTATTTGATTGCTAACCAGAAGGCTAGAGGTTCAAACCCACCAGCCACTCCTCGGAAGGAAGGTTGGGCAATCTACTTCTGTAGTAATACTGCCTTGGGAACCAAAGGAGGGGTCGCTATGAGTCGGATCCGACTTGACAGCAGTGAGTTTGTTTTTTTTGGTTTAGTGCTCATTGGTATTTACCAGGGATGGGTGTGTAGAAGGGAGAAAGAGGGAATCACTCTTGAGATAGTAGATATGTATTTTTCTTTCCTTTTCCTTTTTTTTTTTTTTTTTTGGTGACTTGGATGAAAGTTAACAAAGCAAATTGGTTTTCCATTCAACAATCCATACAGATTCTGTTTTGTGACATTCACTGAAATCCCCACAATGCAACAGCATTCTTCCTACTTCCTCCCCACAGCCACTCCTTTCCTTAATGCTTCCTTCTCGTGCCCTTCTGCCTTCATTGCTCTATGCCTGGGCAAATGCTGCCTTCCTGCTCTCATGTGGTTGATTGTTCTAATGGGTGTATACCCTTCTAGTGTAACTGTTCACTTTATAGGAATGTCTATGATTGGCTGAAAATTTGAGCCACAGGCGTTGAGTTCAGTTACCATCTTGAAGGGTGTCTAAAGGCCATAATTTTGTGGGTTACACTAGTCTTTATCTGACCAGTAAACCTGGTCTTTTTTTTTTTTTTTTAACATTTTGAGTTTTGTTCCACATTTTTCTCACACTGTAGCTGGAACTTCCTATTATGAGCCCTTTCAGAGTAGTCAGCAGTGGTAGCTGGGTACCATCTAGTTCTTCTGCTCTCAGGGTCATGGAGGCTGGGGTTCATGTGGTCCATTAGTCCTTTTGACTAATTTTTTCCTTGTGTCTTTGATTTTCTTCACTCTTCAATGCTCTGGACAGGAAAAGACCAATAGTTGTACCTTAGATGGCTGCTCACAAGCTTTTAAGACTTTAGTTGCTACTCACTAAATAAGGTGCAGAACATTATCTTTGTGGACTATGCTATGCCAATTGACCTTAGTGCCCAAGATTATAGTCCTGAGCCCCCATGCCCAGTGACTCATTCCCTCAAGATATTTGGTTATGATTAAGAAATCGTCATAAGTTTGCCCCTTGTATGGTCTACTACATTAATGGATATATTTGCAGCACATATAAATACATAGGTAGAGATATCCTCTGTCAAACCTGTATATATTTGTGGCTGTGGTCTCATTCATCTTCCCACTCCTGTTTAGCTTGAGTGTCTATCTATGTATCCACTCATAAATTGTTGTTATTGCAGGATTGTGTATGCAATAGTGTTCACCTTTGCTGTCTTTAACTCTTGTGCTCCTCCCTGTGTCTTCTACTACCTTGGTCATTTTGTGATGACCTTATCCTTATTGTGTGTTGCCTTTCCCTTCCCCCAAGTTAATATGTATCTACCCTCTAGTTAGTGATTTACTCCTCCTCTCTCCTCCTACCCCTGATAACCTTCATAGAATTATTTTTTCTGTGAGTAAACCTTCTCTTAATTTTTTACCGTAGTGGTCTCATACGATATTTGTCCTTTTGTGATTGACTAATTTCACTCAGTATAATGTCCTCTAGGTTCATCTATGTTATGAGGTGTTTTGCAGATTCATCGTTATTCTTTAACAGTGCGTAATATTCCACTGTGTGTGTGTACTGTCGTTTGTTGATCCGTTCATCTGTTGATGGACATTTAGGTTGTTTCCATATTTTGCTATTGTGAATAATGCTGCAGTGAACATAGGTGTGCATATATCTGTTCATAGACACTTATTTTTAGTGATGGGAAAGGTAACATTGAACATGAGTGAAGTGCACAAAGCTTGACCAAGGTAAATGGGGTCACTAAGACATGCATAAGAAAAAAGGATGTTTTTGATAAAGGATATGACAAATGCAATTTTACAACACCAACAACAATAAAAAAATGTGTGTGGTTACACAAATATATATATTGTTGTTGTTATGTGCCATTGAGTCAGCCCCGACTCATAGCAACCCCTCCTTGGGTTTCCGAGGCAGTATCACTACAGAAGTAAGATTGCCCAACTTTCCTTCTGAGGAGTGGCTGGTGGGTTTGAACCGCCAGCCTTCTGGTTAGTAGTCAAGTGCCTTAGGCACTATGCTACATATGCATATGAATATGAATGTGTAGGTACATATATGTGCAGAGATAGAGGTATCTATAGGCATATGTACACACAGGTATGTGTCTGCATGCATGTATGTTCATATAGATAATAAACCATATAAGGGAAACAGTTACAGACATAATCAAACACTTTGCAAGATTGGTTTTCTGGGTTTGAAGGCTTAAGATCATAGTCTTGTGGGACAACTCAGTTAATTGGCATAATATAGTTCATAAAGTGTAGGTTCTACATCCCAATGTGGTGAATAGTGTCTGAGGTCTTAAAAGCTTGTGAGGGACCTTCTAAGATACGGCCATCTAGCATTGTTCTCTACTTGTCCAGAATAAAACATAAAGAAGGAAATCAAAGACTCAGAGAAGAAACTAGTCTCCTGGAATGATGACCTCATCTTCTCTGAGACCAGAAGAACTATATGGTGCCTGGCTACCATTTCTGACTGTTCTGATCAGGACCACAATGGTGGAGCCTGATAGAATGGGTGAAAACTATGGAACAGAACTCAAATTCTTAAAAGGTCCAGACTTACTGGACTGGTTGAAACTAGAGGATTCCCTGAGACTATTGCCCCTGAGATACTCTTTTAACCTTAAACCAAAATTGTCTCTTGAGATAAACAACAGATGGACTCATAAATAAGGAATATCACCTGTGAGTAATGAGCTCCTTTAAAGAATCGTCTATGTCAGACCAAATGGTCAAAAATTACTCTGAAGCAAAGATGAGAAGGTAAGGGGGCAGGGAAACTACAGTACTGGAAATGGTACAATCAGAACAGAATGAATGAGAATGATTACCTATAATGAAAAATATAACCAATATCATTGAATAATTTGTGCAGAAATTGTTAAATGGTGACTTAATTAGCTGTATAAGCATTTACCTTAAAACATAATAAAATATGAAAAGAGAGAAAAGAAAAACAAAAACATAGACACACACACATTACTGGGATCAACATACTGCTGCCACCATAACTAACATCTATGAAGCAGGTGACCATACACTAGAACACTGAGTCTCACCACTGGAAATAACCTCTCCAGCTTGCTTCATCCTTTGTATTACCTAATTCTTGCCCAGACCCTAGCTTCAAGAGAGTCTGGGAAATGTGTTTTTTGGTTTTTAGCCTCTGCAGTACCGGAAGATTCATAGAGGTGGAAATGAATGCTAAGTGCCAATTAGCATTCAATAAATACTTATTTTATTTCAAATTTAAATTAAACTGGTAGAACAATGAAGGTAGAAGAGTTGGACACCTAATAGGAATAATTTGAAAGGGTCCAATCACTGAGCTAAACTGTCTGCTGTACACCCTGAAGGTCCCTCAGGAAGACCCAGTCTTGGACTAGATAACAAAGGGGTAGAAACCACAAGTCCTAAAGACAAAGGTTAAAATTCTCTCTGGTGCCTTCTGTATTAGTGTATAAATAGACATTAATTTGCACCCACTGTGCTGAGAAAATGAGACCAAGATGAACTTCAAATGAACTTCAACAGAAGGGAAAGCAAGGTGGAGGGCAGGCCTGGAGAGACTGGCTTTGAGTTGGGGCAGGGATGAAGAAGAGTAAAGTTTAGGCCAAGTTAGGAGTTCTTAGATCATGCCTTAAAGGAGGATGAGCACATCCAAAATCATTCATTGGCTCCCCATTGGCTCCTTAATGACTTCTTGTGTGCAAGACATATGCAGTACTCCCCACCCAGCTCTGCCTCTCTCCATCTTGTCCTTTAAGATTCAGCCCTACCATACCACCTGCAGTTACTCATGTACACTTCACTCTGTTCTGGCCTCCAGGCTTTTGCTCATGCTATCCCTTCACCTAAAATGCCCACCCTCTCTCCACCTACTCGTCCTATAACTCAACTCAGTTATCACTTGCTGCAGGAATCATCTCCACACCCCACTGACATCATGTTCACATACATATGGGGATCAGTACTCTCCTCCAGGCTCTAGATGCTCATGGTTTTCATATCCCTTATGAATCTATCTTCTCTACTAGGTTGTAAACTCTTCCCAGGCTGAGACTGGTTCTTTATACTGTGTCCCCATCACCTAATAAAAATAAGGATGTCCGCACTCTGGGGAACATCTAGGTCAATTGGCATAGCATAGTCCATAAAGACAATAGTCTACATCCTACTTTGGTGAGTAGTGACTATGGTCTTAAAAGCTTACAAGCAGTTATCTAAGATCCAACTGTTGGTTTCTCCTCATCTGGAGCAAAGAAGAGTTAACAAAATCAAAGACTCAAGGAAACAATTAATCCAAAGAACTAATAGACCATGTGAACCATGGCCTCTATTACCCTGAGACCAGAAGAACCAGATGGTGCCTGGCTACTACTAGTGACCACTCTCATCAGGATCACAATAGAAAGTCCTGGATAGAGAAGGAGAAAAAAAAATGTAGAACAAAATTCAAAATCTTAAAAAGGACCAGATTTATTGGGCTGACAGAGACTGGTTGAACCCTCAAGACAGTGGCCCTTAGACAGACACCCTTCAAGCCTGGAAATGAATCCACCCTCAGAGATCAACTGTCAGCAACAAAATAGGCCTACAAAGTGAGTAATAATACCAAGGACAAACATACTCCTCAGTACAATCAACCACATGAGACCAATAGGGCAGCATTTGCCCAAAAACAAAGCTCAGAAGTCAGGAAGGGGCGAAAAAAGGACAAATGTAATTGGGAAAACCAGAGAGGAAGTAGGAGTGCAGTTACATTGAGGAGATTGAAACCAATGTCATGAAACAAAATATGTAAGTTGTTGAATGGAAAACTAATTTCCTCTTTAACTTTCACCCAAACTACAATAAAAAGTTAAAAAAAAAAAAAAAGATAGAGGGTCTCCTATAGTGTTTGCAAGGAGACTGGTGATACAGTGGTTAAGCACTTGGCTGCTAACCAAAAGGTAGGCGGTTTGAACCCACACAGTGTCTCCATGGGAGAAAGACCTGGTGATCTACTGTGTGAAGATTACAGCCAAGAAGACCCTCTGGAGCAGTTCTTCTCTGTCACATGGGGTTGCTATAAGTTAGAATCAACTCAGAGACACCCAACAACAACAACAATAATGTTTACAACTCAGCTGAACCAAAATGATTAGAGAAGTGACTCCAAAGATAAACTGCACCTTTGCTTGTACAGGGGGTGGAAACTTCTGCCTCATGGCATAAGAAACGCTTTGCACTTGGGACCATGGTGGCAGGGGACATCAAGCTCAACTGGCATAACATACTACACAAAAACATTGTTCCACATCCTACTTTGGTGAGTAGCAACTGGGCCACATAGGTGCAATGATGGGTCTCTTGTTTAGAGCAAAGAAGAATGAAGAAAACCAAAGATGTATGGAAACAATTAGTCCAAGGGACTGGTGCACTATGCGATCCTCAGCCTATATGACCATGAGACCAGAGGAACTAGATGGTACCCAGCTACCACTGTTAACCACTTGGAGGGAAATCTATGTAGGAGATTCTGGATAATGTGGGAGAACAATGTGGAAGAAAACTCAAAATCACACACACACACAAAAAGAACCAGGTTTGCTTGTTTGATAGAGCCTGGTGGAACCCCTGAGACTATGGCCCCTAGGTGCCCTTCAGGTCTGGAATTGAACCCACTCCTGTGGCTCCAGCCAAACAAAATATAGGCATATGAGCTGAACATTTCTATTAGGTAGATACATTCCTTGGACTGACCAATCATGGGAGAATAGAAGAGCAGTGTATGCACAGGGAGATAGCACCGGAGGGGGCGTGTAGGAGAACATGGGAGGGAGGGACACAGGGAAGATGTAACTATGGGGAGGAAGTGGTTAGAGAGCTGTTGCATTGTGGGAAATTGCAGTCAATGTCATGAAACAAAGTGTATGTGAGCTGCTGTATAAAAAATGAATTTGCTCTGTATGCTTTCACCCAAAGCATAATAAAAATGAAAAGAAAACAGCAAAGATTCAAATAAGAAATATATCAATACTTTTTGAACAAAAAACACAATTTAGACTATTTAAAAAAAAAAAAAAAAAAGGAAGAAAGAAACTGTTTGTATCCATGTGTGCCTGCCCCCCAACCCCTTCCAGGGATGGGACTCGAAGTTTCTGCATCTGGAGATGCACATGGCATTTCGGGCCTTGTCCTCCTGCTTCTCATCTCTCTTGGCCTAGCTTTGCCTTGCTATTCACAACTCTCACTCCCTCTTCTAACTTTCATTTGCCGAACTCTCAGGAAGCAGATGAGGCAATTGCTCAATTTATTAAGCTAAAACACTCCTGTGGGTCAAATGCCAGTTTGCTTTTGAAAACCTGCCTATGCTGTTTCCTTATTCTGCAGAGAGAAGAAATCGCCAAACTGTTCCCCAGTACTCTCTGTACTCTCCGTTTTTGGAGCTGGGCTAGAAGGGGTGGCAGAGATCACAATTTTAAGAGATGAGTCATTCCCCGATTTGAGAAAGGAAAGAAGCAATATGGTGAGAGGGGGTTTGATAGTGAATACCAAACTCACTGTTGTTCTATGGTCAGCTCATGTTTAAAAAAAAAAAAAAAAAGGTTTTAAAACCATTGACTATTTCAGGACTTATATATACTTCTCTTCATCAATTAAGGAAAGCTTGTTTGCAGGGTAAACTGAGAGGAGATGTGAGGGGCATTCTTTTTCTTCCCAAGCAAAGCTTCAGCAAACTCTTTTACCCTGCAAGAAAGTTCAATTTATTGGAAAGTGTTTTCTCCAGGACTAAACAGGGGCAGCTTTCTCTTTGGCTCTCTCGCAAAGAAAATTGTTCAGGGTTCTGGAAGCCACAGTTGCTGAGCCTAATATCTTTTCCCTTTTCTTTTAGCTCATGGAACAGTTACTAGAGGAGACTGGTGTGATGTGGCGTGCTTTTTTTTTTTTTTTTTTTTTTACTTTCTTCTCTCTCTCTCTCTCTTTCCCATTTTGGTAGCTTATTGGCACACATTCCCTGAGGGCCTTAGAGAGCTGTGTTCCTAAAGGAATTTATGACAGTCATCAGGGACCGCCCAAATGGGAGCTGGCATGAACCCGGGATCCCTCAGGAACAGCCTCATGTTGCTACTTTATGGAGCTACCCAAAGATGAGACTCATTCACTAGAACTTTCTCCTCAAGTTGCCAAACATATAACTTGTTATAAAATTTTCCCAGTGTGTATCTCCACAGGTGGATAGAACCCATCTGGCACAGTCTTCTGTCATCTCTGCAAATGCTCTTCTTGGTAGTGGGTGGTTAATGTGTTGACAGAGCAAATCCGACTATTCTGAAGTTTCAATTTTTGCCTGTGAACTGTGGTTCTACTTGTAAGTGTCAGAAAGAAACTTAAAAGAATGAAGGTTGACATCCAGAGTATACTTTCCTGTGTTCTTGAGGGAAACACATAGCAGCATGTCACCTTAGATGGTATCACTGTTTTTCACACGGTTTGTGGGACAAGCCAATCTATGATTAAAAAGCACAGAGCAGAGAGAAGAAGGTCAGAGAGACTCTGGCAGAACAGGGATCCTGGCCAGCCACAACTTCTGTTCCCCCCCGTTATTTCTTACCTTCTCTCTTCTCCACCCAGGCATTCAAAGCAGGTGTATTTGTGAGGAAGACCATGGAAATGGTCTCCATCTTGGTGCATGCTGTCACTTTTATTCTTTGTCGTTGGCCAAGACATTGTTATTAGTTGCCATCAAGTCGGCTCCAATTCAGGGTGATCCCATGACAACAGAACAAAATGTTGCCTCCTGTTCCATCTTCACAGACTTTGGCATGCCTGAGTCAGTTGATGGGGCCACTGTGCTTTTGATTGCCTTCCAACCTAGGGGCTCATCTTCAGTCACTATACTGGACAGTCTTCTATTATGATCCATAAGGTTTTTGTTGGCTAATTTTTGTAAGTAGATTGCCAGGCCTTTTGTTCTAGTCTGTCTTAGTCTGGAAGTTCCATAGAAAACTGTCTGCCATGGGTGACCCTCTGGTATTTGAAATACTGGTGACATGGTTTCCAGAATCATAGCAACATGCAAGCCACCATAATATGACAAACTGACGGACAGGTGGTTGTGGTCAAGATATAGACAGTGTATTTGCTATATATCTTCGCTGGGTTTATGCCCCCTCATTCAGAAGTATGATCTCACTTGTCCTTTATAAATGAGGGGTGGGCTGTTCTGGTTAAGCAAATATTATGCTTTTTGAATAATAATTAATCATGCCCTGCCTCGTTCTGCAGTCATTTGTATACCTGCTCAGCAATCATCTGTGTACTTGTCTCATTGACTTCCTAGACTATAAACTCCCTGAGGCCAGGGACAGTGTTCCCCAAACGCTAATATCCCCACAGCACTAACCATTATCTTTTGCACATAAAACTATTGATTCACTGCCTTCCATGTGCCAGCTTTGACCCAGGCATCAGTGAAACAAAGATGAATACAGCCCCGTTGTGACCTCAGAGGTTTGCCTTATGGTTTAGTGGTGCTTGCAGTCCAGTAAATATGGTAAGTATTTGCAGAATGGCATCACTGCACATTAAGTTACTAATTGTGCTTCATGTTATCACTACCTGGTGATGCTGAAGGCACCTCAGGGCTAGGCAGGTGTCCAGCTGCATCTCTGACCCTAGGGCCCCAGGACAGCAATGTTTTCCAGGACACAGGTCTGGGGCAGAGGGTGAAGTGGGGACATTTGTAATTAGGGGAGCATGTCTTTAGTTGGGAGCTCTGGTAGCACAGTGCCTAAGTCATCTGACTGCTAACCAGAAGGTTGGTGGTTCAAACCCAACAGCCACTCTGTGGAAGCAGAACTGGGCAATCTACTTCCGTAAAGATTGACTGCTTTGGAAACCCAATGGGGGTCGTTATGAGTTGGAATCGACTCGATGGCAGTGGGTTTGTTTTGTTTTGTTTTTTGGGGGACTTTAGTTGAGTTGAACTCCTGGGTCTCATTCATTTCAGCTGCTAGTCCACCCCATATTTCATCTGGTCACTAACATGTTAGCTGGTAACCAGCGGGTTAGAGACCTCTTCTTCTGGACATTGTTTTGTAGAGCAGACTTTTCATACTCAGTCACCTACTAGGGAGAAATGTCTAAAAATGCACGTACTGAATCACACTGGTGTGATTTTAAATCCTATGCCTCTACTCATTAGATGTGTGGCTGAGGGCTCATTACTTAACCTCTCTAAGTCTCAGTTTCCTCTTCTATAAATTGGGGTCATAATGATAACCTACCTTGTTGAGTTGTTGTGACGATTATATTTGAAAAATGTTTGCTGTTGTCATTGTGAAGGAGCTCTGGTGGCGTAGTGCCTAAGGGATTTGACTGCCAATGGAAGGTTGGTGGTTCAAACCCACCAGACACTCCACAGAAGAAAGACTGGGCAATCTACTTTCGTAAAGATGTACCACCTCAGAAACTCAAAGGGGCTTGCTATGAATTAGAATCAACTCCGTGGCAGTGAGTGTTTTTTTTTTAATTGTTATTGTGAACCTAGACCTATCTGACATGCCCATAATCTGACAATGCATGTTTGGGTCAGGAGACATGGGATAATCTAGAATGTGTGACTGCTATATTTATGAGGCCACTCCTGGTCTTGGAGAAGGGACGCTGGAACACCAGAATGGAGTGTTCTGTCATCATCTTCTCTTCTGGACTCTTGGCCTATTAGCAGATGGCCTCTGAGGCTCTCAGGTCTTTTGGGACAGAGTTCTCAGCTTTGTCATGCCTAATTACCTGGGGTAATTAATTACAAGTGCAAATTCCTGGACTCCACCCCCAGAAATTCTGATTCACTGAGTCTAGGGTGCTGCCCTGGAGTCGGCACTTTAATAAGAACCTCAAGTGTTTTTGAGGTCATCAAGATGTTGAGGACCACTGCTGTGAGTTTTTCATCATTGTACCTCCATAGATCAACTTCCCCAGCCCACTCCAGCTTATGCAGAGGTATCTGCAATGCTTTCCTTCCCTGCCTTCTCATTCCTCCCACCCACATATACACACTGAAGGGCATAAGCACTGGGTACTAGGGATTCATAGAGAACAATACATGTAGACTGGGTAACTTTATACATGGGATATGGTGGGAAAATAAACAGACAGAGGTAAGCATGGGGTACTGGAGGGCCTAGAGGAAGGTCACTTAACCCAATAGAGAAAGGATATCAAGAAAAATTTAAAAAAATAGGTGACTGATGCAGGGGACATCAAGCCCAACTGGCATATCATACTACACAAAAACATTGTTTCACATCCTACTTTGTCAAGTGGTGACTGATATCTTCAAAGCTTGCAGGCAGCCATATAGATGCAACAATGGGTCTCTCCTTGTCCAGAGCAAAGAAGAATAAAGAAAACCAAAGACACATGGAAATAATTAGTCCAAGGGACTGGAAGGTACACAATGTGATCCTCAGCCTGTATGACTATGAGACCAGAAGAACTAGATGGTGCACAGCTACCATTGTCAACCGCTTGGAGGGGGATCTCTGTAGGATATTCTGCATAAAGAGAGAGAACAATGTGAAACAAAAATCAAAATCATTTGGAAGAAAAAAAAAAGGACTGGATTTGCTGGTCTGATAGAGCCTGCTGGAACCCCTGAGACTATGACTCCTAGGTGCCCTTCAGTTCTAGAGTTGAACCCACTCCTGTGGCTTCCAGCCAAACAAAAGATAGGCATTTGAACTGAGCATTTACATTAGGTAGATACACTCCTTGGAAAGATCAGTCATGGGAGAACTGAAGGGCTGCGTATGCACAGGGAGACAGCTCAGGGGGGCAGGAGTGCATGGGAGGGAAAGACACAGGGAAGAAGTGACTATGGGGAGGAAGAGGGAGGGGAGCTGTTGCACTGTGGTAAACTGTAGTCAGTGTCATGAGACAAAGTGTACGTGAACTGCTATATGGAAAATGAATTTGCTTTGTAAACTTTCACCCAAAAAATTACAACAAAAATTAAAAAAAAAAAAAATAGGTGACTGATACATGCTACAATATGGATGAACCTTGAAAACATTATGCTGAGTGAATCAAGTCAGACACAAAAGGACCAATATTGTACAATCCCACTTGTAGGAACTATTTACAGTAGGCAAATGCATAGAGACAAAAGTTTGTGCGTGGTTAATAGGGACTGGGGAGGAGGATTGGGGAGTTTGGGGTGGTGTGTCACGAGGAATCCTGTGGCTGAGCTTTGATTCTGAGGCCAGTGGTGATTAGGGGTATTTTCCACAGGGGCCGTGTTGGGTACAGGTAACAATGCGCAGGTCTTCGATTTTTCGTCTTGGCTGTAGTTTTATCATATGACCAGCTTTCAATCCAGATGTCTCCTTTCCTGTGGTTGATTTTTGAATCCTAGGTTCAGGACTTGACATTTATACCAGTTAGATTTCATCTTGTTAATTTCAACTTATTATTCCAGTCCTTATTATTCAGAATCCTTTCTGGTCCTAATTCTATTATTCAGCTTATTAGCTGTTCCTACTGGCTTTGTATGTAGTAGTGTCCCGAGAACCACAATGGCCCCCAGAATTTGGAGAAACATTTGGAAAATGTTACCAAGTGGAAATGGTGTGCTCATGAGTGCAAAATATGTCCCAGATCCCATTAAGAAGCTCAGGGTGTCTCCCTAATAGAACATAATTGGGTTTTCAGGGTATTCCCCAAGTGGTTCTTTGGGAAGATGTGAGCAGACCATGACTGATTCAAAAAAAAAAAAAAAAGAAGAAGAAGACAAGAAAAGAAAAAAGCCATAGCCCATCAACTACTCTGTAAAAAGTCTAGTGTGAGGTCATGCAGCAGCTGGTGCCTGGCTAATAAAGAAATTGAAGAGAAGAATTGATTGTGATCTTTCCTGCATTTGCCCTAATCAAGTGCCCTGAATATAGGGGAGTTGCAGGACAAGTGGGGGTTTGGTTCTAAAGTTGCCCTGGGGGCAAAAATCGAAGCTACTCATAATTACCTCTGAAATATCCCTTATATCACCTGAAATCCCTGAGAGCTAGTTACAGTCTGAAGGCACCAAAAATAAAACAAACCAAAAACCCATTGCTGTTGAATTGATTTCTTCTATTCTTGGTGAACATGTGTTTTAGAGTAGAACTGAGATGGAGTTTTCTTGGCTGTAATCTTTAGGGAATCCAATTACCAGGCCTTTGTTCGGCAGCACCGCTGGGTGGGTCCAAGCTACCAACCTTTCAGTTAGTAGTCAAGCACAGATCATTTGTGCTACCCAGGGCACCTGGAGGCTAGAACCACAGGAGGGGCAGCCGGGGCCCCATCTCAGGCCCCTGTGGGCACATGCTCATTGAGCCAAGCCGTGGATGGGAACACTGTGGTGGCTTCCATGTTCGTCTTCCTTCTCCGTCTCTCTTTTTTCCGGCAAGCCCATATAGTTCGATTCAAATAAACCAACTGCTTCTAGGACACGCTTCACTGTGTTCTGATGTCCTAGATTTTTAGAGTTTGAGGAGGCTATTCCATGCAAACTCTAGATTTCTTTTGGCTCTGAGCTTATGTCTACCTATCAACCCTCTGTCATAAATGTGGCTTTATCTAGAAGATCATGTGCAGATTGTTGACATGGCCAGTCTCACCTGCTGGCCCTTCTTATTTCTCATTGGAAAGTAATAAATTCGATTTAAAATCAGGCAGTGAGTCACAAGTATAATTAGCAATTTACCTTAATTCAGTTTCTTAGAAATGGATAAAATTGAGTTCTTCAAACTTCACTGCAGAGCACCATATTCAAAATCCAGGTTTGCAACATGATTCCATTTTATGTGCCAACTTTGATAGGTTGTCAGTAGGTATCTGGAGGACAGTGTTGCAAGGATTCTAAAGCCAAGTGCTAGCTGAGTGGAAGAGAGCCAGAATTGGTTAGCAATGAATGCCAGGGGCACAAGAGGGCATTGCTGAGTCTGGGTATCCACACCAAGAAACAATCAATGAAAGAGTCTCTTCTCCCTCATGTTCTCTCTCTCTTTCTCACTGTGTGCGTGTGTATATGTGTGTGAGAGAGAGAGACAGAGACAGAAACACACATACACACACACACACACAGATCTTTCCATTCTTTTATCTAAGAAGACATTGAGAAAAATGTTCAGGTAGAGCCCTCTAGCATCTCACTAGAGACCTCTTTTCAGATTGGCTTAATATATTTATTAACAACAGCATATGTGATAGTTGGAGTCGGGGCCGACTCGACGGCACACAACAACAACAATGTGATAGTTGGAGCTGTGTGTCAACTTGGCTGGACCACAATTCTGTGTGGTTTAAGCTGTTGTGATGTGGTTATTCCCATGATGGGATTAGATGATTATGTTTGAGCAGGCAATCTGTTGAAAGGGAGTTTCCCTAGGGGAGTGGCCTGCTTCCAGTATATCCAAGGACACCCTGGGAAAAGAGACATTCTTCTGTGGATTGGGATTCTGTTGTCCTGCCTACAACTGTCAGTGAGTGAAAAGTCCACCATTTGGCCTGGAGATCTTGGATTTGTCATTCGTTGGAGTCAACAGCCGGTGTACTGCCTGCCAGCCTTGAGCTCCACAGGCCCTGCAGTTGCAAGAGTCAGTGAAAGCGTCCAGCTTGACGTTTGATCCAGGAACTTTGGGCTTGCCAGCTTCTATAAGTGTGTGAGCTATTTTCCCAAGATAAATTTCTCTATATATACATATATATAGGAGCTCTGGTAGCATAGTGGCTAAGATACTTGCCTGCTAACCAGATGGCTGGTTCAAACCCACCAGCCACTCCTCAGAAGGAAGGTTGGGCAATCCTACTTCCATAGTGATACTGCCTCGGAAACCCAAGGAGAGGTCGCTATGAGTTGGGACCGACTCGATGGCACACAACAACAACAACAACATACATATATATAAGCTTTATTGGTTTTGTTTCTCTTGAGAACCCATTCTAACACAGCATAGTCTATTAATCTTTCTAGTCTACCTATTTCACTGTATCCTGTATTTGTCTATATGATTTCCTTTCACAATTGGGAGCCTTTTCCATCATTGTATTCCCAAAGGTTGACACAGAGTCGGTACTCACTAAATATTTGTTGAGTGACTGGTTCTACCTAACAGTTTGAAGTATGTGAATGTGCATTTCACCTCACTAGAGTTGGTCATTTGCCTTGCTGATATCCAGGCACTCCTGAACTATGGATTTCCCATGATCCTCCTGCTCTGTTGCATCCAGAAATAGAAAACAAATTAAATTTTGCTTGATTTTTTTTTCCCTCTTAAACTGATGCTGGCTAATAATGATCATGGTTCTCTCCTTCTCTCTCTCTCTCTCTCTGTCTGTCTGTAATCATAAAAGAACCAATTTCCCTCCCCAGTGTCCCTTTGAAACTCTTGGTGAACTAGTTTTTCTTGCTGTCCTTTTATGAAATTTTAAGCACACCTCATAGTCTTTCTGATCACTCTTAAGTAATTAAAAATCTCCTCTGGTCATTTCTTGCTACAAGAATAGTTTTTGCTCTTGGTTCACTGCCACTTGTTCCAACATTTCTCTTGAAATTTTTGGTGAATTCCGGAATCTTTTTCCTTTATAATAACTACTTTTATTCAAGTAAAATTAAAAAAAAAATACAGCTCTAGTGATCTTTACATATTTTATTTTTAACACCAAAATCTTCACTTGGCACCACCTCATCAGTACTAAGAATACATGAGCTGCTCTAGTGATGATGTTGTGTGGATTGGAGTCCACAATAACTGTATACTCCAGTTTCCAGTACTTTGTCTGGGTTTATATGCATTTTTGGATGGTCAAAGAACTCCTTCACTGCTGACACACAATATCACTCAACTTTCTACTTCAGTAATCCCTTGATAGCATTGATTTTCTTGACTTGAATATTCTTGTCTTTTATCATATTTCAGTGATTTGCTTCTCTGGTGATACCTTAACCCTATGATTACCAGTAACTGCAATTCCTTCATAATCTTAACTTTAAAACTCCTAGTAGAATTCTTGCCTTCTATGCCAGAGACCCAAGTTCTATTCCATGCACCTCGTACCTGAACACCACCCATCTATCAGTTGTGTGTTGGTATGAACAGGTTTCAGGAGAACTTACAGACTGAGATGGACTAGGAAGAAAAACATGGTGATCTACTTTAGAAAATCACCTAAACCCTGTGGATCACGATAGTTTGATCTGTAACCAATCATGAGGATAGCACAGGACCAGGCAGCATTTCTATCCATTGTGTATGAGGTGGCCATGAGTTGGAGGCCAATGGCAGCCACCAACCCTGGTGGTGCAGTGGTTAAGAGCTCAGCTGCCAACTGAAAGGTTGGCAGTTTGAACCCACTCAATGACTGCTTGGGAGAAAGACCGGGTGACTTGCCAAGAAAGATTACAGCCAAGAAAACCCTATGAGGCAACTCTATCATAGGGGGTCTCTATGAGCCAAAATCAACTCTACAGCATCTAACAACAACTATCTCCCCATACTAATAATTTCCTTCTACTGTTCTCTGGTAGCATAGTGCTAACCAGAAGGCTGGCGGTTCAAACCCACCAGCCACTCCTCGGAAGGAAGGTTGGGCAATCCTTCTTCCGTAGTGATACTGCCTCGGAAACCCAAGGAGGGGTCGCTATGAGTCGGGGCCGACTCGACGGCACATAACAACAACAACAACAACAACGTTCTAACACTAAGGTGCTCTGATGGTGTAGTGTGTAAGGCGTTTGGCTGCTAGCTGGAAGGTCAGCAGTTTAAACCCACCAGCTGCTCCATGGAAGGAAGATAAGGCAATCTACTTCTGTGAATATTTACAGCCTTAGAAACCCAATGGGAGTTGTTATGAGTTGGAATTGACTCTATAGTAGTGGGTTTTTTGTTTGTTTATTTGTTTGACTTTTAGTCTATTGGTTCTGCTTCCTTTTCATTGTCTTTCACCCCCCTATTTCTTCTTTTCCATACTCCTTCCAGCTTTAAATCCATAGGAAATCAATATAGTCATTCTTTCAGTTACCTTTTCCCTCCCCTGATTTATCATTCTATCTTGGCTAACTGATGACCTGGTTAAAGCCAACACTTGCATGATTTCCACTATGCCTCAGTGTGTCTGGGACAAAGCACACCATCTTGTTGATTGGCCTCACTGAAATTTCATGATCACCAGCCTCAAGTAGGCCTTTAGTGCTGCCTGGAAATCATGCTCTAATTCCCTCGTCCATTCACTCTTCCGCTGTTCTAGAAACCGTCACATTCTTTCACTTCTATCATTACGTTTTTCACAGTTCTCTTTTTAAGTGCCCACAAACCATCTGTTTGTGGAAACTTTGCTGGGAATTGATATGAAGCATCACTTTTTTTGAAATCCGTTTTGAGAAGTCTGGCTCTGGGCTAGAAACTTAGGTGTGATTTTTCAGGCCTGACCACAAAGAGTTACAAAGGCTTTTTACCTGGAAGGCCTCCAGGGGAAAGCTGCCCCTCCCCCAGCAGACCAGTTGCACAGCAGGTGCTCTGCCATCTCTGGAGGGAGTTGCAGTCAAGAACTCAGCCTACCTTCACATATCTGCATTCCTAACCCAGGCATCTCCACAGGGAGACTTCTTTATCATTGCCTTTAAGTAGAGATACTCTTCAGGAGCCTCTGCTGAAGGCTTCTTATCTGAGAAGACACTTTCTCCAACTCTGATTCATACTCAGTACTTTTCCACTCCTAGTTCTCTCCCATGCTCTCTGCCCCCACCCAGCCCTAAGATTCACAAAATTGGAGAAGCCTTTTGTTTTGGGCTCCCTGGCAATACATTCCTACATCTGTGATGACCCACCTGACCTTCATCCAAGTGCTGTTCCTAAGGAACTCTGGAACAGGAGAAGTGAGCACCTTGTCTGAATTTCTCTTGCTCAGACTGTCGCAGTAAGCTGTTAAAGACTGTAACTTTCGTGTTAGCTTGTTGCTTCAGTCAGCTGTCCCAGCTCAGCTTAGGTCCCTGAGAGACTTCCTCCCTCACCCCACCTTGGGCACTGACCAATCGTTAGGACGGTGTTTCTTCCATTCCCTAGTCCCTCAAAGATCGATGACCTCCAGCTCTCCACTGCACCTGTTCCATCCTTTGGTCTCTTGTGAGGCCTTGTTCCTACTGAGCTCTCAATAAGTACTTGTCAAGTGAGTGAAAATCTGAGCAACTAGCAGCCTGATTTATTGGACCACTGCTTTTCAGGGAGGTAAACATCTGTTTTCATCATTTTTATTAAATTAGGAAAAAAGAAAAAAGAATACAAATTGGAATTTAGCAAGGGAGTTGCACTTGGCAGCAGGCAGATGAGTTTGAGCCATTGCTCAAGCCCTGATTCCAGGCAAGGCAAGAACTGACCTCAGAGAGTTGGTGTGGTCTTGGTGTATTATGAGTAATTGGGAATGGTAGATCTAAAAGGACAAAATTCTCTCAAAACCATGGTGTATGTAGCTTGGTGGTTAAGAATTTAGGCTACAGACAAATGTGGGAGCCAGACAAATAGGTTCAAATCCCAGCTCCTACACTTCTTAGCTATGAGACTATGAGCCAGTTATCTAACCCATTTAGACTCATTTCCTTATCTGTAAAATGGGAGTAGGAACAATACCTGTTCCTAAGGTTGATATGAAAAAATAACTAAACTAAATAACTAAAAATAACTAAAATAAAGAGAAAGCACCTGGCTGTTACTAAGTGCTTAATAAATATTAGCTATAAATTGTTATTCAGTTCTCTTTTGATGTCACAACAGCCCTATGTTATTTCCCCCATTTTCTAGAGGAAGAGGCAGGTCAAAGAGGTTAAGGAGCAGCTCAAGACCACCTGGACAGAAAGTGGCAGAGGCTGCACTTGCCTATTTCACTAAGGCTCTCAGAGCCCCCTTTCAGTCTCCAGAAGAAATTATTTTAACTTCATCATGGAGATTCATATCCCTTACTTCTCCATACGTGCTCTGACTTCCCCTGGCAGATGGAACCAAATATTTACTGTGTGATTACATGTGCATAACTGAATTTAGCCAGAGCAGGGGAGGCTAATTAGCAACAAGACTGAAGCGCCTGAGTGGAGGAAATATTTCCAAAGTTGCACACTGTAGTCCCACTTGAGTAGGCGTGTTGCTTAAGATCGTCCCAGCTCATGTTCACCTTTTCTGGAATGGTAAGGTTAAGAGACCCTCATTTGCTCAATTGTGTGCTTTGGAAGTGACATTTTACATGTGCTGCAAATCACCTTTCAACTGCTCTGAAAATCCTTATTATAAGGGGCCCAAAGGAAGATTGTTGTGGGTTCTTCTTCTTGGCCAAGGAGATAGGGATGCCATTCATCAAAGTGAAGGAATGCACACAGAGGAGAAGCAATGTTCTGAAAGGCGTGAACAGGACACTGAAGACCCACTAAACATCTCCCAGCACTCCTCATATGGAGAAGCTGTAAGGCTCTTCACAGCAGATTTTTCAGAGTGCTCCAAGTATTTGCAAAGCTCGCAACTTTAACACCAGCTGTAGTGATAGTTTTGCAAGAGACCTAGATGTTGGGTGGTAGAAAATGTACCTATCTTCTCCTAGGTCTGGCCATAATGAGCCACGAGGCCTTGGGGAGACAGGGTCACTTCTCCAAGCCTCAGTTTAATCTTCTATAAGGTGAATAATTTGAACTCTATTTAAACTCTTCTGGCTCAAAAGCTTATTGGTTTATGATTCCATGAACTAAAAGTTCAAAAGTCACTATGGCTCCCTCACAAAATAGCAAAGATTTGGATCTTAGAATCTAGGATTCTATTACCAGGATCCAGACCTGGTCTAGAACTATTTGACTCAGCCTCTTCCACTTGAATTCAATTTGATTGCACGAATGTTGATTAAAGACCTACTGTGTTTTCAACAAGGAGCTCTGGTAGAGTAGTGGTTAAGGAACTTGGATGCTAACCAAAAGGTCAGTGGTTCAAACCCACCAGTTGCTCCATGGGAGAAAAATGAGGGTGATCTGGTTTCATAAAGATTTACAGCCTTGGAAACCCAATGGGGGTCTCTATGAGTCAGAAAAGACTCAATGTCAGTGAGTTTATTCATTTATTAATTTTTGTGTTTCCAACAGCATGACTACAAAGATGAATGAGAATAATCTCCTATCCTCAGGGAGCTCACAGTGAAATAGTGAGGTCAAGACTTCAAGAACTTCTTCTCTCCATTACAAATACCGGTTGTCGTTGAGTTTCTTCATTTTTCTTTCCTCTCTAACTCATGGCGCCCCCACATATTATAGACTAGAACTGTACTCCACAGAGTTTACATGGCTATGACCTTTCAGAGGCAGATGGCCAGGCCTTTCTTCCGAGGTACCTGAGTGACTGGATTCGAACCACCAGCCTTTCAGTTAGCAGCTGAGAAATTAGCCATTTGTGCCAGCTAAGGACTCTTTTCTCTAAAACACCATTCTATTTCCTGAACTACTGGTTCTCCGAGTGTGGTTCTTGAACTGGCAGCATCACCCTATCCTGAAAACTTGTTAGAAATGCAAATGTTAGGTCCAACCCAGAGCTACTGGGTCTGAATGGTGGCCCACTGATCTTTGCTTTAAAAAGTTCTCCAGGGAATTTGAGTGCACACTCAAGTGTGGGAACCACTGAGGCAGCCCTTCCAAGTTAAGCAGGCAGATTGTAGTTCAGAGTCCTCAAGGGGTAGTGGAGAAAAGTCAGTCACTTAGGCACTAAGTCAGGACTTAGTGTTTTCAAGTCACAGCTTACTTGGAACCCTCCAACAACATGTTGGACCTTTGTGGTATTTTTGTTAATTTCCACACATTGTGCAAATGATCTATTTTGTTTTGACAGCAACTCATCCAGTTTAGCACACACTTCCTCATGGACCACCCATGCTTCCCTTAATCATTGGTGAAACAGTGTTTCTCGGTGGGATGTCCACACCATAACTAAACCCACAGTCAAATATCCAAGTCCAAGGAGGACTGCTTGCTCCCGAAGATTTCCAAAGGAAGAGTTCTCAGGGAGCCGATCTGCTCTCTGCCTCCCTCCTTTCTGAGGAAAAACCCAAACCAAACCAGTTGCTGTCGAGTCAGTTCCGACTCATGGGATTCCACGTGTGACAGAGTGTATAGCTATGCTCTATAGGTCTTCTTTTCTTTTTATTGTGGTTTGGGTGAAAGTTTATATAAAAAATTAGTTTCCTATTCAAAACTTTATACACATTCTATTTCATAACATTAGCTGTAATTCCCTCAGTGTAACAGCATTCTACCCACTTCCTCCCTGGGTTCCCTGTTTCCATACCTCCTTGTTTCCTTCCCCTTCCTGCCTTCTGAGCTTTGTTTTTGGGCAAACGTTACTCTTTTGGTCTCGTATGGTTATTCCGAGGATTAAGTTCCTCAATTGTTATAGGGCTGTCTGTTGTTTGCCTGCAATGTGATCCCTGGAGATGGATTCAGTTCCAGGTTTGAAAAGTGTCTAAGAGTCACAGCCTCTGGTGTTCCACTAATCTCTATCAGACCAGTAAGTCTGGTCTTTTTAGGATTTTGAATTTTGTTCTACATTTCTCTTTCATTCTGTCCAGGTCCTTCTGTGGTCCCAATCAGAATGGTCAGTAGTTGTAGCCAGGCACCGTCTAGTTCTTCTGGTCCCAAGATAGTGGAGGCTGTGGTTCGCATGGTCCATAAGTATTTGGACTAGTTGTTTCCTTATGTCTTTGGTTTTCTTCATTCTTCTTTCCTCTAGATGGAGAGAGCAATAGTTGCATCTTAGATAGCTGCTGGCTAGCTTTTAAGACCCCAGTACTCACCACAGTAGCATGCATGGAGCATTATTTTTGTGAACTATGTTATGGTGATTGACTTAGCTCTCCCCTGAGACTGTGGTCCTAAGCCTTCAAGTTAAGTGACTCATTCCCTCAAGATGTTTGGCTACGGCTAAGTAGTTTTCATAGGGAGCTCTGGTAGTGCCTAAGGCACTTGACTGCTAACCAGAAGGTTGGTGGTTCAAACCCACCAGCCACTCCTCGGAAGGAAGGTTGGGCAATCTACTTCCGTAGTAATACTGTCTCGGAAACCCAAGGAGGGGTCGCTATGAGTCGGGTCCGACTCGACGGCACATAACAACAACAACAAGTAGTTTTCATAACTCTGCCCCTTGTGTGTTCTACTAAATACATGAATATATTTACAGCCCTACAAATATGTATATAGAAATATGCTCTGCTAAACATATATATAATCATGAGTGTAGTCTTATTCACCTACTTATATCTTGCATGTCTGCCTATGTATCGACTCATAAACTATTGTTTGTTATGACTGATTTTTAGGATTGTGTATGAATAGTGTTTACCTTTGTTGTCTGTAACTCTTATGCACCTGTCGGTGTCTTTGTTTGCCTTAGTGATATTGTGCTGATCTCCCCCTTATTATATATCACCTTTCCTTTTACCCAAATTAATTCATGTCTATTATCTAGGTAGTGACTTTCCTGCCCCTCCCCTCCCATCCCTGGTAGCCATCAAAGAATGTTTCTTTATGCGTCTAAACCTTTCTTTGATTTTTTTATAATAGCGGTCTCACACAATGTTTATCCTTTTGTGATTGACTTATTTCACTCAGCATCATGTCCTCTAGGTTCCTCCACATCCTCCAGGCTATTTGTAGACTCTTTGTTATTCTTTTATGTTGCATAGTATTCCATTGTGAGGGTGGGCCATAGTTTATCCATTCATTGTTGATAGGCAGTTAGGTTGTTTGCATCTTTTTGCTATTGTGAACAGTGCTGTGGAACATGAGTGTGCATATACCTGGGTCTCAGTTCTTGTTTCTCTTGGATGTATTCCTAGTCGTGGGATTGCTAGGTCAAATGGTATTTCTAATTTCCAACTTTCTTAGGAAGCTCCGTAGCATTTTCCACAGTGGTAGAATCCATAGGTTTTTCAATGGATGATTTTTTGGAAGTAGATCACCAGGGCTTTCTTCTGAAGTTCCTGTTGGTGGTCTCGAACCTCCATCCTCTTGGTAAACAGCCAGTGTGTTAACCATTAGCACTACCCAGGGACTTCTCCCATCTAAGGAATCTTTTATTAATTCCCTCCGCCATGGCAGGATCTAACTCTGATGCCTGTTCTCCTCAGCAGGTGGAGATCCTTGGGCCATGCCCTCCCTGCAGCCAGTTCAGACATGAAAGGTGGGGCTGCTTGAGAGAGGCTGGCCTGGGTCCTTGGACTGCCTGCTACTTGCCCTGCTTCCTCAGGCCTGCTTCTATCCAGAGCCATATGCTAGCCCATAGGCCTCGTTGTGAAAATTAGAAAAAGACACCACCTGCAGGTGTCTCTCAGGATGGATATGGTCCCTATGGCTCGGGGTATGCTGAATTTCAATTCCACTGCCTCCTTTGGCTAAGGAGTTCTGGTGGTGTAGTGCCAAAGGCATTTGACTGCTAACCAGAGGTTGGTGGTTCAAGTCCACCAGCTGTTCCGTGGAAGGAAGATGGGCAATCTGCTTTTGTAGAGATTTACCACCTCAGAAACACAATGGGGGTCACGATGAATTAGAATCAGCTCAATGTCATTGAGTTTTTGTTTTGTTTTGTGTTGTTTTTTGCCTTCTCTGGCAGAAGTCCCTGGGTGGTACAAGCAGTTAACATGCTTGGCTGCTAATAGGTAGGTTGAAGGTTCAAGTCCATTCAAAATTTCCTTGGAAGAAAGACCTGGCAATCTGTTTCTGAAAAATTAGCCACTGAAAGCCCTATGGAGTACAGTCCTACTCTGACACTTGGGAGTCCCCACGAGTCTGAGGCAACTAATAACTGACCTTCTGGGGCCAGTGCCTGTGGGTAACACAAACTGCACAGCCACACACAGAGCCATGCACACTTCCTGGCTGGGCACAGGAAGGAGAGAGGTGGGAGTGGGGGCAGGCGAAGGACAGCCTGTGCGTGCAGCTACCGCATGTCCTGTTGCTCCCACACGCCGGGCCCAGGGCTGTGCTCCTTATCTGAATTATTTCCTTAAATTTTCACAACTACTCAGTGAGGTGGGTATTAGTGATGCCTCCATGTTTGTTTGTTTGCTTGTTTTTCTGAATTATTAAAATATTTTCACTCTCAGTACCATCATTTTTCCATGTATCTAATGGGTATGATAATCCTAGTTCTTCTCTCAAGTGCTTGTTCTGAAAATCAAATGAGACCACAGTGATAAAAGTGCTTGGGAAAGAGATTTTTAAACATCCTACAAATGTCCGTTTTATACTGACCTCCATTACTGAAGCTTCAGAGGCAGGTTTTGGGACCTCATTTTTGAGAAACTCACCTTGATTCACCAAGCCCCCAGCATTATGTATGAACGAGACTGAAGGTCGCTGTCCTGCTGAGCTGAGATACTGCCATTTGGGAATCCATCTGCCCCTAAAATCATTACAACTGCAGGCTGCATCGGACAAAGCATGTGTGCTCAGTGCTCAAGGTCGATTCACAGCCCTGGCAAGCCGGCCTGGACAGGGTGACCTCATGGGCCTTTCCCACTTCTCACTTTTATGACTGGGCTCACTGTTTAGTTTTTGGCTTTCTCTTTCTTGCAGCTGTGGTGATTGGGATTTAGGGCAAGCATTTGGGATTCCTTTTCTAATCCATTTCAAATCCTGATTTAGTCCGTGATGGAGGTGGAGAGGAGGGAGTCACCATGGCTGGAGGCAGTAGCTCAGAATGTCAGAAATTCAGACAGGAATCCCAGCTATCATTGACTGAGGCAGGAGGCCTCTCATCTCCTCCAATATTACCTTCCCAGAATGCAGAAGGCATAAGCTTCATTTGAAGACTCAGCCCTTTATAGCCTCTGCAGCCCTTTATAGCCTTTGCACCTAGCTGCTGAAGGGTTGAGTACAGTTGTTATGGTGGTGAGGGCGGGACTCCATTTGCTGTTTCCTTGTTGAAATGCTAGGTGGGTGGGTCCTTGCTCAAGTGGCTCCCTGGTTAAAAGCTGAGTCCCCCTCTCTAGTAGATCAGTACAATGGCCTGGATGATCCACCTTGCAAACCACTGCCAGACTCTTTTTTATTATGTACCTTTCCTACGGGAGAAGTAAGTTACATGATATGATGTGAAGGTGGTCCCCTATCACCTGTGGCATCATGTATAAATTTCTCTCTCTGAATTTAAAGGCCTTTTACAACTGGCTTATGGCTATCCTTCCAACTGAATGTCTGCCTGCAACTCTAGCAATTCCCTCTAAGGTCTCATCAGAGAAGCACTGGTGGTGCAGTGGTTAACCATTCAGCTGCTAACCTACAGGTCAGCGGTTGGAAGCCACCAGCTGCTATGCAGGAAAAAGATGTGGCGGGCTATGCTTCCACAAAGATTTACAGTCTTGAAAACCCTATGGGGCAGTTCTACTATGTCTATAGTGTTGCTATAAGTCAGAATTTGACTCAAAGGCAGTGGGTATGGTTTCATCACTTGATCTGTTTTCCACCATATTCACTCCCTGTTGGGATTTTCTTGTGTTTCTGTTTCCTTGTGTCCCTTTTCTCCAATCCAAATACCAGCCATCAGGGCCAGTTTATGTCCCATTTGCTTGACCCCAGTCCACTAATACTCCTCGTTCTCTGAGTAGCTATTGTCAGAACCACACAATTTCATAGTATTTACCATATTTTATGCAAATAATGCATGTGTTATATATTTTTGTCAACTGCACAACCTCCATCTCATGCTATTTTCATAAGCATGCTATATCACACATTATGTGTGTGGGTGCATTATTTGCATGGGTACATTATTTGCAAAAAAAAAAAAAAAAAAAGGGTACTCTTTCATTGTTCCGTTACTCAAGACTCCCCAGGTGGATTGTAAGCCCCTTGATATTGGACCCTGTCCTAAGCTTCTTTCATGTTCCCTATAGTTTCCAGTCAACCTTATGTGCCAAATAAAAACAAAATCAAACTCCCTGCCATTGAATCAGATCTGACTCATAGTGACTCCTTAGGTTTCCGCAGCAGTATCACTTCGGAAGTAGATTACCCCTCCTTCCTTCTGAGGAGTGGCTGGTGGGTTTGAACTGCCAGCCTTCTGGTTAGCAGTCAAATGCCTTAGGCACTATGCCACCAGAGCTCCCTACATGCCAAATAGTAAATAATAAAATAATCTTTACTCTGATAACATATTTGCTCACCCAAAAATTGCATCAACAACTTGCAGGAAACTAAAGTGTTCATTTATCTTGCAGTAAGAAATACTATTGGTTTGTACCCAATACCTGTGTTGTTGTTGTTGTTGTTATGTGCCATCGAGTTGGACCCGACTCATAGCGACCCCTCCTTCGGTTTCCAAGGCAGTATCACTACAGAAATAGATTGCCCCATCTTCCTTCCGAGGAGTGGCTGGTGAGTTTGAACCACCACCCTTCTGGTTAGCAGTCAAGTGCCTTAAGCATTATGCCACCAGAGCTCCCTCCGTGCCAAATAGTAAATAATAAAATAATCTTTACTCTGATAACATATTTGCTCATCTAAAAACTGCATTGACAACTTGCAGGAAACTAAAGTGTTCATTTATCTTGCAGTAAGAAATACTATTGGTTTGTACCCAATACCGATAGTCATCTGTTATACACATATATACCCTGAACAGGAAAGAAAACCAGTGAAGGGTGGAGGTTTGAAAGGATCCAACCCTAAGATTTCCAACAATAGTCAATCTACATTTGGCCCTTGTTGTTAGCTGTCGTTGAGTCATCCCCAACTCATGAAGACTCCATGAACAAAGGAACAAAACACTGCCTGCTCCCGTGTCATCCTCGTGGTCCATTACAGATCAGACATGGTGATATATAAGGTTTTCCTAGGCTAATACTCAGAAGGGATCACCAGGCCTTTCTTCCTAGTCCATCTTAGTCTGGAAGCTCTGCTGAAACCTGTTTGGCATCATAGCAGTACACAAGCCACCACAGTACACAGTCCGACAGATGGGTAGTGGCTGTGCATGAGGTGTTTAGCTGGGAACTGAACCCAGGTCTCCTGCGTGAGAGGTAAAAATTGTCCTTAACACTCTTCTAATGCCTTTGACTCTCCTCTTTCCCCAGAGAGCTCCTGTGAGAACAAGCGAGCAGACCTGGTCTTCATCATTGACAGCTCCCGCAGTGTCAACACCTATGACTATGCAAAGGTCAAGGAGTTCATCCTGGACATCTTGCAATTCTTGGACATTGGGCCTGATGTCACCCGGGTGGGCCTGCTCCAATATGGCAGCACTGTCAAGAATGAATTCTCCCTCAAGACCTTCAAGAGGAAGTCTGAAGTGGAACGTGCTGTCAAGAGGATGCGGCATCTGTCCACAGGCACCATGACAGGGCTTGCCATCCAATATGCCCTGAACATTGCCTTCTCGGAAGCAGAGGGGGCCCGGCCCCTGAGGGAGAATGTGCCGCGGGTCATAATGATTGTGACAGATGGGAGGCCGCAGGACTCGGTGGCTGAGGTGGCTGCAAAGGCACGGGACACAGGCATCCTGATCTTTGCCATTGGCGTGGGCCAGGTGGACTTCAACACACTGAAGGCTATCGGGAGCGAGCCCCACAAAGACCATGTCTTCCTGGTGGCAAACTTCAGCCAGATTGAGTCCCTGACCACTGTGTTCCAGAACAAGTTGTGCAGTAAGTCCTGCTCCTCTGTGGCTCTTCTAGAGGAATCTTTAGGATTCATTCATTCATTCTCAAGTGTTTGTTCTGTACTGCCGTATCCCATATGCTGGCACAGACCAAGATAGACACACAGTTCTCTTGGGGCTTACAGACTGGCCAAGGAGACAGATATTAGATATATAATTGCACAAATAAGTGACTGCAGTTTTGATCAATGTAATGGAAGAAGCATGTCGGGCCTGATGGAGCCTATAACCCAAGGACCTAACTTAGGAAACGGTGCTCAGGGAAACTTCTCTGAGGAAGGGACCCTTAAACCCAAGTGACAGGATGAGTTAGAGTAGAGATGAAATTTTTCTCCAGCATATTGAATTGCCTTGGCATTCCCTAAGCTAGAATTCTATGTGTTGAGGGGCAAGTACATATGAGAGGGCAAAACTAATATACTTTCTCTTTGGATGCTGTGGAATACCAAGAAGCAGAGGTGTTTTTGCCCTCTGGTAGTGCTAGTGGTGGATGTTTTCTTAACTGACAAAGAGGTCCAGTGACTGGGGAGGACCAATATGTGATCCTGGTGCGTTTCCACCTATTAACATGGTAATTTGCCCCCTCACATCCCTTCTGCAAGAATATGCTTCTCCAAGTCCTGGAGCCACATTCTTCTCTCTTAGGGATTTCTTCCTTATCTTACTTCCTAACCCTATTCTCTACCAGGTCTCTCTGTCCCTTTCTTCCCAGAATCTTTGGACTTGCCTCCAACCCTAGCTCTTGCCTCAGCTTTTCTCAACTTGCTTTCACCTCACCTTCCTACCTCCACAACTGCTTCTTTTTTTTTTTTTTGTCCCTTTTTCCATTGCAGGAAAATATTTTCAAACTCCCAGTGCCTCTGTTTTCCCATCTATCTAATGGGTATAATCATTTTGGCATCCTGGGCTCCACTTCGTTGTTGTCAGCCCCCAACTCATGATGAGCGCATGCACAATGAAACAAAATGTTGCCCAGTCTAGTGTCATCCTCATGATCTGTTGGGATTGGGCCATCGTGCTCCATAGGGTTTTCATTGGCTGGGTTTTGGAAATGCATCACCAGGCCTTTCGTCTTAGCTCATCTTAGTCTGGAAGCTCTTCTAAAAACTGTCCAGCATCATAGCAGTTCTCAAGTCTCCACTGGCATATGGGTAGTGACTGCACATGAGGTCCATTGACTGGGAATCGAACCCAGGTCTTCTGCCTGGAAGGCAAGGCTTCTACCACTGAACCACCAATGCCCCAGGTTCCACTCTATTCTCTGGAAACTGCAAACATGCATTCCAGGCAAGAGTGCATTCCTGCTTTCCTCAGCTCCTAGAGGTCCCTGTCCCCTCCAGCTGCCATGCTTTGATAGGGGATGTAATAGAAAATAACTATTATAAAGTGACTCTTATTTTCTCATAGTAGAGAATGGGCTTATGAATGGGACTCTTCATCAGTTCCTCAGGAGCAGGAACCTGCCCCTCTGAGGACTCTGAGGACCTGTTTTCAGAATGCCACCGACTCTAGACCCCCAGATACAAGCCTTAGAGAGGAAGAAGAGCAGTGTGTTTTTGATGTGTCTTAGAAAAATCCCCTTCTGAGAATGAGAGTGACTTCAAAAAGCAGAGAGCCTATTCTTTCTTGAATCTAAAATCAAAAGCTTTACTAAAAAATCAATGCTATGAAGGAAAATAACCTTTCCTCTGCAATGTCACTTGGAAAAGGTTCAGAAGTGCCATTTTCTTGGGCCCTCCAGAGGGACTGTTATTGTGGTGCGCTGTGGCTAAGTCAACTGGAAAACTTCAATCAGTAGGACACACTGAAAACATTCTTAAGGTTTATGACTTTAAATGACTTCTGCAGAATTTATGGTCCTCCTTGCTTAGAATATTAAAAAAGATATTGGTTCAGTAACGGGTTTCTTGGTTTATTCGTTTGTGTTGAAGGATTTTTATTATTATTATTATTACCACTCTGGGATTGTCAGCAAATGGAGGGATAAAGTGATAAGGCTCCAGAGTCCCCAGGTGGTGCAAACAGTTACTGCGAATAGCTGCTAACTGAAAGATCAGCGGTTCAGTTCCTGGTAATCTACTTCTGAAAAACGGCCACTGAAAACCTATGGAACACAATTCTACCCTGACACCTGGGGCACCATGATTTGGAATTGACTAGATGGCAACTGCTGCTAGTAGCGGTATTGAGCTACAGAACAGGACTGACGCACACGTGTTGTTAGATGTGAACTTGTCCGTGGAGGAACCTCTTCAGTGTGCTTATGCCAAGGCACCAAATTAAGACAATTTAGATCTTTTCCCTCCATCATTTTTGTTGTAATTTGGAAGGCCTATGAAAGCATCAGTGTTACTCCATTTATTCGTGTGGACTGAGAAATGAATTCCCTTGACTTGCTCAAGGGAGATGCAGCTGCTCTCTTCTCCTATTGCTGAGCTCTGCTGAGTAGACTTATCAACTGTCTTGAAAGGTTGAGGAGGCCCTAGGGCCTCTTTATCAACTTCACAGTGAAGACTGCAATAACTAACATTTATAAAGCACTTTGTCTTATGCTATCACGGGATCCTCACTGAAACCTGGGGAGGCAGGCAGCATACTACTCTCACTCCCTTTTTTTCTTTTTTAATTTGTATTGTGATTTGGGTGAAAGTTTATAGAGCAAATTCATTTTCCATACAACAGTTCACACACACTTTGTCTCATGACATTGACTGTGATTTCCCATAATGCAACAGCTCTCCTATTTCCTCCCCATACTTACCTCTTCCCTGTGTTCTTCCCTCCCATGCACTCACGCTAAAAACACTGCCCTTCTGTTCTCCCATGATTGATCGCTCCAAGTAGTGTATCTACCCCATGTAAATGTTCACCCCATATGCCTGTCTATTGTTTGGCTGGAAGCCACAGGAGTGGGTTCAACTCTGGATCTGAAGGGTAGCTAGGGGCCATAGTCTCAGGGGTTTCACCAGACTCTATCAGACAAGCAAACTTGGTCTTTATTTTTATGATTTTGAGTTTTGTTCCACATTGTTCTCTCACTCTATCCAGGATCTCCTGCACAAATCCCCCTCCAAGTGGTTGACAGTGGTAGCCATCTGGTTCTTCTGGTCTCATGGTCATATAGGCTGAGGATCACATGGTCTACCAGTTCCTTGGACTAATTGTTTCCATGTGTCTTTGGTCTTCTTCATTCTTCTTTGCTCTGGACAAGGAGAAACTCATTGTTGCATCTAGATGGCTGCTTGCAAGCTTCTAAGACTCCAGTGGCTACTCACCAAAGTAGGATGTAGAACAATATTTTTGTGTACTCTCACTCCCTTTTTAAAGTCAATAAACTTGTTAGGTGAACTATGCAATAACAAACAACCAGGAAATTATGGAGTCCTGATTTCAAGTTGGTTGCTCATTGCACTCCTCCCCATGTTGGGAGTTAGAAATTTCTCCTTTTCTAATGAAGACCTCTTAGATAAATCAACCTATGTTTGGCATTCACCTGAAATACGTAAAAGAAGCTTTTGTAGAGTGAGGAGGAACAAACTCAACTATATTCCCTTCTCCTGCCAAGTGTATGATGCTGAGCCAACACTTTGTACTCCCTGAGCCTATGTGCACAGAGTAGGCATGTGAATAGGCCTATAAACTGTAGAGTCCAATTCAATGTGCAGCTTGTTGTGTATCAGTACAGTGATTTACACTGAGGACCAGCAGTTTTATTTTGCACTCAAATTATTAGACAGCAGTGATGAGCATCTTCCAAGTTGCAGCTGATGTCTCTGAGGTTGTGGAAGTCTCATTTGTTCATTAAACACATACTGTGCTACGTTCTGCATTTGTAGGGATTGGGGCAGAGAAGTGTCATGAGCTAACCCACAGCTTAAAAGGAGCTCTAAGGCTGTGGGTAGGGCAAGGATGGAAGGAGACCAGGCAGGAGATCTGACAGTAATCCAGGCAAGGAATGATGATTTTTTTTTTAATTTATTTTATTAAAAAAAACCCAAAAACCACTAGTCAAGATTCACTCAGTTGGTTTCATGACCCGCTAAGGAGACATAACCCACAGTTAAAAAACCTGATAGAGGGCTGTGTGGGGAAGTGGGAGGTGATCCCTGTACCTAGAGAGGAGAGGATTCTGGGGAGAAGGGTTAATATTGGGGCCTGAACTGCAGGCAAAACTGAAAAGTGCTGCTGGATCTGGGATCAGAGTCAGGCAGGAGGCAGTCCCAGTACTATCAAGTACTATCAAGGCTCCTGCAGCCAGACTGCCCTGGGTGAGGCCTAGCTTGGCTCTCCCTGACTAGGTGGCTATGACCCTGACCCAGTGGCAGCTTTATACCCTTGGGCAATGACTTCCCACCCGATACTGGGCTCTGACAGCCACAGCAAGGAGAAACTGAAAGCACATCCTTGGGTCACCAGAGAAACTTAGAAAGGCAAGTGTATGTGAACCAAGGCCTTGTCTACAAGATAATCAAAATTCACACATCCTGGGCACAGCCATTTTTGCCACCCAGTGAGACAGAACATTGAATGTAGGGGAAGAAACTGTAGTTTGGAGAAATTAGTTCCTAAAAGTCATAGTGAGTGGCAAAGCTGATCTTTCAAGCAGCCTGTCTTCAGAAGCCATCCTCTTCACCACTGTGTGTTACAGCAACACACCAGATATTTTCTCTGCCTCCCGTCTCCTATCTTCTTGTCCCAGGAAGAAGGTTCCAGGAAGACTGGCACCAGGCTCGTCATTTGGGCCTCACACCAATGGGCAACTGCTGTGTGGGTGGTGACGTAGACATCCTTCTTTATGGAGGAGAACCAGTAATGGGCAGAGAGTCCCTCAGGCATGTCCCAGTGCCCGTGGGTAGTTGGACTTGGGCAGTCCAGGGACAGAAGACCCACTGCCATTGAGTTGATTCCGACTTATAGTGAGTGACCCCCATTGGGTTTCCAGGGCTGTAAATCCTTACTGAAGCAGATTGCCTCATCGTCCTCCTATGGAGTAGTTGGTGGGTTTGAACTGCTGATCTTGCAGTTAGCAACCAACTGCCTTACCCACTACACCACCAGACCGCCTCAGGAAAAGAAGAGAGCTTTACAAAAGTAAATGCAAATTAAAAATGAGATAATGCATTTTCCCTGGGAAGACTGGCAGAAAAAAAAAGATGAGACTGTGGTTAAGTGCTGAGGTTTTGAAAGAGTGGGAATCATTGTTGTCATGCATTGCAGGTTTGAGCCACCGTGGAAAGAAAGCAATTAGGCCACATCTATTTAAATTAGCACCCAGTCCTGGAGAAACAATTGCACGTGTTCTGAGGATACCTGTTGGAGAATGTTCATCACAGCATTGTGGAAGCGAGAAATTGGGCACTACCCAAATATTGATCAATAGGGAAATGGCCAGCTAAAATGAGATAGAGTTATATGGCAAATGGATACAGCAGTTGAAAGAAACAAGCTCGATCTAATGTATTTGATTATTTCTAAGACATACATGGATCCCTGTGTGGCACAAATGTTCTGTGCTTGGCTGCTAACCTAAAGGTACTGGTGGTTCAGATCCACCCAGTCGCGCCACATAAGAAATGCCTTATAATCTGTTTCTGTAAAGATTGCAGCTAAGAAAACCTGTGGAGCAGTCCAAGTCTATAACATACGTGACAGCGATAAGTCAGAATCGACTTGACGGAAATGGGTTTGGTTTTGGTTTTAAGATATACATGTTTTGTCATTTTAACTTCTCTGAAATTGAGGTGCATCTTAGATTCGTTGTAATACAGTATATGTATCATTGTGAGCAGAACCTGTGATTAATGTTGAGTGAAAAACCAAGTTAAAGATCAATATATATAGGATGAGCTCATGTATGTAAAATAAAACATATATGAAACACCACCATAGTTTCACGTAGTTATGTAACAATTAACATCATGGAAAATTACCCAGGGGCCAGGCAGTCTTCTAAGATCTTTTCCTTTTTTCAAAAAAAAAATATTTTATTGTATTTTTGGTGAAAGTATACACAATAAAACAGGCTCTCATTCAACAATTTCTACAAATAATGCTCACCATTGGTTACATTCTTCACATTGTGTCAACATTCTCATTATTTTCATTCTAGTTGTTCCATTGGCATTAACGTAGTCTTACTGCCCCCAACCTTTTTAACTTTGCTTTAGTGTAACTTGTCCATTTGGTCTCATATAAATAATTTTTTTAAAGAGTAACGTACTCAAGGGTGACATCCTTTATTTTTTGAGCTAACCTGCAATTTAGTTAAAAGGTGACTTCAGGGCTTAGTTTTGATTCAAGGCTTAAATAGTATCTCAAGGCAATAGTGTCAGAGATTCCTCCAGTGTCTATGGGTCCAATAAGGCTCTTTACCTCTTAATTTAATACTCAACAAGGCCCTTAAGACAGGTGATATTTTTACTCCCATTTTATACAAAGAGGTTAAGGAAATTGCCCAAGGTCACACAAACTCTATTTACTTCATACTGAAATAAAAATGATTGATTAGATTTAATCAATTAATTCCCCTAGTGTTATTTGTATCTTTCCAGGAGCTAAAACACAGACAATCATAAACTCAGAAAAAATGCCTTCTAAATTGTATTGTTACGAAATAAAGTGTCACTCTCTTCAGTCATTTATTGTCACCATATTTCTTGCTTCAAAGCAAAGAGACGGATACTTGAGACATGTGATCTATTTCCCCAGTAGCTGAGTTTCCCCAAGCACTGGATTAAGGAGATTGCTCTCAAGTCTTTGAGAACCCTTTTTGTTTTGGCTTTATAAAAATATGTTTCTACATGTAGACATCATTTGTATTTATGAGAACACTTGCCTGACACTCCGTTTATACTGATGTTGTTAATTTAGAAGATGTTCAAGTTGTATTATATTGAGTGAAGTCATAAATTAAGATGCACAAAACTTAAAAAAACACTGAGGATTTTTATGAGCTCCAGGCTCGTAAAAGAATCAATGTATCTGAAAGTGGAAATACTTCAGAAAATAAATGCAGGGATATTTTAAATTGAGAGATAAAGTTCAAGGAAATATGAAATTATGGAGGCATTCTTTTAACTCCAAAATTTTTTGTATACTTTCTTACATTACTCTTAGGATTTCTGTTTCTGATATTTAGCTAATAGTTTTTCTCCAATCTCATTGCTACTATTGGAGAGCCACATTTTGGCCAAGTCTCCCTCTGATGTCAGCAGTTTTTCTAATCCTCCTGCCCCACTAATTGTTATTGCTAGGTTGAACCATATGAAACTTCTGGTTTTGCAAATAAAAAATAGTTGGATTCTCAGGGACACAGCTCAGGGGGCAGGAGTGCATGGAGGGATGGACACTGGGAAGAGGTAACTATGGGGAGAAAGTGGGAGGGGAGCCGTTGCATTGTGGTAAACTGTGGTCAATGTCATGAGACAAAGTGTATGTGAACTGCTGTACGGAAAGTGAATTTGCTCTGTAAATCTTCACCCAAATCACAATTAAAAAAAAAGAAAAAAAAAAGTTGGATTTGGCAAGTTCATATGGTTCAGCCTGACACCATTTCCCTTCGAACTCACATAGCCCTTTATCTGTATCTTGCTGGTGGCATGTACATGGACCCATCTTGTCCATCCATAGACTGTAAAACCCCTTAAAGGTGGAGACTGTTGCTTGTCTCTCTTTGGGCCCTGCCCTCTCTTCTTGCAGTTTTTGTTGTTTGCCATTCAAATTGATTCAGACCCGTGGTGACCGCATGTATTACAGAGTGGAACTGCGTTCTGTAGGGTTTCCTTGGCTGAAATCATGGCAGAAGCAGACCACCAGGATCTTCCACTGAGTGGGTTTGAACTGCCAACCTTCAAGTGATTAGTCCAATGCAAATCATTTGTGACACCTGGGGACCTTCCTTCACAGAGTAGGCTCTGACTCAATCTTTGGTGGGTGGAATGAATTTAAAGGTAGTGTCACTGGTCACTTAACCTCTGTGTCTTCCCTTTCAGCGGTCCACATGTGCAGCGTCTTGGAGCATAACTGTGCTCACTTCTGCATCAACACCCCTGGCTCATATGTCTGCAGGTGTAAACAAGGATACATCCTCAACTCGGATCAGATGACTTGCAGAAGTAAGATTGCTTTGCTGGTGCATTTGTACTGCTCTCCTCTTTTCTCCCGCTCTCTTTTCTCTCATGTTATTGTTAGGTGCTGTCAAGTCAGTGCTGGCTCATAGCGACCCTGTGTACAACAGAATAAAATGTTGCCTGGTGTCATCCTCACAGTCATTGCTATATTTGAGCTCGTTGTTGCAACCACTGTGCCAATGCATCTGGTTGAGAGTCCTCCTTTTTCTGCTGACCCTCTGCTTTACCAAGCATAATATCCTTCTCCCAGGGCTGGTCCCTCCTTTTATTGAGGCAATTTTATTTGTGTAAGCCCCCTCACCCAACCCACTTACAATATTTCTGAGGACAGAGACAGTGATTTGTGACTTGCGTATTTTGTGTTTGCCTCCACCACACCCTCACTCTGCCTCTAGGCCAGCACTGGGCTCAAAGTAGGCCACCAGGACGAGTTTGAAAGGTCTTTGGAGACACCTTCTCAGGAACAGCTGCTTGAATGTGAAGGCTGGTATCCTTTGCATTCAAGCTTGTTCTTTGGGGAGAACTGCTATAGAGCTTTTGCATCTACTCTTTCTTAACTGTTGCTATTGTGTGCCACCGAGTCATTTTTGACTCATAGCAATCCCCTGTGACAGAGTAGGACTGCCCTGTAGGGTTGTCTTGGCTGTAATCTTTTTGAGCAGATTACCAAGTCTTTTTCCTTTAGAGCCACTGGGTGAGTTTGAACCACTAACCTTTTGGTTAGCAGCCAAGCACTTATTATTTTTGCCACCAGGGCTCCTTTTATTTATTGTACCCTGTGGAATTGTTTCCATATCTTATTCTCTTCTCTGAAGCATAGATTTAGGATGAGTTCTTAACATTGACTTGGAATGATTGACTAAGTTGTGTTTTAGAGGTGTGCAGGGATTTAGTTGCTCTGGTGAGGGACACTTCATAGATCTCTTAAATGAAAAAAGGAAAGCGGATATAAAGTGTTAATAGAACTTACATTCTCTTCTTTTGGCCAAGTTCCAAGACTAGACAGTATACTGATATTTAAGCCAGGAGTAGGCAATCCACCACTTAGAGGAGAGAGTTACCTATATGCTGAGCAGTTCACCCTGTGCTTTTATTAAAAGTTGAGTGAAGCCAATGTATTAGCCCACAGATAGCCAGGCTACTGAAGCTAGACCTGAGGAAGGTTGGCCCACATGGAGACAAAGAAAATTCAGCTAATCTGATGCATAGTTCATGCAATGCGTAATCGTTATTAGACCACATGGTAAGCAATTAAGCATTAATGGAAAGCAGTTTGCACAAATGGCTGTAATTAGTATCACATTTATAGAGCCAAACCACATTTTTCTTTTTTCCCCTCACTTTTCAGTTTCAAGGTTGATATTTGTTGGCCAGAGATCTCCCTACCTCACAAGATTAGGAAACATCTGTTTGACCCCTTCTAGTTCTGTGGCCTGTAGAAGCCCAAAGCCCTGTGGACTCTGAATCTCAGGGGGCTTTATGTTCTGGGACCCCAACCAGGTTGTTGAATGCAGCCTTAGGCCTGAATCATCCTGATCTTCCACTGAAAGCTCTGGCCCTTCTTTCTTCAGTTTCCACAACAAAAATCACTTAAACCAGACACTTATGGGTGTAGTAGAATTGACTGAAGAATTGGAGAAGCCAATTCATGTACTCATGTACTGCTCAGCAAACATCCCAAACATCTCATTTGGACCTCTCTCCACAAACTCTCCTGCCCTCTCCTTCCCTAACCTTGACCCTTACCCTCTCCAGAACCTCTCTGTCCCCAAGAGGCTTCTCTGGCCCATCTGTCCCCCTGCCTCCTGCCACCTTGCTGACTCAATTCCTGCTCTTTCCTTCTCTGGAGAAAAAGAAATTCCTCTCCTGTCTCATGCCAGGTTTCTTCTTTCTTTGGTATCTGGGCATGTACTGATGTCCATTTTCTGTGGGCTCTGGCTTAGCACAGTCAGAGGGCAAATAAAAAATAAAAAATTCTCCTCTGATTTCATGAGCCAACCTTTCTCCACACATCAGGGTTTGCCAGCCCTCACCTGGGCCCACACACAGGCTCCGAGGCCCCCTGGGCTCTCTCCAGCACTGTTCTGGCCTTGTCTCCCTCCTGCCTGGGCTGTGGGTGCAGAGAAGCCTGAAACAAAAACTGCCTGGGCCTCCGACTGCTCTCAGGTGGAGGCCAGGAAGCCTACATGGAGGAGGGACATGGAGTCGGGACAGTAGTTCTCAACTTCAGTAACTAAGAATCACCCCGAAGCAGATTTCTGGAACCTACCCTCAGAGACTCTGAGTCAGCTGGTGTGGGGTAGGGCCCAGGAGTCTGCATTTTTAATGAATTTCTGGCACAGTTTGCTGCCACACTTTGAGACTCACTTTAGGCAGTGAGATGATCTGTGGGAAGGGCTCAGAGTTAAGGGAGAAGGGGCTGGGGCAGGGGCTCTGTCCCATCTGACCCAGGCCCTCCAGGCACCCCAAAGCAATTAAGGTACTTTTTTCTTCAGCACCAGCCTTAGTTCAATATATTTTCAGTGATAAAGACTTCTCTCTCAGAAAAAGAAAGATAATCTAACAAATCTGTTTCTTGCTTCCTAATATTGATATACCAGTGGCATTGTGAAAACAGGACCTTTATAATCTGGATTTGAATCCTGATATTATCACTTACTGGCTGTGGCAGTTTGACTCAAAGCTGGTTATTTAAACTCCTTGGTCCTCAAAATTTCTTCATCTATAAAACTGGACAAATAACAACAACAACAACATAAAACTGGAAGGATAATAACAAATTAATACCATCTCACAGATAGGTCCTTGTTAGCCCCTATCTTTGTCTGGTGGACAGTTCAAAGTTGTGCCAAGGGAAGGCTGTGCTGTAAAATGACCTCTTGAAGCTACTTGCAGGGGTTTAACCCTACTCCCATGTAGAGAAACTTACAGCAGGCCTGGAGAGGAACGAGACACAACTAGTCCCATTTCTCCTTTCTTATATTGGGTGTAGCTGGATAATCCCCAACTGAAAAGGAATGTGAAGTCCAAATCCTCTCCCTGAAGCACTTCTTACTCCCCAAGAAATGTTTGCCATTCATTCTTTCATACTCTCTTTCATTTGTTCACTTACTTTTCATCGAGCACATATTTTTTGAGCTTATAAAATGTGCCAGGCAGTATGTAAAGTATTGGAAAAAAAATAGTGACTAAAACAGCAATGTCTCTGTTCTCATAGAGCTCACATTCTTATATGAGAGTAACTAAAATAAACAACCAAGCAAATTGCAAACAAAAGTTCCGGCAGCCGATGTCCAGCTCATTTGTCAGGCCTAACTGTAGGCACTTACTCAGGGTTTACCATGTGCCACATTCTCTCCTGTATGCTTGACATTTGTTATCTCATTTAATTCTCACAACAAGCCTTTATAGTAGGTTTTACCATTCTTAGTTTACAGATAAGGAAAATAAAGCACAAAAGGGTTTAGACAATTTATTCAATGTTGCATGGCTAGTAATGCAACCAAACCAGAATTCAAATTCTGTTATATGTGACTCCATATTCCTAGCTCTTAACCACCATTTGATATACTCCCATGATCCTTGAGGGCCCCCAGATGGCGATAGGGCAAACTTCAAACTTGCAACCAGGGAATGTCCTCCAAGCCCAGGAGAATAGACTGGTTCTATGGCCTGTTGATTCCAGAGGAGTGTCTCTGAATTAATTCACCAGGAGAATGAACAAGTCACTTTTGGAGGAAGTACAACCAGAATGCTCCTTAGACATGGTGATGGCAAAGCAAGAGTTCACCTTGATTATTTTGGGCAGATCACCAAGAAAGACCAATTGCTAGAAAAGAACATCATGCTTGAAAAATAGAGGGTCAGAAAAAACAAAGGAAACCTTTGCTTGGATTGACATAAGGGTTGCAACAATGGGCTCAAACGTACCAACAATTGTAAGGATGGTGCAGGACTGGACAGTGTTTCATTCTGTTATAGAAGGTCACCATCAGTTGTAACCAACTCAATGGCAACTAACAACAAACATCCAAGTGGTTATCATTCCCCACGTCCACTGCCAACTGCTGTGATACTGTCATTGCACAAAAATGATTTGGGGACGGCCTGCCAGCAAGTGCCTTCATACACACACATGCTTGTGCATGTGCACACACATGCACACACCCACACACCATAAACTGTCCCTATAGGACAGAGTAGAACTACTCCCATAGGGTTTCCAAGGCTGTAATCATTATAGAAGGAGACTGCCACATCTTTGTCTCACAAAGCAGCTAGTGGGTTCAAACCACCAACCTTTCAGTTAGCATCTGAGCATTTAACCACTGCACCACTAAGGCTTCTGCACTTACCATATGTTCTAGTTACCTAGTGCCACCTTGACAGGAATAGTCCACAAATAAGATGGCTTTAACAAGCAAGAGTTTATTCTTACAGTATTTGGAGGCTAGAAATCCAAGTTCCAAGTGCCAGGCTGTAGGTGCTGGGTGAAAGCCTCTCAACCTTGGGCTTCAGCTCTGCCTTCTGCTCCCGGCCCACTGAAGCTAGAGGCTTTTCTTCACTCAGACAGCTGCTGGCTGCTGAGACTGACAAGCCCAAGGTTGACAAGTAAAAAGGCACAGTCCCGATGTTACCAAACCACATGCCAGGCCATTAATTTAAATCCATTGAAAGTCCCAAGGTTGGCCGAGCATGGCAGGCTGCTGAACAATGACACAACTACATGCAGGGTTCAAGTATGCCATAAGCTGGAGACCATTCCCCAAGACTTCTTCTTATATACAGGAAGCAGACCACATCTCTAAAGCAGCTACTCAGCTGCTCACAGTAGATTCTACCATGGAGTTGATTGCCAGTCTCATCATGGGAATACCATATCCAGCTGCCCAGCCACTCAACCAGGCCCAGCCAAGTTGACACACAAACCATACCCACCACTTTATATTTGTATCTTGCTTGTGTGGAGAGAGGAGGCAGATCGAACTGATTTATAGATTTGTCTAGTGGAAATGCTCAGAAGGAAGGTGGGGCGATCTACTTCCATAGTGATACTGCCTCAGAAACCCAAGGAGGGGCCGACTCAACAGCACATAACAGCAACAACAGTGGAAATGGACCTTGGCTATCAGATATCTAGCTCCCTCTCCCACACAACCTAGGAATTCTATTCCCCCCTGGTGTCCCAGATGGGTGTCTGGTCATCGTTTGGAAACCAGGTCATTGCGAAGCACTGAGATGCCATCTCCAAACTGCCTAGATCAGTGGTTGAGTTAAAACTATACTCTATAATTCCCACTTTTGATCCTATTTCTGTCATCTGAAGCCATATCCCAAAAACTTTCTTTTTTTCAAATAAAAAGAGAATCCTTCAATATTGAAGAGAGTCATTTCTGTCATCCCTCCTCCCCTCCAGTTAGTTTTCTCTTTTTCAAGGGAAGCATAAACACATCTTTTGGTGACTTGGTATTGAATTTTTTTTGCTTTCTTGGTAACCCTCTTCTGAGTGGACACCAGTGGATCAGTTCACAAAATGTGCCTTTCCATTCAGAGAGTAGATCAGGGCCACTAAATCGTTTTGCCTTCCAAATCTGTGCATATGGGTCATGCGGTTCTGGAGATTGTTAGGCAGATCCCTTTGCCTTCTAAAAGTTGTCCCCCCCATACCATTAAGAGCTATACACAGAAGTGTTAGCATGGTACCCAGCCCACAGAGCTCAGGAGACACGTATGGCGTTCCCTTTCTCCATTAAACATCATGGGGAAAACCCCTCACGACACGTGCCCCTCTTTAGGGGATTATTTCCGCCTACTGTTTCTTTCCCTTGAATTCCTCGCTCACTAACTAGAAAGAACTTTATATATATACATATATTTTTTTTATAATAAGGACTTTCCCCTCCCCTTCCTTCCCTTCTGGAAGGAACACTTAATCTATCTGGAAGTTAATGAAAATGCAACATTTTTTTTTTTTTTTTTAAAAGCTCTATTTGGCAGAAAATGTGACTTGTCCAACTTTTCTAATTTTTTTTTCTCTCTCAAAAACCATACTAAATGCATTTGACTGCTTCATTCTTTGGATATATTCCTGACATTATTTTTCCCAAGCTACCTAAGTGATTTAATAGCTTTTCTAGTAGAGTTTAAACAAGGGATCATGATCTAGAAAAAATATTCACATTGTTAGAGAGAAAAAGAAAACTGTAATCAACATTCTTCATGAACTTAGATTTAAAAATTCTTAACAAAGTTTTAGCAAATATCTTCCAATCTAAAATACCTAAAAAGGATAATATAGATAATAATAGACTGATGGGATTTTTCCCAAGAAGGTTGGTTTAACATTCAAAAAGCAATCAATATAATTTACCATATTAATAGACTAGAAAAAGGAAGAAAAATAAAAGTACAGTCATCTCAAGGGATGCAGAGAAAGCACTGGAAAATACTTAGCATTCATTTATAATAAAATCTCTCAGTGAACTAGGAATAAAAGGGAGCCACCTCAACTTGACAGGGGTTATCTATTTAAGAACTAAACAAATAAAAAGACCCTACAGTTAATATCACACATAAAGGTGAAAGACTAAATGCTTTCCTGCAGAGATAAGGGGAAAATCTTAGTGGCTTTGGGTTTGGCACTAGTTAGAACCTCTAGTACAATATTGAATAGAACTGGGCTCCAAAGTGTTTTCAATAGTTGATTTTTCAAAAGTAGATGACCAGGTCTTTCCTCTGAGCGTCTCTGGATGGATTCAAACTTCCAACCTTTTGGCCATCAGCTAAGCATATTAACCACTTGCACCCACCCAGGGACTCCCAAGGAAGATGAACAACCCAATAAAAATGAACAGATACTAACCCAAAGAAAATATATGGGTAGCAAAGAAATATATGAAAAGATGCTCAACATTATTCATCATTAGGGAAATGCAAATTAAAACCACAATGAGATGCCACTTCACACCCACCAGAATGGTTAAAATTTTAAAAGATTAACCCATATGAAGTGGTGTCAAGGTCAAGAACTATAACTCTCATACTCTGCTGGTGAAAATGAAAAATGGCACCACTACTTAAACAGTTTTGGAGTTTCTTACAGAGTTTAATATGTACCTATGACCCAGTCTAGACACTTCCCTGAGACAAATGAAAGTATGTATCTACACAAAGATTTGTAGGCAAATGTTCATAGAAGCTTTTTTTTTTTAATAGCCCCAAACTGGAAACAACACAAATGTCCTTCAATAGGTGTATGGTTAACACATTGTGGTATATCAGTATAATGGAATACTACTCAGCAGTGAAAAGAATCAACTATTGACACATGCAGCAACCTGGATGACTCTCAGAGTAACTATGCTGAGTGAAAGAAACCAGACAACAGAGAGTACACACTGTATGGTTCCTCTCGTATAAATTTTGAGACATTGGCAATTAATCTACAGTTACAGAGAGCTGATTGCCTTAGCCCAAGGGGAGGGAAAGGGGGAAGGAGGAGGGGATTACAAAGGGGCAAAGCATGAGGAGAGTTTGAGGGGTGATGAATATGTTCATCTTCTTGATTGTGGTGATAATATGCTGATATGTCAAACTTCTCAAATTGTATACTCTAAATATACTCAAAATATATCATTTTGCCTCAACTTGCCAAGGGTTATCTATTTAAAAACTAAACAAATAAAAAGACCCCACAGTTAACATCACACATAAGGGAGAAAGACTAAATGCTTTCCTGCAGAGATAAGGGGATGTTTTGGGTTTTTTTGGTTTGTTTTTGTTAAAACACATTCCTGGGTCTCACACCCAGAGCTTTTGATTCAATGGGCTGAGACATGGCCTGGGAATGTGCATTTCTAACAAGCTCCCTGGGAAGCCGATGCTGTTTTTTTTTTTTTTTTTTTTTGTATGTCAGTTATAACTCAATAAAACATAGATATATGCATCAGAAGAAGGCTTTAGAGGGTAGAAGTGCTACAAGAGAGGTCAGAGAGAGTCATGACTGTTGTTGTGTGCTGATTCTGACTCATAGTGACCCCATGTGACAAGATGGAACTGCCACGTAGGGTTTCCTAGGCTGTAATCGTTACCAGAGCAGATTCATAGGTCTTTTCTCGTGCAGAGTCACTGGGTTCAAACTGCCAACTTTTTAGTTAACAATTGAGTACTTAACCATTTTACTTCCAGGGTTTCTTGGGATAATCAAGGAAGGCTCTCTGGAGGAAGTGGTATTTTCTAGAGAGAGAAAATCAGAGGCTGGCTGTCTTTATGGAATGGTGATTAGGCCAGCTTGCTTGTCTAGAACAGTTTGTTTGGGGCATTAATGGGGGATCAGGGAAGGTGTGTGAACTGGGACAAATCATGGAGTGATTTCATTGTCAAGATGAGTTTCAAAGTGTCATTTGGTGAGTGCGGAGGGTTGAGAAGAGGGTGTAAGTGTGAAACCATGGTTTAGTAAACTGAGTCTGGTAATAATGTATGTGCTAGATTAGAAACAGGTAGAGAGTGGGGGCAAAGCTACCATTAGTTCACTAATTCATTCAACATTTACTGATTCCCCCTCTATGGGCCATGCACTCTTCCAGGGAGTAGGAGAAGATGAGTGTTTCTCTTCCATGCTTGAGACCCAAGACACACTCAGCTCTTGGCTTCCATGTGCCCCGTGCATGCAGAGCAGGATACGCAAGGCTGTGATTGGTCTAGAATTCTAACCAGTTCAGTCAGTTCAGTGCATGTGCTTCTTGGGCCCACAGAAGTAATGAGAAGACCACGGCAATAATCCCAGCCCAGATGGAGGAGTTCTCATATGGATGGGTGAAGCTGGGGGTGGAGAGGGGAGTAAAATTTTCACTGACAGATATCTTCAGAGGGGAAACATGGTTTTAGGGAAAAACTGGTGGGTCCAGAAGGGAGCCCACACACTGGTTGGAGATGGAGGATTAGAGTCAAGGGAAAGGTCTGGGCTGGACACACTTGGGGGTGGTGATTGACCTTGAAACTTTGGAGGAAGAAAGCAAAAGGTCTGGGCTTTGGAAAAGCCCACAATTCAAGTGTGGAGCAAGAGTGGAGTAGTAAGAAATTTCTACACACAAACAAAGCGGCCACCTCCAACTTTAGAATACACAGCGGTGATCTCAGATGCCATGGGCGGAAGGAGAGGGCCTATGGAGCAGGAGTGGCTTCAGTCAGTGAGGGGCCTCTTACTCCTGGCTGCTGGGCCTGGCACCCAGGAACCATTACGTGTAGATTGATCACCTTCTGGTGTGCCAGGGCACAGGGTTGTTTTTCTCTTTTTTCAAAGAGTTTGGGGTGAGTAGAACCCATGGGAGACTGAGCTGACCAGTTGGGAGTGGAGAAATGCCGGTTGTGAAAGGATGGTTACACAGGGGAAAACAATCTTGAACCTTGTACAGCTTCACCTCTGCTTTCTAATTTTCACAAGCCCCTAAACTCTAACCTCACCGCCGTTGAGTTGGATCTGACTCATAGCTACCCCTCCTTGGATTTCCGAGGTGGTATCACTGTGGAAGTAGATTGCCCAATCTTCCTTCTGAGGAGTGGCTGGTGGGTTTGAACTGCCAGCCTTCTGGTTGGCAGTCAAAAGCCTTAGGTACTACATCACCAGAGCTCCCAAGCACCTAGACAAGTGGTTCTCAAAGTGTGGTCCTCAGACAACAGCATCTACTTCCCTGGGAGCATTAGAAATGCACATTCCCAGGCCATGTCTCAGCCCATTGAATCAAAAGCTCTGGGTGTGAGACCTAGGAATGTGTTTTAACAAGCCTGCGAGGTGATTCTGATGTCCCCTGGAGTTTGAGAGTCACCAACCTGGGCAATCCAAACCAGCTCACTCCCTGCAAGAGTCCACTCAGGAGGGGGTTCATTAAGAACATAATGATTGGGCAACTGTTTGGAAATTGAAAAGCAATCTACAAAAGTAGGGCTTTAAGTCATTAATTCACATTTATTTATTAGTTTGATCAACCTCATTCCGTAAGATTTACTTAGGTCTTAAGGCTTTATTTGGAGGATCCTACCCCTTTCTTTTCCCTTCCCAAAAGAAACCCAAAATCTTGCTAGTGAATAGGAGACTTCATTGAGAAGAACTAAACTGCCAGGGGGGAAAAAGGAGATGAGGCCCAGCTGGGGTTTGCCTGAAAGGACAGGTTTGTTTTTCCTCAATGAGTTTAGGGTTTTTTGTTTCTCTCAGTGCAGAATCTTAGGCCGATGACTCACAGTTACTGTTGAAAGTCTTTAAATCCAAACTGCCAGCTGTCAAAATAAGAGTAGTGCTTTCAGGCACAGTGGAAGAAGGGGGAGGGTCCCCAAACTCAGAGCTGGGTTTTGCTGGCTTTTGTGGAGCCCTAACTGAGTGGGCTTTTGGGTGGGGGTGGGAGAGACCCCGCGGTTTCCCAGTGGAGTGGAAGACCAGCCCTAATAACACATTTCCCTTCCCTCTTGCTGGGATAAATAATTTCCGATTTCTTCATCTTGGGTTAAATAACAGCAGGAGCTGTGAGGAGTAGAGCGGGCTTTAACTCCAAAGGAGAGATTAAACTGTCATGATGTCAACAGCATGCAGTGCGGCTTGTCTAAAATTCTGAAATGTCAGTAAAAACCCTTTGATGTCAGCCTCAGCCACCACACTTTTTGTCCCATGTTCCCCTCATCCAATGTAACCAGATGAAAGTTTTCCAAGCTCTCCGGGCTGAGATACCTCGCCAGGGTTTCGAGGTCACAAATGAAGGCAGCCATTTGTATCTAGGGCACCTACGGGCTTCTGGGGACATAATGGATGGATTTGATACAGATTTGGAGCTCTTGGCAATCAGATCCTCATGAATTTATTTCAGCTGGGAAGACTGAGCAGACACCGTTAATATCTTAATATTGTTTCTAAAATCCTCCAGGAGCTAAGAGAAGAAAGCACATTTTGCTGGCTGTCAGCTATGTGCTAAAAGGTTGCCCTCTGACAAGGTATTGCCTGAGGTTAGTGAGACCTTTTGTTATGAAACTCAGAATTATGTATCTGGTTGTATCAGATCAGTGCAACAGAGGACTCACAAACGAAACTTGGCCCAAGATAGGTTGTTGTTTTCATTTGAATTTAGTATGTCTGCAGTTTTCATAGGTACCTAATAAAATGAAATGATCTTTATTAGAATTGGGGTGCAGGCAAAATTTGATTGGGGCTCACTTCTCACCCGGACTTAAGTAACCTGTACCACCAAGACCTTTCTTCCCAGGTCTAGCGAACAAGAAGATTGTGGTGGTTTAGTGGTAGGATTCTCACTTTCCATGCAGAAGACCCAGGTTTGATTCTGGCCAGTGCCCCTCATGGACTGCCACCAGTGCTCGTCAGTGGATGTTTGCATGTTGCTGTGATGCTGAACAGGTTTCAGGGAGCTTCCAGACTAAGAGAGACTAGGAAGAAATGCCTAGATCTACTTCTGAAAATCATAAAAACTCCATGCATCAGAACAGTTTGATCCAGTGCATGGAATCCCCATGAGGCCAACTCAACAGCAGCTAGCAAGAGCAAGGGAGGGGAAAGCTAGTGTGTGTGGGTGAGTACCTGTTGTGTGTCAGATGCTTTGCCCATCTATATGTCTGTATTATCTCATTTAGCTCTGCGATAAGGTATTTAACCTCTCTATAAAAATTGAATCGCAGAGATCGCTGAGATGAAGTCATCCCATCTGGGGCTAGGTCTGCTACGAAGTTCAAAGGTCACTTTTCTGACAGAAGAGAGTATTTTTAGGACTCTAGGAACATCTCTGTTGGGAGGCAGGGTATATGGGCCTTTGTCACTTACTCATTCAGCAAGTGAACATTCATGGGACACCAAAGATATGCACTGGGAAACTGGCTAGGCTCAATCAAAATAGCCACACTAGCACACATTCTGTTGTGCCCAGGTTATGAAGGAGATGCTCGGAGAGGAATATGCCAACACACGACAATGCAAATGCAATAGGAAAGTTTATTAGCTAACTTAAGTTAGGGTCTTTGCCCTTACCAGGTCAGTGGCTTAAGCAAAAGACCCCGTGCTCCGGTATTCTCACAAATTTATGGAACAATATGGGGAGGGGCAGCACCAGGGCAAGAGGGTACAGATGACTGGTTGTTGCTAAGGGATTTAGGGCAGTGATCTAAGATGTTGGGGGACGTAAAGAAACCCCCCGGCTCCAAAGTTCACTTAGGAAAATATTATCTAGGGAGGATGAGGCTCAGGTATGTGGGAGACTTTCAGGAGTCGAGCAAATCTCCGATAGTGCTGAATCCGGATAGCTTCTGTGATGCGTGCTGAGTTCGGAGGAAGTTCCTTGATACCTGCTGAGACTGGAGGGCAGATAAAGGCCCTAAAGAGTCCAAAAGTTCTGTTAGTAATGCTGACACTAAAAGGTTTCTGGTTAAAGATTTTCCTGGAGGCTACTAGAGCTCTCAGACTCACATTTCCAATGAAGCAAGAAGAGACGTGATCAAGCCCTTCCAATGCATGAGGTAAATATCTGAGTGAAGCCATGTATTGGGATGCTGGAGCCCAGAGGAAGGAGCCTCTAAGCCTAGCTCACTTGGAGAAAGCTTCTCAGAGGAGGTGACATTTGACTGCAGTCTGGAGCAATGATCTGGGCTTCACCAGGTAGAGAAGGCAGCAGGTCATGGAGACTCTGAAGCCACTGTTTCTTCTATCCCCAAGGAATTGATTTCCCTTTCGTGAAATCCTCCCAGCCTCTGAGAGAAAGAAATGCTGTTTTTCAAAAGCGTAAGGAATCATCCAGAAACATCTGTATTTGTTTCAAATGGATGTGACTGTTGCCAGATAAACAAAAAAGTTGCTTTGTCAGAACCCAGTCTGTATTTATTTCTTTGTCTTTGTTTAATTACATTAATCTCTCAATGGTTTCCCTTGGGGCAGTGTAAATTACTAGTAATCATAAATCTCCAACATTCTGAAAACAATATGGAAGGACAGTATGTATTAAGCCAACTGGCAAGCTTGCTGTTTGTGGGACAGTTGTAATCCCTCATGTTCCTACCACACTCTGCACCCTCATGTACTTCCTGGGGTTCTTTCAGCTGCTCTAAGAGGGTAGCAGGGCAGCATTTGCTCTGTATGGAAGCCAAGCCTGAGGGGAGAGATGACTGCTGGGTCTGGGCACCTTCCCCTTGGAGTATCGTGAGAACTTTTTATCCAGTTCTTTGATTCTCAAACATGGCTGCACATTGGAGACATCTCCAGAGATTTAACAAACACTACGGCCTACATCCCACCCCCAAACAGTCTGATTTTTTTTTTTTCAATTGTGCTTTGGGTGCAAATTTACAAAGCATATTTGTTTTACATTCAACAGTTCACGCACATTTGATTTCACAGCCTGATTACAATCCCCAACCACAAAAAACTTTCCTCCCCTTTGGCTACCCCCTCCCTGTTCCCTTCTTATCTAGACACTCCTGTCTGTCCAACTTTCCCTTTTTGTGAATGCTACCCCTCTGGTGTCTCATGGTTGATTGCTCTAAGGGGTGCATCTCTCTAGGGTATGTGGGTGCATCTCCCTGGGGTAGATGTTCTGCATGTAGGTCTTTTTACTGTTGGGCTGAGATTAACCAGTCTGATTTCATGGGCCAGACGGTGAAGAGAGTATGGAACCTGGGCATCATGATTTTCAAAGGCTCACCAGATGGTTCTCATGGGCAGTCGAGGTTGTGCACTGTGCCTTCTGTAGACAGGGCCACAACCTCTACGGCTGGTGTCTCAGCCCAGTGCTGAGAGGAACAGCCATTTCATTGCTTCCCTCTCCATTCCTGTATTTGAATTGCGGTGCTGTTGAAGAGTATGGAATATACCATGGACTTCTGGCAGGACAAACAAATCAGTCTCAGAGGAGATACAACCAGAATGCTCCTTAGAAGTCAGGATGGTGAGACTTCGTCTTGCTTAGTTTGGACGTGTCATCAGGAGAGACATATCACTAGAGAAGGACATCATGTTTGGTGAAGTGCCAATGGATGGTCAGTGAAAATGAGGGAAACCATCAATGAGATGGACTGCCACAATAGCCACAGCAATGGACTCCATACCAACAAGCACATATGGGCAATGTGGCAGGTATGGGCAAGATGGCGCAGGACTGGGCAACATTTTGCTCTGTTTTACATGAGGTCACTACGAGTCAGACTGACTTGATGGCAACTAACAACAACAACCTATACTGAGGGGAAAGTCTTTTGGGAAAATATAACATGTTTATTTTTTTTTCATTATTATAAAAGGCATTTACACTCTTGTTAGAAAATGTAAAAATACACAATTATAAATATAAGATGAACATCACCGATACTCCCACCACTCCTTCACAACCACTGGTTGGCAAGGTTCCTGCTGGACGTGGAGACGAAACAGAGCAGCACATGCAGCAGAGATGGGGGTGGGACCCAAGTGGGGAACAGCCCTTACCTCCCCTCCAGAGAGGTTCTGTGAATGGTGATGGTAGCTTGTTCCAGCAGCTGGTGCGTCATTTCCTAGCCAGCAAGTCTTTGCGTAGCACGCTTTCCACCCCCATCCCCCAGCCCCTTTAGGGAGCTTAGAGAACAGTAAGGGAGATGGGGTAAATACATCCTATATGAACTAGAATCAACAATGTGATACACGCCCCCAGGGGAAAGTGCAAGGGTGTTCCAACAGCTGATGGGACAGACTAAAAGCTTCGAGGAACAATCAGATGTCCTCATACACCACATGAGGTTGCCATCAAGTTGATTCTGACTCACAGCGACCCCATGTATGCAGAGCAGAACTGCTCCATGGGGTTTCCAAGACTTGTGACCTTTCAGAGCAGATTGCCAGGCCTGTCTCCCAAGGTGATGCCGAGTAGGTTCAAGCCACCTAGTGGCTAGTAGTTGAGTGCTTGACAGTTTGTGCCACCCAGGGACTCCAAAGGTCCTCCTCACTAAACTTACTGCCATCGAGTCAATTTTGGCTTGTAGCTACCCCCACTGAGTTTCCAAGGCTGTAAATCTACAGAAGCAGACTGCCTCATCTTTCTTCTGAGGAGTGGCTTGTGGGTTTGAACCACCGACCTTTTGGTTAGCAGCCAAAAGCCTGAGCCACTGTATCAGCAGAGCTCCTAGCAAGAGGCACATTTGTCCATCACCATGCCAGCAAGCCAAAGTTATTTCAGCCTAGAATTCAGGAAGCTACTGGTGTTCCCTAACAAAGAATGATTCCCCTTTGACTGTGGTAAACCAAACGCACTACCATCAAGTTGATTCCAACTCATAGTGACCCAATAGAACAGATTAGAACTGCCCTATAAGGTTGCCAAGGCTATAAATCTTTACAGAAGCAGACTGCCTATCTTTCTTTTTCTTCTTTTTTTTTCTAATTGTGATTTGGGTGAAAATTTACAGAGCAAATTCACTTTCCATACAGCAGTTCATGTATACTTTGTCTCATGACATTGACTACAATTTACCCCAATGCAACAGCTCCCCTCCCACTTCCTCCTGATAGCCACCTCTTCCCTGTGTCCATCCCTCCATACACTCCTGCCCCCTGAGCTGTCTCCCTGTGCATAAGCAGCCCTTCTTTCTCCCATGATTGTTCTCTCCAAGGAGTGTATCTACCTCAGGTAAATGTTCAACTCATATGCCTGTCTTTTGTTTGTCTGGAAGCCACAGATGTGGGTTCAATTCTAGATCTGAAGGGTAGCTAGGGGCCATAGTCTCAGTGGTTCCACCAGGCTCTATCAGACCAGCAAACACGGTGTCCCCCCCACTTTTTTTTTTTCCTCAAATGATTTTGAGTTTTGTTCCACATTGTTCTCCCCTCTCTATCCAGAATCTCCTATATAGATCCCCCTCTGAGTGGTTGACTCTGGGAGCTCTGGTAGCATAGTGGCTAAGGCACTTGACTGTTAACCAGACGGCTGGTGGTTCAAACCCACTAGCCACTCCTTGGAAGGAAGGTTGGGCAATCCTACTTCCGTAGTGATACTGCCTCGGAAACCCAAGGAGGGGTCACTATGAGTCAGGTCTGACTCGACGGCACATAACAACAACAACAACAACTGAGTGGTTGACAGTGGTAGCCAGGCACCATCTAGTTCTTCTGGTCTCATAGTCGTATACACTGTGGATCGCATGTGCCTCATCTTTCTTCCATGGAATTGCTGGTGGGCTTGAGCTACTGACCTTTTGGCTAGCAGCCACATGCTTTAACCACCACACCACCAAATCTCCTTAACTGTGGTAGAAGTCCTTTAAGTTTCCCAGAGCTAGGAGAACCTGTGATGCAGCCAGATTTATCCTAAAGCACAACTCAAGTGAAATTACCCACATGCATTTTTAAAGTTTTTAGCCCTTGCCTGCTGAGTCAGATTCAGACAACTAAGCCCACATTCGAGCTCCCTGCCAGCTGCTGTCAATTGTCCATCTGATCCTTTGTCCTCCTCTTTCCTCAGAATTTCCAGAGAGGAATACAGTACTGAGCATGTCCTGCGCCTCCATGTCCACGAGGTTACTCACTATTTCCTCAGCCTGAGTGCCCTTTCTCTTTCTGTCGATGTCTTTTCTCTGTGAGCCTTTCCCTATCCACCCTTGACTGGCAGTAGCCTGTCCCCATTTTGAACAACCCTAGTATTATTGGCATTCCTCTTATGGATTTCTGTCATTTCTTGCCTTGTATTTTAGTTATTTCCACCATCCGTTTGTCAGTTTGTCATATTGTGGTTGATGGCTTGGCATATTGTTATGATGCTGGAAGCTATGCCACCAGTATTTAAAATATTGTCAGGGTCACCCATGATGGACAGTTTGCAGCAGACTAGACTAGAAAGAAAGGCCTAGTGAACTACTTCTACTTATGAAAACCTCTTGGTTCACAAGAGAATGTTACCCACTATGGTGCTAGAAGATGAGTTCCCTAGGTTAGAAGGTGTCCAAAATACAACGTGGCCCCAAGAATGGACTTGTGCATACCAAAGATTGTGAAGATGGTCCAGGCCCAGGCAGTGTTTCATTCTTTTGTACATGGGGTCACCATGAGTCAGAGCCAACTCATCGGCCACAATAATTTTAGTTATTTAAGTTGCATGGAGTCTGCTCATTCCTCAAATGGTGCCAGGTTGATTCCATGTCAGACCCTTTGCTTTGGCTATTGGTTCGGCCATCACTTCTCTTCCTGGAGCTTCAAATTACTAGCCTTTAGTAGAATACAAATCCTTTGTCTGTTTTGTTCACTACTGTATCCCCAGTGCCTGAGACATAGTAGAGCTCATACAAGTTTATTGACTAAATGAATGAATATCCTATAATTCAGATTTTTTCTTAGATGTCTGCCTAGGCTAAGGAGCATTGGTGGCATAGTGGCTGCTAACCAGAAAGTCAGTGGTTCAAATCCACCAGCTGCTCCATGGAAGGAACATGGCACGATCTACTTCCATAAAGATTTACAGCCTTGGAAACCCAATAGAGGTCTCTATGAATCGGAATCAACTCAGTGGCAGTGAGTTTCTGCCTAGGCTTGTAACTAACTGTTGTTGTTGTTGTTGTTGTTATGTGCCATTGAGTTGGCCCCGACTCATAGTGACCCCTCCTTGTGTTTCCAAGGCAGTATCACTACAGAAGTAGATTGCCCAACCTTCCTTCTGAGGAGTGGTTGATGGGTTCAAATGCCAGCCTTCTGGTTAGCAGTCTAGTGCCTTAGGTGCTATGGTACCAGAGCTCCTCGTAACTGTAGGTTTTGTCATTTTCTGATTATCCACTAAGGCTTTTGCATCAGCTAAAGTTGTTCCAAGGAACCATTGATGGTGCAGTGGTTAAAGCACTTGGCCGCTAACCAAAAGGTTAGCAATTCAAACCAGGCAGCCACTCTGTGGGAGAAAAATACGGCAGTCTGCTTCCTTAAAGATGTACTATAGGGCAGTTCTCCTCTGTCCTAGAGGAGCACTGAGTCAGAATTCACTCGAGGGCAGTGGGTTTGGATTTTTGGTTTTGCGACAGTTGTTGTATTTTCCTCACTTCTAAATCCATTGGAAATCTAAGTTGAAAATCCCAGTGGGATTTCCTAGTTGGAAATCAAAGAGTAAGAAATAAAGGAATTTGCATCTATAATATTTCTCACCTACTTTATTGATTTGAGAATAAGAATACTTATTGTAGCATTTTAAAACCAGAATCCTTACCTATGGAATCTTCAACTTAAGCATTTTTTAATATTATGATACAGGTTTTATTTTTTATTTAATATATTTAATAGAAGTAATAAATAAGATCAACTTTTATCTTTTTATCAATTTGATATTTCACACTTATTTAAACATAAAATGAACTATGTATGACACTCAGAGATCTAGGAGATTATATTAAAGTTTAGCTATTGGATTCAAGGATTAATCAAGGATTTTAGTTAATTGAATTTTTAATCGTAACTGTCATGGTGGTCATTTTTAACCAGAGAAAATTCTCTTTAGAATATTCAACCTCTTTCATGGTTTCTGATGTTCTACCATTTTAATGGTAAAAATCCTTGGGTGAACCAGTTCTGTTTCCCAGGATGTAAGCCATTCTCCTTGGTGGGAAACGCCATCATCACATCAGCCTGTTTGTGCAAGGACTGAATCAGAGTGATGGACTGAAAATACCTTTAACGGTTTCATCCTCTGATTTATCCTTAGTTGCATCCCGAGATGCATTCCTGTAAGTGCATTCCTACGTCGCATTTGAATGAATAGTCAGAGCTCAGCACTTTGTGGACACGGGTAATCTTCGTCACCTCTACCTAACCTCTGGCCTCGCCATTTTCCCATTTACTGTTGGGATGAATAAATAGAGAGCAAAGAGGACTTTCAAAGATCCTCTGGTAGATAGATGGAATGAGGCAACTGTCCAAAGGGAGGGATGCAGACGTGGGAATTAGAAGCAGATCGCAGACCTGCTGTGTTGTCGGGGGAGTAGCAAGTCTTTTAACTGTACTCTCCTTCAGCTTCGCCATCTGCAAAATGTCAAAGACAGCTCCACATTATCTAAGTGTAAAGCAGTGAGAATGTCAGTACGAAGCACTCGAAGTTCCCAAAGGACAGGACTAACACTTGATGCAAACAAGTCCAATACCTGCCATGATAGTTCATAGTTCTCAAGAACCATCTACAAGTTTCCAGAGGATTTTATTTGACACGAGGAAATACAAACCAATGTTAATTAAAAATTATTTAATGCATTTAATAGACATGAGTAAGTTCAACTTTGAAAAATATGGTTGCCCCTGGGTGGTAGGCGCACAAGAGGTGGGATTACTTGTGGGTTGTTGTTTTTTTTCTTCATATATTTTTGTTTCTCAGATTTTCCACTATAATCATATATTAATTCTTTTTTTTTTTTTTTCTGGGAATTTAGACAGCAAGGGGAAATACATTTTTTGTTTATACTTCTTGCAAGCAAATATTCTTGATGCCAATGGATAATAAAGAAATTAGTCTAAACATCATTAAGTAAATCTTGAACAATGCAAAAGATCAGACCAAAATAAGCCATTTTGGAGACCACCAAAATAAATTGCAGTACAGGTCACAAGTCTGTTATTTATGCAAAAAGCAAAAATCAGAACTCCACACAGAAATCAGACTTGGGAAAAAAAAAAAAAAAAAAAAA
>NW_006921608.1:15486590-15507445 GCF_000298275.1 Orycteropus afer afer | reverse complement strand
TTCATGTCTTCTGCCCATTTTTTAATTGGATTGTTTGTCTTTTTTTTATTGAGGTGTTGGAGTGTTCTATAAATTCTAGAGATAAGTCCCTTGTCCATATATTAATTCTTACAATGTTTTTAAGTTATTTTTCTTTTTTAAGTTGTTGTAAAATATATATAACATAAAATTTGCCATTTTAATCATTTTTAAGTGTACAATTCAGTGGCATTAATTATATTAAAAGTATTGTGGAACCATCACCACTATGTCAAAATTTTTTCATCACCCCAAACAAAATCAGTACCCCTTAAGCAGTAATTCTCCATTCCTCCCTTCCCCTAGCTCCTGGCAACCACCAATGTACTTTCCAGATATTTCATGTAAATGGGATAATGCAACATTTGTTCTCTTGTGTCTGGATTGTTTCACTTGCAAAATGTTCTCAAGGTCTGTTTACTTTGTAGCATGTATCAGAACTTCATTCCTCTTTACAGCTAAATAATATTCCATTGTATGAATAGAGTTCCTGGGTGGTGCAAACCATTAGTACACTTGGTCGCTAACCAGAAGATTGGAGATTTGGGTCCACCCAAAGGCACCTTGGAAGAAAGTCCTGTTGATCTTCTTCCAAAAAAGCCAGTCATTGAAAACCATGGAGCACAATTCTACGCTGATACACATGGGGTGGGTCACCATGAGTCAGAATTAACTTAATGGCAACTGCCTTATGTTGTTGTTAAGTGCCATCGAGTCGGACTTGACTCATAGTGACCCCTCCTTGGGTTTCCGAGGCAGTATCACTACAGAAGTAGATTGCCCCATCTTCCTTCCGAGGAGTTGCTGGTGGGTTTGAACCACCAGCCCTCTGGTAGGCAGTCCAGTGCCTTAGGCACTATGCCACCAGAACTCCCTGACTGCCTTATGGATAGACCATATTTTGTTATTTTGATGGGCATTTGTGTTGTTTCCACCCACCTTTTGGCTATTTTGAATTTAAGAGTTATTTTAATAAGTGCTATAGAGTCCCTAAGAAGCTTTTGTGGTGCTGTGGTTAAAGCATCGGGCTGCTAACCACAAGATTGGTGGCTCAAACCCACTAGCCACTACACAGGGCAAACATGAGGCAGTCTGTTTCTGTAAAGATTTACAGCCTTGGAAACCTGTGGGGGCATTTCACCTCTGTCCTGTAGGGTTGCTGTGGGTTGGAATTGACTCAATGTCAGTGGGTTTGATTTGGTTTGTAGAGTTGCTTATTGTACTGCCCTGTGTGAGGGTGCTATCTTCTTCAGAGTTGTGTTCTTATGTGCAACCTTTGCTTCAGTCCAGGATCTGTGTGCGGTGGAGGACCACGCCTGTGAGCAGCTTTGTGTGAATGTGCCAGGCTCCTTCGTCTGCCAGTGCTACAGTGGCTACACGCTGGCTGACGATGGGAAGAAGTGTGTGGGTGAGTATTCCCTCCCACTTCGCTTAGTGAGGAAGGACAAGTTAAGCATAGGAAGGAGGGGGAGGGAGGCCCACCGCATGCCTCCCATGTATAAAATTATTTCCCTTTGGGTTTCAACACAGTGCTCAGTTCTTTGGCCTAGTAGTTAGTCAGATCGTGACTTTACGTGTGGCTGAGGTCAGCATTTTCTCATTATGAGTTCTCAGCAAAAAAGCATATTTATGATAATCTACATGAATATAATTGTCTGTTACATCACTTGAAAAGAGCTGGGTGGATTTCCATCATATTTGGAGGGTATGTTTAAGATAGCTTGATTTCAATATAGCTCCTGTGTTATACATGAAATTCACTTGGTGGTGGGCAGTTTAGACTGTCACTTCAAAGACATGAGACTTCCTCCTGAGTACTGTACCTCCAACTGACAGCCAGATGTAAGAGCCCCGTTACATGTAATAAGACACCATGGTCAGAGAAAACCAACAGTAGATTTAAATGCAGGAGTCTCAAAGGCAGTGCTTGGAACTTCACACACCAACTTGCAATCAGCTGAATGACTTACCACTTGGGCGACTCCATGTTGCATACCTGGGGCAAGAGGTAGGAGAGGTGGATTTGGGATTGATTTCTTTAGTGATGATAATGGATAAATCAGAGGTGTCCTAATGGGGAAGAGAATTTCTAGGCCAGGTCCATATTAATGTCATGGTCCTGAGAGAACAAAGAGAACAGAACTTAGAGAAAAGTCACTGATGCACCTCAGCAAACATTCGGTACTTTCTACCAGTTATGTCACTGGGTATTAGGAACACAGAGGACCAGGAGACCAATGGTTCAGGAGTAATGGAGTAAAGGGCATATTTCCAGGAGTAGAGAGCGAGTGGTAGGAAAACAAGGACTGCAAGTTTAAACCACTCATTTAAAGAAGTTTGATAAAGATTAACCATGTCCAGCTACTGGTGGTTCAATACGATGAATTTCCAGCTTCAACACTACCATCGCAGTGGTTCCATTTCATGGACTTATCCCAGAATTATGACTGTGACCTGCATGAAAATTCAGTTCTTAGTCATTGACTTGAGACTTTTCACCCCTTTGAGTTGTTGGAGGGAGCTCTGGTGGTGTAGTGTTTAAGGCATTTGATTGCTGACCAGAAGGCTGATGGTTCAAACATGCCAGCCACTCCTCAGAAGGAAGGTTGGGCAATCTACTTCCGTAGTGATACCACCTCGGAAACCCAAGGAAGTGTCACTAGGAGTTGGATCCGACTCAATGGCAGTGAGTTTGAGTTGAGTTATTGGAGCCTTAATTTCAAGTGTCAGAGTCCTAGTTCCCTAACTGTTCATTTCACTCATTGTAGTACCGAGTTCATTTCTTCATTCAGGTAATCAAGTTTGGGTTAGCTACTAAGTGTCCTCCTTCCACTTTAATTGAATTCCTGTATCTCTGGTGGCATAGTGCCTAAGGCATTTGACTGCTAACCAGAAGGCTAGCAGTTCAAACCCACTAGCCACTCCCTGGAAGGAAGACTGGTCAATCTACTTCCCTAGAGATCAAAAACAAAAAGCCAAACTCACTGCTGCTAGTCAAGTTTCACTCACAGCAACTCCTCCTTGGGTTTCCGAGGCGGTATCTCTAGATATCCATAGAGATACTGTCTCGGAAACCCAAGGAAGGGTCACTATGAGTTGGAACCAACTCGACAGCAGTGAGTTTGTTTGTTTGTTTGTTTGTTTGTTTTGGTATTTGTAATCCATCAGCTACCATTAAATCTGTCAATTTCCATCCCAAACTGCATTTTTCTAAGATCATTTATCTATATCTTTGAGGGTGAATTTTCTGCTGTACTTGCTCAACTAGTGTTTACCCACTGCCTTGTATTTCTGGGTAACTCTGGTGATATAGTGCCTAAGGCATTTGACTGCTAACTAGAAGACTGGTTCAAACCCACCAGCCACTCCTTGGAAGGAAGGTTGGGCAATCTACTTCCGTAGTGATACTGCCTCGGAAACCCAAGGAGGGGTCGCTGTGAGTCAGATCTGACTTAAGGGGCAGTGAGTTTGGTTTGGTTTGGTCTTATTTGCATCTTACTGGCCCAATCAGATTGTAAATACTGGAGGTCAGAGGCCACTTGTACTTCTTCCTCCTCTAGAGGGTAGGCTCACAACACATTTTACTTGAGTCATTGAGGTTGAGTGATTGATTGCAGTCTCAAGCATTCCTGTTATTTTAATCTTCTCCCCTTGATTGGTTTTTAAATTAAAGTCAACTTTTGTTTATTTAAACAAATTTAAAAAGATGAAAGAGTACAGACGTGTACAAAATCAAAACCTGAAAGTTGTGTCTCATCTATTCCACTTCTTGGAGGTATTCCAGGCTAAAAACTTCCCTTGTTTGTCCTGCCTTTCTGGGCCATGTGTAACTTATTGTCTTAGTTAGCTAGAGCTGCCATCACAGAAATACCACAAGTTGGTGACTTTAACAAATAGAAATTTATTTTCTCACAATTTAAGAAGCTAGAAGTCTGAACTCTAGGTGTCAGCTCCAGGGGAAAGGGTTTTTCTCTGTTGGCCCTGGATGAGGTCCTTGTCTCTGCTAAGCTTCCACTCCTGGGCATTCTTCATGTGGTTTGGCTTGGTTCTTCCTGTTCCTGCTTTACTTGCTTAATCCGTTTTGTATCTCCAAAGAGGTTGGCTCAAGCACCCTACACTAATCCTGCCTCATTAACATAACAAAGACAACCTCTACCAAAATGGGATTATAACCACAGGCAGACTGGTTAGGATCTACAACACATATTTTGAGGGGACATAATTCAATCCATAACACTATCTCAAAGAACTGAGTTTTGTGAGGATTAAATGAGTCAATATGTGTAAAGTGCTTTAAAAAAAAAAAAAGAGTTGTCATGACTTGAACTCCAACTCATGGCAATCCCGTGGGTTTCCAGGTAAAACTGTGCCCCATAAGGTTTTCAGGGGCTGGTTTTTCAGAAGTAGATCGCCAGGCCTTTCTTCTCAGGCACCTCTGGGTGGACTTGAACCTCCAACCTTTTAGTTAGGAGTCAACTGTGTTAGTTATTTGCATCACCCAGGGACTCCATAAAGTGCTTAGAGTAGTGCTAGGTGTTTGCTAATAATATTATTGTCATTATCCCGTGTCTGATACATATCCACTCACTGCCCTAGAGTCGAATCCGACTCATAGCAACCCCTCCTTGGGTTTCCGATGTGGTATCACTACGGAAGCAGGTTGTCCAATCTTCCTTCCGAGGAGTGGCTGGTGGGTTTGAACCGCCAGCCTCCTGGTTAGCAGTCAAGTGCCTTAGGCACTATGCTACCAGGCAACTGATAAACATTAGTTAAACTGAATTTCTAAATCCTTTTTGATTTCTTTTGTCTTTTTATGAACGTTTCTATTTGTTCATAAGTCATATGCGTAGTATATTTTAAAAATCATATTGTGGTCTATACCCAGAATGATAGTGGTACATAACATGAGGATTTAACAGCTATTACTGCTGTCTTCAGAATTTATTCCCATATTCTCCTGCATAGATTACTCTCAGCGAGAAGGGGACTGTTGATATTTAAGTTGGGCACGGGGGATGAGAGGATCGATTTTTATATTGAAAATTCAGGTTTTTAATTCATCAGCCAACTCCTCTTATTTGAAACATGATTTTCCCCAGATATTAAGTATTGGATTTCTCCCCTATTGTTATCAAGATCAATAGGAAACCCTTCCTCTGGGCTTTTAAATCCTGCTATGGAATCCAATCACACCTTGTGAGGGAGGGGTTTTGTGAGTCTGACTTTGTTTGTGTCTAATATGTGTTTAAGAAGCCCTGATAGCACAGTGGTCAAGTGCTTGGCTGCTAACCGAATGGTTGGCAGTTCGAACTCACCAGCTACTCCACCTTGGAAACACTATGGGGCAGTTCTACACTGCCCTAAAGGATCGCTATGAGCTGGAATTGACTTGATGGCAATGGGTTTTATGAGAATATGTGCTCAGCAAGTAAATCGATTCTGCTATTTATCTAAACTACAAATTTGATTTTTCTTACTTCATCATCAACAAACTTTAAAATGGAAACATTCTTTTTTAAAATATTCTGTTTTTGCTAATGCTATTCCTTGCAGATGGGTCCCTGCTGAGAAACTCTTGGACTGTGACCAGATTATAAATCAGAAACTGTCAGTCACAGGTTTTTATTTTCTTGCACCAAAGCAGCATTTATCCTGAGAGACAGCTAAAGTGATTTCTCACAAGTTGGGCAGAGACTAAATGTGGCAAGACTGGCTTCAGACTCTGAGATCTGAGCACCCTGTCATCAGGAGAGATGAAGAACAATGCCTAGGAAATGACTAGATATTGTAAAGGAGAGTGTAGAAATTTCAGGCAAAAGCTTCAGAGAATGGATTTTGTGGAAGTAGCTGAGACCTTGAAACAATAGAGGCTTTGCTGAATAACTCACATAGATCTCCATACATCTGCCCCCTAACCTCCCTTTTTATAAGTATAATTTTGCAACCAAAGAAGTTATGCTGAGAACTCAAAACATGCAGCAAAGGATGTCAGAGTTGAAGGAACTAGCTTGCTACTTGCCATTGAGTTAACTCTGACTCTGGGTGGCCCCATGTGTGTCAGAGTAGAACTGAGTTCTGTAGGGTTTCCAGTGGGTGGTTTTTCAGAAGGAGGATCACCAGGACTTTCTTCTGAGGGACCTCTGGGTGGACTTGAACTGCCAACCTTCTGGTTAACAACTGAGCACATTAACCATTGCACCAGGGACCCCAGTGGACTAGCTACTCCACCTCAAAAAGCTTTTAGGTACCTGGAAACAGTCTCCCCCAGGCACTGTGGGCTTATTCTGCTGTTTCCAGTGGCCTGGTAGCTCACCTGGGGGCAGTTCTCAATTCAAGGTAGGATTTGTCACCTTTTAGTTTTAAAGGCCAGGTTCTCAGGACCCAGAAATTCCTGGACCCTTCGTTTTCCATCACCCCTCTGCTGCTCAGTTCCCCGGAGAGCTATGCACACAAAGAACAAAAGCAAAATGAGAATCAAAGTCTTGAGAAGCCAGCTTTTCCAATGAGATTGGGCCTGCAGTTGGTTGATTGGCGGAAAAAGTCATTTAAAGAGGAGAATCGTAAAAAACAACATCTCTAAACCCATCCTATCCATTTTGTTTTTATTTAAAACACGTTAGTGTGCATTTAGTAAAAATTAGTAATTTTATGTTCATTTGAGAAAAAAGTATGATTTTTAAAATCTTTCTTGCATAAACCATACCTATAATGTGTTGTCTATGATTTTTCAGTTTTGAACCCTTTAAATAGGTGCAAAAAATTGAAGACTTCTGTAAAACAATCTAAGGGCAGAGTGCTCGTAAACTTTTATGAGTTTTTCCCCCAATCGTTTACACTTCTTTCACCCATGACTGATTCTACAACAGTTTTGGCTGACAAACGGCCACAGAGTCTTTTTAAAACATTCAACTCAGTTGTTATTAAAAAAAAAAAAAAAAAAAAAAAACTACAATTTCTTTTGGTACTTATATTTTATTGTTTTTCATAATATTGAATTATATTATTTACAGTAACATGCATAAAAGTCATATGTAGGTTTGGAAACAAAAGCTACTTTGACTCTTTATAACAGCGATTCTCAAATTTTAGCATACATCTCAATTACCTAGAGAAATTGTTAAAACACAGATTCCTGGACCCCACACCCAGAGTTTCCGAATCAGTGGATCAGAGGTATTCATTGCCATTGAGTTTGATTCTGACTCATAGTGACCCTATAGGACAGAGTACAACTGTCCCATAGGGTTTCTAAGGCTGTAATCTTTAGTATAATCTTTACAACCTTTCAGTTTGTAGCTAGGGGCTTAATCACTGTGCCACCAGGGCTCCTTAGGTCAGTGGTAGGGTCCAAGAATTTGCATTTATAACAAGTTCTCAAGTGAAGTTGAAGGAGCAGTTCAAGACTTCACTTTGAGAACAAATAACCATACAACTTAGTCAATGGGAGAAGGTCACAGGTGTTCTAGAGCACGAGTGTTCCACCAACCTGAGCATTTAGCGGGCCCTGGGCAATAGCCCCAATTTTCTGATAAATGAAAAGCATTGATCAACCAGGAGCTGGTTAATTAGCCAAGACCAAAACCAAATGCACTGCTTTCAAGTCAGATCCGACTCATATAGCAACCCCTCCTTGGGTTTTCAAGGCAGTATCACTGTGTAAGTAGGTTGCACCATCTTCCTTCCAAGGAGTAGCTGGTGGGTTTGAACTGCCAGCCCTCTGGTTAGCAGTCAAGTGCCTTAGAGTTCAGTAGAGGTCAGTTAAAAGAGCTTCTGCTATACCGCTTCTTAAACACCTGAGCCAACATTGGAAACTCTGTTCTCAAACATTCTGGAAAGACTAGTTTGGAGTATGCGGCTTACACTTGAGACCTAAGCAAAACCTCCAACCTCTTCCCAGTATAAATTTTAGGGTCAGCATCCTCAGGGATCCTCTGAGGGACAGAGGTGGCAGGGCTCAGAGATGATACTGCATGATAAGAAAGAGAAAGCAGTACTCTGGGTTTTTGCCTTTTTGGTACAGTGAACTGCCAGCTCATCGTTGTGAAATCAAATTAGTGACTCCTCTATTTGGAGGAGACACAAAAAGGTAGGTGACCAGAGGTAGGCCTGGTTGATTGAAAGGATAAAGAATAGATAGGCAAATACTAACATTAGACACTGAGAGATTTTCAAGATGGCAAATGGTGAGGGAGTTGAGGTGGGAAGAGTCAACTGCTCATACAAGCCCGTGTGGACCACAGCACGGCCAACTCCTGTGACACTCAGACTAGGATATGTGCCAAGGCTTTGATCCCAGTGTCATAATTATTTTTTTTTAAATGATCCGTTGGTCTTTGAAAGATGAGAAATTAGCTTTTAGAAGGATTTGGTGCTAGCTCAATATTTATGTTGTAACTAAATCCCAGCAACTGACTAATATTCCATGATGAAGTAAGAGTCCATTGAGACTCTGAGGCTATATGAACACCCTGTTCCCACCATAATGATTTGGTTATTACACCCACAATTATTAGGGGGTATCAAAACACTATAGGGAGATGAAGTTGTAAAAATGATAATTTAGATGAAAACCTAACAAAACCCGGGCATAAAAGTATAAACCTGACACAGGTTACTGCCTTTCAAAGATCTTTCGCTTATCCCTTTGCATCCTCTGATGGCTATATTAAGTACACAATTATTTCCCCCATGCATGGTTTTGTTTTTCAATTGTACACATATGTTAATTTTACAGATCCCATTTCCCTGTTATTATTATTTAAAAGTTTTTGTTAGGGGAGGTGCACAAGTGATAAAGGCAACAAAGGTGAATACTATTACAATACAATCCTGCAATAACAGTAATATCAGTAATCCACCAGTAGATACATAGACATGCAAGCTGAGCAGGTAGGGGAAGGCAAATGTGACTATACGCAAGAGTATATATCAGAGGATATGTCTACATATGTATTTATATGTGCTGCAAATATATCCATGAAAATAGTAGCACATACAAGGAGCAAAGTTATGAAAACTTCTTAGCTGTAACCAAACATCCTGAGGGAATGAGTCACTGGGCCTGAGGACTCAGAACCACACTCTCGGAGGACATCTAGGTCAATTGGCATAACATGATCCATAAAGACAACTGTCTCCATTCTACTTTGGTGAGTAGTGACTGCTTGCGAGTGGTCATCTAAGGTGCAACGATTGGTCTCTCCTCTTCTAGAGCAAAGAAGAGTGAAGAAAATCAAAGATGCGAGGAAAAAATTAGTCTAAAGGACTAATGGACCATGTGAAGCTCAGTTTCCACTACCCCGAGAACAGAACTAGATGGTGCCTGGGTACCACTACCAACCGCTCTGAGTGGGATCACAATAGAAGGTCCTGGATAGAGTGGGAGAAAAATATGGAACAAAATTCAAAAATCATAAAAACGGCCAGACTTACTGGTCTGATAGAGACTGGTGGAAGCCCTGAGACTATGGCTCTTAGACACCCTTCAAGCCTGGAATGGAACTCACCCTCATGGCTCAACTCTCAACAAGTTTGTTGTTGAGTTGTTGGATTCAACTCGACAGCACCAAGTTTGGTTTTTGGTATTCTTCTTGTTGCTCAGGACCAAGTTCCTATAATCCGTCTTAATTCTCTTTTTCTCTAGTCTCTAATTACCTCTAGCTAATCCAATAGGAATCCTACTGGTCCCACCTTCAACATACACCCAGAGTACCTCTTGTGACCCCCCTGACCTCCCAACTACTGTCCTACTTTAAACCTCCACCATTCCTCACCAGGATTTCTGTAGCAGCCACCCGCCTACCTGGTCTTCCGCTCTCACCTTGCCCTTTATAGTCTCTTCTCTTCAGAACCCTCTAATGACTCCTAGCTTACTCAGAATGAAAACCAAAGTCCTTTCAGTGGGCCATGGGTCACCTCCTAATCTACACCCACTCTTCACACCCACCTCTCTTGCTCCCTACTCCAACCACCCTGGCTGCCTTTCCCTATTAGTAAATGTTCATCTCATTTTCTAGATTTCTTATTTTTGTCACTGTACATAACTATAATGCTACTATAAATACCTTATTGTGTACAATTATTTCTTTTGGTTATTTCTTTGGGTTATATTTCAAAGATGAACATTGTTAAGTTGCCTCCCTAAAGTTGTAATGCCACCCACTGTTAATAACTCTGTTTCCAGGCTGTCATGCCAGCACTGTGATTTATCCTTTTTTTTTTTTGCCAGTTTAATAGGTGAAGGGTACCTTGCATAGTTTTGATTTGCATTGAATTTTTAAATACAGTTGTTCATATGTCCTTTAGTTTACCTTCTGATATAAATTGGCTGATCTGGACTCCTTTTTTTTTTCTATGAAAGAGGAGGCTTTGTATTCCTATTTATTTATCCATACTTGTCATTGGGCAATAAAATGAATCCATATTTATATTTGTTGTAAATATGCTGCCACTCTACCATTCCTTTTACCTCTGTTTACATTTCTAATTCAACTTTGAATATGTCTTACTCTCTACAGCTGTGGACTATTGTGCCTTGGAAAACCATGGATGTGAACACAAGTGTGTAAATGCTGATAACTCCTATATTTGCAAGTGCCGTGAAGGATTTGCTCTTAACCCAGATGGAAAAACATGCATGAGTAAGTGATGCAAAAAAAAAAAAAAAGTTATGTTATTAATCTGGGGACTGTGGCTATGGAAGTCTCCCAAGCATAGATTAGGAACCAGTTGCCATCAAGCCCGCCTGACTCATGGTGGCCCCATGTGCATCAGAGTGGAACTGTGCTCTCGAGGGTTTTCCATGGCTATGATCTTTTGGAAGTAGATCACCAGGTCTTCCTTCCAATACGCCTGTCAGTGGATTTGAACTTCCAACCTTTCAGTTAGCAGCCAGTTGCTTAATCATTTGCACCACCCAAGAACTAAGCATAGATTAACATATGATTATGTGGTAGAGGTTGAATAACTTCTACCTCTATTCCTCCTTTGTCAGGTCTTTCTTAATTTGTCTTGAGACTGTAAGACAATGTCTATGGTCTCAAAATCACCCTTCAAGGAAGTTGATGAAGGTGCCTTATATCTGGAACCATAGGTGGGATACTCTAGCATCTATTGAGTGCGCTTGCAACTTGACCACCTTACTTCATGTTGACTTAGCCAGCTGTACTGATCAACTTTAACAGGGTTTAAGAAATATTTTCATGAAGTATTGTGGTTTGTGGACTTCAGCTCCAACTGCACACAGGCACAGGAAAATCACTGAGTTGGGAGGGTTGAATGTGTTTGCTTCTGGAGTAGGGTAGATGGAGGCAGTTATTATTATTATTATTATTGGACTATTTAGTTCATTTGATTTTTTACTGTACACATAAAATTCAAAATCAGTTTGAGCTCCCTGTATTGGAACATAAACATCTCTAAAGTAAAGGTGATCACTAGTTTTGCAAAAGGATTCCAAAGCATTCTTTTAAATACTTCATAAAAGTCATAGTACTTAAGAGATCATGTATAGATTATTAAGGTTCATTTGAAAGAAGCTTGTTTATAAAGTATTAAGCCCAAGCATTTGTGGGTTATTTATTTATTTAATTAATTTTGTTTTTATTGTGATTTGAGTGAAATTTACAGGGCAAATTCATTTTCCATACAGCAGTTCACATGTGCTTTGTCTCATGACATTGACTGAAATTTCCCACAATGCAGTAGCTTTCTTCCCACTTCCTCCCCATAGTTAACTCTTCCCTATATCCTTCCCTCCCCTGCACTCCTGCACCCCAAGCTGTCTTCCTGAACATACACAGCCCTTCTATTCTCCCATGATCAATCTCTCCAAGGGGTGTATCTACCAGATGTAAATGTTCAGCTCATATGCCTGTCTTTTGTTTGTCTGGAAGCCACAGGAGTGGGTTCAATTCCAGACCTGAAGGGCAACTAAGGGCCACAGTATCAGGGGTTCCACCAGGCTGTATCAGACCAGCAAACCTGGTCCCCCTTTTTTTTTTTTTTTTTGATAATTTGAATTTTGTTCCACATTGTTCTCCCACTCTATCCAGGATCTCCTACATAGATCCCCCTCTGAGTGGTTGACAGTGGTAGCCAGACACCATATAGTTCTTCTGGTCTTATAGTCGTATAGGCTGAGGATCGCATGGTATACCAATCCCTTAGACTAATTGCTTCCATGTGTGTTTGATTTTCTTCATTCTTTTAAACTACAGCATTTTTAAAGGGTGAAGTTTAATAGGAATTTAGAGTAAGTAAGACATCTCTAAGGAGCTGTGGTGCCGCAGTGCTTAAGGCACTTGACTGCTCACCAGAAGGTTGGTGGTTCAAACCTATCAGCTGCTCCACAGAAGGAAGATGTGACAATTTGCTTCCGTAAAGATTTACCATCTTGGAAACCTAATGAGTCAGAATCGACTCAATGGCAGTCTTTTTATTTTTATTTACTTGTTTAAGACATCTCTGAAACATACATTAATGAGAAAATAGGACTTTAATTAATAAAAAAGGGAGCACATTACAAAAATGTGCATTTATGGATGTCGTACCATGGGCCAACAGAAGTGAATAAGGCAAGGACTTTCTTGGAGGAGAAGATAACTTGTCTGAGTCTGGAAGGCTAAGTCATCATTTGCCAGGCAAAGAAGATTGAGATAAGGAGTTCCAGCAGGAAGAGAGATACATGCAAAGATAACAGCCAAACCAGAATATTTTAGATCTCCATGCTGGATGCATACCTGGCATATGGTTGATTTTCAATATTAGGTTATTGAGCAAGTAAGTGAATGGATGAATGAATTGCTCTATTTCTTGTTTTCCTTCCCTTATTAATCTTCTGAATTATAAAGTAGCAGCCTTTATAATTTGTAGTAGTAAGGACTAGGGAGGTATGGTTGCTGGGCTGATGAGTAAGTATTCCCCTTCAAAGGCACAGGCAATGTGCTGCCAAGAAGCTGCCTCAGTTCAAATCCCAGCTGTGCTGGATCATCATGGACAAGTTATTTAAACTCAATTTCCTTCACTGCAATAAGGGTTAATAGTAGTGCCTACTTCACAGCATTATCTCAATAACTAAATGAGATTATTTATATATACTACTTAGCACATTGCCTGGTGCTAAGTTCTTGCAAAAACTTTGAAGACTTTAAATTGGTTAGGTATTTATTGAGCATATACAAGTTGCCATCAAGTAGATTTCAACTCATGGCAACCCCATGTGTGTCAGTGTAGAACTGTGCTCCACAGGGTTTTCAGTGACTGATTTTTAGAAGTAAATCACCAGGTCTTCTTTCAAGATGCCTCTGGGTGGACTTGAACCTCCAAACCTTTCAGCTGAGTGTGTTAATCTTGCACTATCCAGGACTCCACTGAGCTAAGCTTAAAGGTACATAAAAAAAATCAGAACTTGGCCTCAGCTTTCCAATCACTTGTAGTGGAAGTTGGTGGGTGACACAAGCCAGATCCACATCAAACAGTCTGGCCATAGTGCAAGGTTTTTATGACTGAAGGCCCACTGTATGATGCAGACAAACCCATGGCAGGAGTTATGGGAAGGAGGAAAGCAGTTGCACTAAAATAGTTCGTGGTGCTGTCTCACCAGGTTGAAGCCTATAATGAAACATGTACCAAGACCAATCTCCTGCCTTTAAAGGACTCCTTCCATGGCTGGGGTCACTTGATTTCCATCTCCACTTCTAGCCCACTTCCCAGAGCTGCACCATCACCTCCATACTGTGGTTCAGCATGTCTCCTATCCCAGAATTTGTTGGGGTATGGAGAATTACAAGCCCCCGGATAGTACAGGCAAAGAGGTCTGAGCCCTGGATGCAGACTCTGGAACTAGATATCAGTGTAGGGGAACTGAGAAAGGAGGTTTGGCTGGGAGTCAGGGGAAGGATGGATCCAGCTGGGAGGTCTCACCAACTCGGCATGAAGCCTGGGAGTTCAGCTGTCTCTGGGCCTTGTCAGACTCCAGACCAAGAGGTGGGCTGTCCTAACACATGGGTCGAGAGGAGTTCTGGGAAAGCTGAGGATTCTGGGCAGTCTGCATCAGGGAGCTGTGTCCCCTAAAAGAAGGGCCCCCTTCCCACCATGCTTGGAGTCAGGGCAGGGAGCCAGCCTTTGGGAGGGGGCTGGAAAGAGAAAGGAGACACCCAGAGTCCTTGGGCAGTTGTAAGAATAGGAAATAAGGCAAAAGTCCAGCTGAAAGAACTGAGATGCTTGGGAGTTCTCTAGGTCTGTGACAAGGACAAGAACAGGGACTGAGAAACAGAGGTTAGTTACAAGGACAGAGGCATAGGATAGAAGTAGAAGTTCAGAATCAAGTCCAGTTAGTAATTAATAGAGTGTCACAGTGGGTTCAGTTATGTTAGCCTTGCTGCCTCTGTAATGTTGAGAAACGCTTTCTTTGGAATGCTTTCCTGCTTCTCATAAACTTGTAAAAAATGAAAGATACTCAATTTATTAAATTTCAGTCAACCTTAACTCTATCTTTAACCAAAATTATATTTGAAAGCTAGTCCAATTAGTAAATGTACAATTACTGTCTAAAAAATGGTAGACCAGTCAATGTAATATACAAAAACCAAACCCAACCCATTGCCATCAAGTCGATTCTGACTCATAGCAACCCTATAAGACAGAGTAGAACTGTCCATAGGGTTTCAAAGCTGTAAATCTTTATGGAAACAGACTGCCACATCTTTCTCCCACTTGAGTGACTGTTGGGTTCTCCAAGCATAATTAATTTATGATTAAACAAGAATGTACATAATTGAGCTTTATATTCCTGAACAAATAATTTAATTTAAAATATGGAAGAAGTGTTTACAAAAGCACCACCTTTTATATCAATTCCTCACCCTAAGTGACCCATTCAAATTATCTGAATATTTTTTAGAGGGAGAGGGTTGTAAACACAGGTACCATTGATTCACAAAAAATTGGCCAGATGTTTTGGGATCTAATTTGAAACCATTACTGCTGAGCTGGGCATGAGGACACTCTCAGATGCTTAATGGCTTTTCACTAGAAAGATAAATGGAGGACTTCAGTCCACTGTGCAGGTATATGTATCTTTGGTTTCAAGGAGACTGGGTTTCAAGTCTCATACTTGATCTACTAATCTTTCTAATACCCGTAATGATGAGTAAAGTCAACCACGGACACTGACTTTTGCATGTGGGTATTGATCATTTACTGACTTTGAGATCATTATGCTCATAAGTTTTCAGACTCTCCTGATAACTTGTTAACATTTTCATCCTTATTTTTCAAATAGAATCCTTTTGCAAATAGTAGGGCACTGAAAAGGAGTCATGATGGCATAATAATTAAGCACTAGGTTGTAACCAAAAGGTCGGAGGTTCGAACCCACTAGCCACTCCATGGGGAACAAGACCTGGTGATCTGCTTCTGTAAAGATTACAGCCTGGGAAACTATGGGACAGCTCTACTCTATCTTACAGGGTCACTCTGAGTCAGAATCGACTCAATGGCACACAAGCATGATGAATATTTGATGCTTGTATTAAATGTGAAACATGGAAAAATGAAATAATTTTATACTGAATTAGCAATAAAAGAGCTAGAAAATGTTGCTCACTCAAGGTTTCCTGGCTAGAATGTAGTTAGCCTGCTAAGCCCACTATCTTTTGACAGCCTGCAATGTGCCACTTGTGGGTAGGATTGTCTATATGAATTAAAGACTTTCAAGTTGGAAGAGACCTTAAAGTTCAACTGAGTTCTGGCTCAGACACCCATCCTACAGTGTCCCCACCCTACTATCATCCAGCTTTGCTTGAATATGCCCACTGACAGGAAACTCACTATACCTCATGACAGATGATTCCACTTTGTACAGCTGTTCCTCTTAGAAAGTTATTCCTTAAGTGGAGCTGAAACTTACTTCCTTGAGTTTAAAGGCCAACAGAACAAACTAAGCTTCCCTCATACTTCTTGATCACTAAGAATGAGTCATATCAGAGTAACTTAATTTCCTTTAGTAGATTATCCTGGCATGGAAAATATGGTAGCAACTGTGTCTCGACTTCCATAGACATTGCACCAATTTGCTAATGAAAGCCCCATAGATCATATGGAGAAATGTATGCTGGATGAAATAATGATTGGTTGGGTTTGTAACTGGCTGAATATCAGTACCCAGAGGATGTTGGTTACTGAACTGAGATCCTCCTGGAAGGAGTTTTTTAGGCAGCCTTGTAGGAAGAAGCCTCAAAGAGGCCATGAGAACTCTCTTCCGTTCTCAATGACCTCTTTTTGGTTCTTGATGGCCTCTGTTTCCTCATCTAAATACTCACAACACATTCCATCAAGAGTAATACCAATAACCACTTCTTCATTCAACAAATATTTGTTGAGCACCTCTATTTGTCAGATACTGTTCTAGACACTTGGAATATTGTGAATAAAATATGCAAAAACTTCTTCCCTCCCCTGGAGATTATGTTCTTTTGGAGCAGCGTGTGTTGTTGGTAGGTGCTGTTGAGGTGGGTCCAACTCATAGCGATCCCATGTACAACAGAACGAAACAATGCCCAGTCCTGCGACATCCTCACAATTGTTGCTATGATTGAACCCATTGTTTGCAGCCACTGTGTTACTCCATCTTCTTGAGGGTCTTTCTCTTTTTCACTGATCCTCTACTTTATCAAGCATGATATCCTTCTCTGGGGATTAGTCCCTCCTGATAACATGTAAGCAAGATAAAGTCTTAGCTTCCTCACTTTTTCCAAGACAGATTTGTTCATTCTTCTGGTAGTCCATGCTTTATTCAGTATTCTTCACCAAAATCAAATTCAAAGGCATCAGTTCTTCTTTGGTTTTTCTTATTCGTTGTCCAGCTTTCACATGTGTATGAGACAATTAAAAATACCATGGCTTGAGTCAGGTGCACCTTAGTCCTCAAAGTGACACCCTTATTTTTTAACACTTTAAAGAGGTCTTTTGCAGCAGATTTGCCCAATATAATACATCATTTGATGTCTTGACTGCTGCTTCCATGGACGTTGATTGTGGATCCAAGTAAAATGAAATCCTTGGCAACTTCAGTTTTTCTTTGTTTATCATGATATTGCTTATTGTTCCAATTGTGAGGATTTTTGTTTTCTTTATGTTGAGGTGTAGTCTGTATTAAAGGCTGTAATCTTTGATCTAATAAGTAAGTACTTCGAGAATAAGTGTATAGGATGTAATAGAGAGGGATGGACTCAGTGAGAACATGACATGTGATCCTGGACTTGAGGGAGGGAGAAGACCTTCAAGGCAGAGGGTACATAACACCAGGATAAAAGCCCTGGAGCAGCAACTATGCTATCTGGTATGTAGAAGAGCAGCGAGGAGGCTGAGTGCCTAGAATTGAGTGAGAAGGTAATGGTAGTGGGCACTGAGGTCCAGAGAGGTAACAGGCCAGATCCCATAGGTCTTTGCAGACCCTTGTAAGGTCTTTGTTGTTTATTATTCTGAGTGCCATGGGGAACTGCAGCAGAGTTTTCAGCAAAGAGTTTTATGATCTGATTTCAGATTTTTAATGGGATCTCTCTGGCTGCTGTGTTGACGCTAACTTATATTTTTAAAACACATTCTCACTTAGGACTCTTTCACATTCATTTTCTCCCTTGTAAATTTTTTGGATAATTTTGAATGATTGATGCCCAGCTCACCACTCTGGAGGTTTCAGAAACCATCTTTTTCCTTCTGAAATGTAAAACTCTATTTATCCTTCTGTTCCCCAGGTCTATCTCTGGTGCCCAACTCATTCCAGTTTGCCTAGAACTTTCTTGGTTTTAGCCCTGAAAGTCGAGCATCCTGAGAACCCCTTCAATCCCAGGCAAATGGGGACAGTTGGTCACCTAGGTCCATCTCTTGATTCTTCAGACTTCTTCAGATGTCATTGTAGTTCCACAGTTGCATTTGCAAATTATCTCAGAGATAGAATTTATCAGTGTCAGGACAGCTAGTACCTAAGGGTACTTGCTAACTTACAACTAGGACCTAGATGATTGTAGGGGTCAGGTGGGAAAAGTAAATGTGTGGAGCACCCAGGTGTAATCAATAGGGCATTGACTCTCAGCATGTGGCAGCAGGACCTGCTGCATCTGCACCACCTGGGAACTTGCTGGAAATGCAACTTCTGGAACCCTACTCTAGACCCTGTTGTTGTTGTTGTTATGTGCCGTCGAGTCGGCCCCAACTCATAGCGACCCCTCCTTGGGTTTCCGAGGCAGTATCACTATGGAAGTAGGATTGCCCAACCTTCCTTCCGAGGAGTGGCTGGTGGGTTTGAACCGCCAGCCTTCTGGTTAGCAGTTAAGTGCTTTTAGCCACTATGCTACAAACTCTGGGGTGGGGCCCAGCATTCTATGTTGGAACAAGCCTTATAGGTGATACTGATGCAGATCCATGTTTGAGAACCATTACAATAATGAGTGATGGGAGTGGTATCCAGTTGGAGCACACTTACCTTACCTTTGAGGACATCTAAACTCAATTGAACGAAAAGGTGTGCTGGTCAAACAAAATGTGTGGAAGCGCTTATAGTCTGCAGGGTTCATTTGTAGCACCTTGAAAATTCTCTTACACATGTCTTTTGCCCATCTTGACTTTTACTTCCCCATCATTCTTCTTTCTTCTAGCCTTTCCAATCTGAAAATCATTCTCTTGAAAAATAATTGAGGACTTATGTGTTCTTTCCATCAATATTTTATACTGTTGTTGTTGTTGTTGTTATGTGCCGTCGAGTCAGCCCTGACTGTCTTTAGTATTAGCTTTTTTCGTGTTGGTTTAGTTTTAGCTCATTTGATACCATTTTTATAGGCCATACAACTCTTTTTTTGTTTGTCCTTGTACTCTATCCTTTTCCATGTTTGGTGTGTGCTCTATTAAATCTGCGTTTATCAGTGAACTTTCTGTGCAGCCAGAGTGGCTCATTTGGAATATTTTCTCCCTTGTTGGAATGATCTGTCGTTAGATAATAAAAATTGTCTTTCTGTTGCTTCCCAGGTCTTGTGAAATAGGCTTCCTTGCCCGGCCATGGAACGATGCCCTGTTCTGCTTTTGTTTTTTTTCCTTTTCTTATCTTTCTTTTTCTTTCTAACTTTTCAAAATTTACTTCCCTGGGCAAAGAAGCTGTTGCCATTTTCATTTCCCCAACCCACATTCCTCCATGGATTTTGTTTGTTTGTTTTTAAAATAGGACCAACTTGTCCTGTCTTAATTTCCTACTGGTGCTACAACAGAAATACCACACAAAGGTGGCTTTGAAGAACAGAAATTTCTTTTCTCACAATTAAAAAACCAAAAAACCAAACTTACTGCTGTTGAGTCAATTCTGACTCATAGCAATCCTTCCTTGGGTTTCTGAGGTAGTATCTCTATAGATGTAGATTGCCCAGTCTTTCTTCTGAGGAGTGTCTGGTGGGTTTGAACCTCTAGCCTTCTGGTTAGCAGTCAAATGCCTTAGGTGTATGGACATAGATTGCCCAGTCCTTCTGAGGAGTAGCTGGTGGGTTTGAACCTCCAGCCTTCTGGTTAGCAGTCAAATGCCTTAGGCACTACACCACCAGAGCTCCCTGTTAAGGAGGCTAGAAGTCCCAACTCAGGACACTGACTCTAGGGAAAACTCTCTCTTGTCAGCTGTGGGGGAAGGCCCTTGCCTGGACTTCTGCAGTTCCTCAGTTCCTTGCTGATCTTCACAGGGTATCTGTATTGCCCCGTTTGTGCTAATCTTACCTTTTTAACTCTAAAGTGTTACCTTTTTAACCCCTACACTGATATGACCTAATTAACATAACAAAAACCCTATTCCCAAATGGTATTATATCCACAGGTATAGGGGTTAGGATTCCAACATATTTTTGGATGGACACAATTCAATCCATAACTTGTCCCTTCCTCTAGTCTCTGGGTGAAAAAAATGCTAAGCTGCTCTGTTTTAGCCAAATGCACATTCTAGCAGAACTTCACAGGGTTCAGGTCTTCCATTACTTCCACTCTCTCTGATCTTTATGCCAGTGGTACCCAAACTTTTCTGCCCATTGGATTCTCCTGGGGAGCTTCAAACAGTACTGGTGCCTGTGTCTCATCTCCCAGAGATTGTCATTTAATTGGTCTGGGGTGTGGCCTTGGGCTTTGGAATGTTTTGAAGATCCTCAAATGATTCTAATGGCAGACAAGTTTAAGAACTACTGCTCTAGGCTATGTTTCTTTCTTTTATTGAGGTAAGTATATATGCAACAAAACATTTGCCATTTCAGTGTTCTTCACATGTATAGTTCAGCAACATTAATTTAAGTCCATTATATTATCAAACCATCACTCTTACCCATTACCTAATTTTTCTGACATTGAATCACATCAGCATCAGCCATTTCTTCCATCAGACTAGGTGGCTTCTCTTGAACTCTACATTTTAAACTATGTTTCTTAATGGTCTTATGTTCAACTATCTCCAGTGTGTGTTTGCCCTGAGAGGCATAGGTTTCCACACATTCAGCACCACCTCATCATTTTTCCTGACAGTTCCATTCCTTCTGCACTGAGATGATTTTTCTGTGTTCTGGAGAACTCACATGGGGAAGGAGTGGGAGAAAAGTTGCTGACCAAGTTTCAGACATTTCGTCCCCAAGTTTCACTGTAAAAATGGCAGAAAGGCATGAGACCTCCTTGTCTAACTTCATGAGGAGAGAATCCAGATCAATATTTTATTTATTTTTTTTTTTTTAATTTTTTTTTTTATTAGGATTTGGGTGAAGATTTACAGAGTAAATTCACTTTTCATACAGCAGTTCACATATACTTTGTCTCATGTCATTGAC
>NW_006921608.1:15475794-15479755 GCF_000298275.1 Orycteropus afer afer | reverse complement strand
AAGGCTCAGGGGTCCAAGATTATCTTCTGTGTCTGTGTTAATTGGTTTCCCTTTTCTTTGTTGAAGAGGGTCTGTGCAATCCTTCTGCCTAGTCTGCCATCTTGCCCCACCTCCCCCCCAGATCAATATTGATGCTATCACATAACAATACTGCATTATCAGTGACAACAAACACTAATCTACAGGTAGGGAGCTGTGGTAGCGTAGTGCCTAAGGCACTTGACTGCTAACCAGAAGGCTGGCAGTTCAAACCACCAGCCATTCCTCGGAAGGAAGGTTGGGCAATCTGCTTCCGTAGTGATACCACCTTGGAAACTCAGCGAGGGGTTGCTATGAGTCAGGTCCAACTCAATGGCACATAACAACAACAACAATCTACAGGTGGATACATATGTAGACAGGCAAGAAAACCAGGTATGTGTTAAGTGAACGGGAATGTGCCCATGACCATACATAGGTTTGGAAGATGATATTCTCACATATATATTTGTATGTGTTTGTTCTGGTTACCTAGTGCTGCTCTGACAAGAATATACCACAAATGGGATGGCCTTAACAAACAGGAGTTTATTCTTACAATTTGGAGGCTTTTAGTCCAAGTCCAAGGCTTCCTAGGGGCTGCATGAAAGCCCCTCAACCTTGGGGTCCAGCTCTGCCTCCTGCTCCCAGCCCACTGGAGCCAGAGGCATTCCTTCACTCCAACGGCTGCTGGCTGCTGAGGCTGAGAAGCCCCAAGGTTGACATGTAAAAAGGCACAGTCCTGATGTTACCAAACCACATGGCAGGCCATTAACTTAAGTTCACTGTAAGTCCCAGGCTGCTGAGCAACAACATGGCTACATGCAGGGACCAAGCATGCCATATGCTAGAGACCATTCTCAAAGCTTCTCCTTATATACAGGAAGCAGACCACATACCCAAAGGCAGCTACTCAATTGCTCCCAGTAGATTCCACCATGGAATTGATTACCAGTCTCATCATGGGGAATATACTACATCCAGCTGCCCAGCCACTCAACCAGGCCTAGCCAAGTTGACATACAAACATAACCATCACAGTGTTATAAAAATGTCCATATGAAATGTAGGGCTAACAGAGGACAGAGTTAGGATAACTTCTTAGCCATACCTCTAAGCACCTGGAGGGAGTGAGTTGCTGGGCCTATAAGCTTAGGACTGTGGTCATGGAGGACATCAAGCTCAACTGGCACAACATAGTATACAAACAAATGTTCTACATTCTACTTTGGTAAGTAGCAACTGGAGTCTTAAAAGTTTGCAAGCAGCCATCTAAGATGCAGCTACTGGTCTCTCCTTATCTGGAGCAAAGAAGAGTGAAGAATATCAAAGATGCATGGAAACAATTGGTCCAAAGGACTAATGGACCATGAGAACTTCAGTGTATATGATCCTGAGACCAAAAGAACTAGATTGTGCCTGGCTATCACTGCCTACCACTCAGAAGGGGATCAAAATTAGAGATCCTGGATAGAATGGGAGAAAAAATGTGGAACAAAATTCAAAAACATAAAAAGACCAGGATAGAGACTGGTGAAACCTTTGAGACTATGACCACTAGTCAGCCTTTGGGCCTAGAATTGGACTTACTCCCATGGCTTAAAAGAATTTGAAAAAAAAAAAAAGATCAACATCAGCACAAGACTGATTCATATGAGGTGAACGTCAGACATACCTCCACTCTTCAACCTTATTACCAACTCTGACACCAGCTGTCCCTCCCACAGCACCCTCTACTCCTCTCTGAGTTCAATAATTCATTGCAGTGGCCACACAGAACTCACAGACCATACTTACCACTTACAGTTAATGGAGTTTATCAGGGAAGTAACAGGTTAAAATTCAGGATCAGAAATGACTCAGGATAGTTCTTCGGTCAGGGCAATTTCTTCATTGTTCCCAGTCAGGCCTGTCTCTTAGCTCCTTACCCCTTGACCTCTGCCATGCTTGGGTAAGTATTACAAAGTTCTTTAGCTCTGCCAGTAAGTGCCTGGAGGCACCCTACTCTGCCATCAAGCCTGCTGTGCAAAGATGCTCAGCTTTCTTATTGTATGGGCCTATAAATTACTGTATCATCTTATACCAGTCTCCTAGATCTTCTGCTGCTGCTGTTTTTCTGCTGTGCTTGCTGCCACTCCTTGCCATCTGTGGTACAGTGAATTATTTGGTATGGCCCTTCTAGCCATAGCCTTTGTGACTCCCACTAGATGACTAGGTGGAACTATGCAAATGTGAGATGCTTGTGGCTGGGGGCGGTTAGATAGCTTGTTATTAACGTAAATAAGATACAAGGCATTCTTGTGGGGTTGGAATCATGCAAATAAGGTATATGAAAATTTAACATGGGAATTGGTCAGTTTTACCATCCCAGTAGGCTTAAGATAAGTCATCCCAGAGGCAGAATGGGAGTGGGGAATCTCACTACCATCAAGAAAGAAGAACCAGGAGTCAACCATATCTTTTGGACAAAGATCCCTGGGCTGAACCTCTTTGATCCAGGAGACAGAGAGCTGTGAAACCAGAGACGGCAAGAGATGACAGAGAAATGACAGAATCAAGAGACTGGCACAAGACAGACTGGTAGGCTTCCAGGCCCATGGAGCAAAAAAGCTGAGTGCCTTCAGGCAGGAGGCTTGCTGGCAGAATTGGGTACCTCTCTGGGCACCTACTTGCAGAGCTAAAAGAGCTTAGTAACACTTGCCTGACCAGGGCAGAGGCCAGGCTGAGGGGCCAGGAGCCAGATAGAGATCTTTGGGTATGGCTAAGGGGAGGCTGTCCTGATTGAAGAGTTCTTGTTTCTGGTCCTGAATTGTTGTTACTTCCCTAAAAAACCTTGTGGTAGTTAAAGTGTGTCAACTAGGCTGGGCTGGGTTTGTGTATGTTTGTGTGTGTGTGTGTGTGTGGCTAGGCAGCTGGATGTAGTCATTCCCCATGATAAGATTGGTAATCAATTCCATGGTGGAATCTGATGTGAGCAGCTAAATAGCTGCCTTCAGTGTGTGGCCTGCTTCCAGTATATACGAAGAAGCTTTGAGAAAGGTCTCTATCTCCTTGGCACATCTGGATCATTTGGTTGAGTCATCAGTGGCCTGCCATGTTGACTGTTGATCTTGGGACTATTTCTGGACTTGAACTAGTGGCCTGCCGTGTTGCTTGCTAATCTTGGGAGTGTGCCATTTTACTTGTCAATATTGGATTTGTCAGCTTCAGCAGCCAGCAGATGTGTGACTCAGAAAAAGCCTCCAGCTCTAAAGGGCCTAGAACAGGAGGCAGAGCTGAAGCCCAAGGTCAAGGGGCCTTCACCCAGCCCCTGGAACTGGCATTTTGAACTCAGACTTCTAACTCCCTAAACTGTAAGAGAATAAATCCCCTTTTGTTAAAGTCATCCACTTGCAGTATTTCTATTACAGTAGCACAAGAGAACCAACACAAACCCCATACTATAAGTATGGTCTGTGAGTTCTGTGTGGCCATTGCAATGAATTATCAAACCCAGCAGAGAAGTAGACAGTGCCGTGGGGGGGTTAGTTAGTGTCAGAATTGGTAAAAAGGTCGGAGAGTGGCAGCATGTCTGATCTTCACCTCCTAGGAATCAGCCTTGGGCTGTTGATGTTTACCTTGATCCTTCTGCCCACTTCTGAAGTTAGAGGAGGTCAAAAGATGCTGCTCCCAGACCACTTTTACCGCATTTTGTGCCTTTTCCAGTGTTACATAGCTCTCTCTCTCTCTGTCTGGGATCTAGTAGGTCCTCAGCACAGAGACCCTAGATCCAAAAGACATGTTCTACCCTTGGATCTATTGGTTCTCTATCTATATTGACAGAGAACTTTCAGAGGTTCAAGCTGGATTCAGAAGAGGACGTAGAATAAGGGATATCATAGCTGTTGTCAGATGGATCTTGGCTCAAGGCAAAGAATACCAGAAAGATGTTTACTTGTGTTTT
>NW_006921608.1:15473049-15474935 GCF_000298275.1 Orycteropus afer afer | reverse complement strand
GAAGGATGTCATGCTTGGTAGGGTGGAGGGTCGACGAAAGAGGGGGAGGCCTTCAACGAGATGGATTGACATGGTGGCTGCGATGATGGGCTCAAGTATAGCAGGGATTATGGGGCTGGTGCGGGATCGGGCAGTGTTTTGTTCTGCTGTGCATGGGATCACTATCAGTTGGAAACAACTCGATGGCACTTAACAACAACAACAACAACCTTTGGCTCTTCTTCTTGGTGGTAGTGAGGTCCCCCACCACTCGAATTCTAGGATTGGCTCCCTTTAAGCCTAGTGGGATGGCAACACTGATCAATCCCTTCATTAGGGTTCCATACACCTTATTTGCATGGACACCCCCCCAACACACACACACACACACACACACACACAGGTTCCATGTGCTTTATTTGCATCATTAACAGGCTGTCTGATCCCCTTAGTGGGCCACAAACACCTTATTTACATCATCCAAACATTTTGTGAGAGTCACAAGATCACGAGTGGCTAGAAGGGGCATATTTAATAATTCACTGCACCACATCAGTGAAGCTAACTCTACTTTCAACTGTTTTGTTTACTTGCCTTTCTAGGTAAAATTTCATTTGAATAAAGCGTTTAGAGGCTTAAAAGTTTGAAAACCACTCATATAGAGTATATAATCTGCCTTTACTGCAATTGTACATTTGGTTCCTATCTCCCCAAAGTCCAGTGATACCAGTGAGCTCATAACTACTGCCCTGTATTGAGACCCCAAACTCGCTTTACTTATTGCCTGTATTTTGTGTTGTGGATATAGACATCTGAAAACTACACATATTGTTCTCAGAAATGTTCTCTGATTATTTTATCCTCCAAATCACTGGGCACCTCCCACACTGTTCTTTTTCTTATATTTTTTCTGCTGTTTTCCATGGCAACTAGTTTCATAATTATGGAATGTTTATATTTGTTTTAAATACTTTTTCTGATTACAAAGTAATGTGCTCATTGTAGAAAACTGAATAGTGTAGACAACTCCAAAGAATAAACTGAAAATGATCTGTAATCCCATAGCCCAGAGATAGCCATAGTTAATGCCCATTTGGTATATGTCTCTCCAGTCTTGGTTTTTTATATATATGGATATATTTTATAGAGTTAAGATCATATTGTATAGCATCAAATAATGAGCATTTTCTCATGCCATTTAAGGTTTTATCAAAAACACTTTAATATCTCCATAATAGCCTATCATCTGTATGCATTATAGTTTGTTCAACAGCTTTTTTTTTTTTTTTGGCTGTTTTTGAATCATGTTGTGATAATTTTCCTTGTGTGTAAATCTTTGTCTGCATTTATGTATATAATTTTTCATTGTGATTTAGGTGAAAGTTTACAGAACAAATTGGTTTTCCATTCAACAATTCATATACATTTTGTTTTGCAGTCCCCACAATGTTCCAGAGCTCTTCCCACTTCCTCCCTGTGTTTACTGTTTCCATGCATTCTTTGTCTGCATTTTTCATCACTTTCTTAGGAAAAAAACATAAAAGGAAATTTACTGAGTCAATGGCTTTTAACATTTTTAAGGCTTTTGATATTCCAAAATTATTTTCCAAAAACTTTGTATCATATCATACTATACTATAAGTGTTTTAAGGAGGCCATTTCTAATTTTTTTGCAATTAGCTAGAGAAAAAATTTTTCTTGTTACCTTTCAAATCATGTATTTGATGATTTTTTCTTCTTGTTACTTTTCAAATCATGTATTTGATGACTTTTTCTTCATAAAATTATCACAATTTATAAGTGTATGTATTTTTTTATTGATGTGATTATTAGTTAATAAATAATCCCCTCCAATATAAGAGACTATAAGGGATCCTCTAATGTTCCTCTGGTAGCATAGTGGCTAA
>NW_006921608.1:15442163-15472949 GCF_000298275.1 Orycteropus afer afer | reverse complement strand
GTTGGGCAATCCTACTTCCATAGTGATACTGCCTCGGAAACCCAAGGAGGGGTCGCTATGAGTCGGGGCTGACTTGACGGCACATAACAACAACAATGTTCCTAAGTGTCCCTGCGTGTCACAAATCATTTGTATTCATCTGGTAATTGAAAAGTGGGTGGTTCAAACTCCCCCAGTGGCACTGAGAAAGAAAAGACAGACAAAAACCAAAACGTAATATCCCTAAAGGCAAAATCCTTATTTACTCACTGCTGATCCTTAGTGCCAGATCCTTGGAAGATGTTCAGAGAATATCTACCAAATGAATGAATGAATGAATAAGGTTAACACCCCCACCCTTTTTATTTCTTTTGGTTTTCTTTTCTTTTTCTTATTATTCTTGTTTTCTAAATTTTTTCATTCTTTTGTAATTTGGAGTCTAACACTTTTTATGTAATTATTAGACATTTCTGTTTCTTTTTCTGTAATGTGCCTCTCCATGTCCATGTCCTTGACTCCTTTTCTATTGCAATCTTAGCCGTGTAACATAATACTAGTAGTCCTTGACTTACAATGTATTGGAATTATGATGAACTGCACTTACATCTCTCTCTCTCTCTCTCTCTCTCTCTCTGTCTTTTTTTTTTTTTACATCTTATAGTTAGTAATATGTACTATATACAATATTGCAGCATGTAGGTTGCTGATGTTATCTGTAAATTGCTATGTAATGTTTCCAAGCCCCAAAGAGATATATCTGATTTATAAAGACACTGATGATAAAAGGCAATAAAAATGAAAACTTAAAAAAAAAGTATTCTGCTTATATGTCAGAACTGACTTACAAAAAAAGTCATTGGAATGGAACCCTGTCCTAACACTGAGATAACATTGAGAAGAATGAGAATTCCAGAACACTTAATTGTACTCATGAAGAACCTATACATAGACCAGGAGGCTGTCGTTAGAAGAAGGGGATACTGCATGGGTTAAAATCAGGAAGGAAGTGTGTTAGGGTTGATGCTTTCACCATACTTATTCAATCTGCATGCTGAGCAAATGATCCGAGAAACTGGACTATATGAAGAAGAGCGCAGCATCAGGATTGGAGGAAGAGTCGTTAACAACCTGCAATATGCAGATGACACAATCTTGCTTGCTGAAAGTGAAGATGAGTTGAAGCACTTACTGATGAAAATTAAAGACGATAGTCTACAGTATGGATTACACCTCAACATAAAGAAAACAAAAATCCTCACAAGTGGACCAATAACAACATCACAATAAATGGAGAGAAGACTGAAGTTCTCAAAGACTTCATATTACTTGGTTCCACAATCAACACCAGTGGAAGCAGCAGTCAAGAAATCAGATGATGCATTGCACTGGGCAAATCTGCTATAAAAGACCTCTTTCAAAAAGTGCTGAAGAACAAAGATATCTCCTTGAAGACTAAGGTACGACTAACCCAAGCCATGGTGTTTTCAATCGCCTCATATACGTGTGAAAGCTGAACAATGAATAAGAAAGACCGAAGAAGAGTTGATGCTTTTGAGTTGTGGTGTTGGTGAAGAATACTGAAAGCACCATTGACTGCCAGAAGAATGAACAAATCTGTCCTGGAAGAAGTGCAGCCGGAATGCTCCTTGGAAGCGAAAATGACCAGACTTCGTCTCACCTACTTTGCTTATGTTATCAGAAGGGACCATTCCCTGGAGGAAGATATTATGCTTGGTAAAGTGGGGGTCAATGAAAAGGGGGAAGGCCCTCAACAAGATGGATTGATATAGTGGTTGTAACAATGGGCTCACGTACAGCAAGGATTGTGAGGCTGGCACAGGACTAGGCAGTGTTTTGTTCTGTTGTACACAGGGTCACTGTGAGTCAGAGCCGACTCAATGGCGCCTAACAACCACCTGTAGTTACCATGGACTTCAGAGTCAGACAGTCTTGGTTCCAAATTTTGTTCCTTATGTTTACTAATACCATGATTTGAGCAACTCTCTTAATCTCTGTAAACTTCATATTCCTTTTCTGCAAAATGGAGATAATATTGATCTTCACCTCATCAAATTGTCTTAAGAATTAAAGGAGATAATGCGTATTCAATACATGGCCCATAAAATATTTAATAGATGCTTAGCTTTATAATCTCTTATAGATTGGTGAATTTTTAATATAATAAAATATATTAATCTTGTCATTATTTATGGCAAATAATTTTCCTTATTTACTATTTTTTATCATATTCAAATTTTTAAAATGTATCTGAATGCTATAACTTCCAAGCAGTAAAAAGCAGTAATGTATTTAAATTTTTTAATTTTAAAAATTAAAAAATAATTTAAAATTTTAAAAATAATAAATTTAAAACTTTTTAAATTATGTTTTTAAAATATTAAAAAAATAAACTAAGAAAAATGTATAGACTATATTTGGGTATTTCTTCCATTGCTTTTATGCTTAAAAAGGTTTTTCCTATCCTCAGTCACCTCTCTTTCTCATACTTTTATGTTTATTATTTCCCACCGGCCACTCCTCGGAAGGAAGACTGGTCAATCTACTTCCGTAGTGATACTGCCTCGGAATCCCAAGGAGGGGTCGCTATGAGTCGGGGCCGACTCGATGGCACATAACAACAACAACATTTAACTTTATGATCAATCTAAAAATTATTTCACTTTAGGGAGCTCTGGTAGCATAGTGGCTAAGACACTTGCCTGCTAACCAGACGGCTGGCGGTTCAAACCCACCAGCCACTCCTCGGAAGGAAGGTTGGGCAATCCTACTTCCGTAGTGATACTGCCTCGGAAACCCAAGGAGGGGTCTCTATGAGTTGGGGCCGACTCGACGGCACATAACAACAACAACAACAAGGCAAAAAATTAGACTACCACATTTTTCAACTGAACAAGTTTTATTGACGAATTCATCTTCATTGAATTATGATGCTTTCGAACTTTATTACCAATGAGGTGGTTGTATTCGCTAGGATTTCTCATCTTGGTCTGTTGCTTGGCTTTTCTATTCTTGGATCAGCAGTGTAGTCTTTTATTTGTTGTTGCTGTTGTGTGTGCTGTCAAGTTGATTCCAGCTCATAGAGACCCTATATGACAGAGTGGAACTGCCTCACAGGTTGTCCTCGGCTGTAATCTTTACAGCAGCAGGTCAACAGGCCTTTTCTCCTGAGGAGCCACTGGTGGGTTCAAACTTCTGACTTTTAGTTGGCAACTGAGTGCTTAAACGCTGTACCACCAGGGCTCCTTATCTTTTAGTTAGAAATAGTGCAGTTCATTTTAATATTTTATAAGACAAGTCCTCTTCATCACTTTTTTCCCAAAAAGGTTATCTCTTAGCTACTTTCACATTTTTTTCCAAGTTAAAAAATTCTTTTAGGAATCTCATACATTGCTGGTGTGAATGTAAAATAATAAAATAACTATGGAGAGGAATTTGACAATATCTAATAAAACTATGGATTTCACCTCACATAAAGAAAACAAAAATGCACACAAGTGAACCAACATCAAGATAAATGGAACAAAGATTGACGTTGTCAAGAATTTCATTTTACCTGGACCCACAATCTGTGTCCACGGGAGCAGCAGTCAAGAAATGAAACTACGAAACACATTGAGCAAATCTTCTGGAAGAGACCTCTTTAAAGTGTTAAAAAGCAAGGATGTCACTTTGAGGACTAAGGTGCACCTGACCCAAGCCATGGTATTTTCAGTTGCCTCCTATACAAGGGAGCTCTGGTGGCATAGTGCCTAAGGGATTTGACTGCTAACCAGAAGGCTGGTGGTTCAAATCCACCAGCCACTCCTCGGAAGGAAGATTGGGCGATCTACTTCCATAGAGGTACCACGTCGGATCCGACTTGATGGCAGTAAGTTTGGTTTGGTTCCTATGAATGCAAAAGCTGGACAATGAATAATGAAGACCAAAAAAGTATTCAGAAGTGCATTTGAATTATGGTGTTAGTGAATAATATTGAATATAGCAAGGACTGCCAGAAGGAGCTCTGGTGGTGTAATGGTTAAGGTATTTGACAGCTAACCAAAAGGTTGGTGGTTGGAACCCACCAGCCACTCCATGGAAAAAAGATGAGGCAGTCTGCTTCCGTAAAGATTTATAGCATTAGAAGCCCAGGAGGGGTCGCTATGAGTTGGAATCAACTCAATGGCAGTGAGTTTGGTTTGGTTTGGTTTGGCCAGAAGAATAAACAAATTTGTCTTGGAAGAAGTACAGTCAGAATCCTCCTTAGAAGTGAGGATGGTGAGACTTTGTCTCACGTACTTTGGACATGTTATCAGGAGGGACTTATCACTGGAGAAAGACATCTTGCTTGATAAAGTAGTGGGTTAGTTAAAAAGAGGAATACCCTCAACATATGGATCAACACAGGGGCCGCCGCAATGAGCCCAAACATAGGAACAATTATGAGAATGGTGCAGGATCGGCAGTGTTTCATCTGTTGTGCATAGGGTTGCTATGAGTCAACGGCATCTAACAACAACAATAAAACTACCCACCAACCATCTATCAGTTTGTCATACACTGGTGGCTTGTGTGTAGTCATGATGCCAGAAGCTGTGCCGCCAATATTTCAAATACTGGCAGGATCACCCATGGCGGACCGGTTTTAGTAGAGCCACTGAACTAAGCCACACTGGGAAGAAAGGCCCGGTGATCTAATGCCAAAAATTAGCCAATTAAAACCCTGTGGAATTACAACAGAATATTGTCCAATAGCATGCAGGAAGATAAGCCCCCAAGATTGGAAGGCACTTAAAATACCCAGCAGCTGCAACAATGGACTTGAGCACACCAACTCTTGTGGAGATGGTGCGGCACCGGGCGATGTTTTGTTCTGTTGTACATGGGGTTTCCATGAGTTGAAGTCAACTAGATGGCAACCAACAACTTTTTTCAACACCTAGAAATCATATTCTTTGTGAAACTCGATCTACTGATGTGCAGCTGAGTTCAGTGAGGTAACAAGTGACCTGTTTTGACCTTGGAAATCTATGGCCTTTATTCCCAGGACTATTTTCCCTGTTATATTGTTTTGTATCCTATTGTTTGGCTTCCTAGTGTTTGAGGAGTTTAAATGGTTTGGAATTTGACTTTGAGAAGGTTTCCTAATCTTAATTAAAGTACAGGCAAAAACAGAAGGCACTCAACTAAGCTCACTCTTCCGGATCTACAATAGGGCAGACACCACCTCATCACACCCTTTCATGGTAGTAGATCTCACAGGAAGCATGTTCGCAAACTCATCTGTTGCACAAAGCACTTTTTAAAATTTATTTTACTGTGTTAAAATACATATATAATCAAACATATTCCATTTTAACCATTCTCAAGTGTACAGTGCATTAATTACGTTTGCCGTGCTGTGGAACCATCGCCACTATCCATTTCCAAAAGTTTTTCATCCCCCCAAATAGAAACTCAGTACCCCTTAGGCAAAAACTCCCCTCTCCCTCCTCCTCAGCCCTTGTAACCACTAATAAACTTTTGTCTCTCAACATTTGCCTGTTCTAGATATGTCATGTAAGTGGGATCATACACTATTTGTCTTTTGGTGACTTAGTTCATTCAGCATAATGTTTTCAAGGTTCGTCCATGTCATATGCTGTATTTGCATTTTGTAACCTGTAAAGAAAGTTTTCTTACTGGGGTGGTGGTGACAGTGATGGTGGTGAAGGCCATATCCCTAAACCCTGAGAGATTTCTTCATGGCATTACTCTGCTAGGTCATAGGATTTTATCTGTTTGGGAAAATTTAAGACTGAAAATCCCTTGTTCTTCTCACATCATATTTATTATTTTATTCCTCATTATAACTATTTTTTTTTCTTTCCAGAGATAGACTACTGTGCTTCATCTAACCATGGATGTCAGCATGAGTGTGTTAACACAGATGATTCCTATTCCTGCCGTTGCCTGAAAGGGTTTACCCTGAATCCAGATAAGAAAACCTGCAGAAGTAAGTCACACTTGGTATGAGAAAAAGACTTGTAGGTAGTTTTCCTTTCCTTGCAAATTTCAAGTAAGATATGTTTTCACTTAGTATTTGTGTTTATTAACATGATTCTGCCCTTTATTTTACCTTTTGGCTTACTTGATCCTACTATGGGGATGATGGTTTTTATACATTGAATAGACTTGGTCTGGGCATTAGATTCATGGAACAAAGTCTGTACCCAAGATGAAACTCCCACCTATTTGAAGTGAGGTGCAACCTCTCCTCCTCACCCCACAATATGTATTTGGGATTTGAGAAAGAAATGCCTGAGCCCAGACAGTTGCTAGAAAGAGCTCATTTCTTCCAGTTTTATGAGATAAGATGCTTTATGGCTGCCAAGAGGGAGGAAGTGAAGGAAGAAGAAAAGGAAGACTCTGGGGACTCCTAGTAGCACTTAAGGGGCAGGAGGTGTCAGCAGGATAATATGAACAATGTGCCGAGCCTGTCATCTGGCACATCAAGGGGACTGACTGGGTCCAGAGCACGCACTCCAAACAGGATCTTGTCAAACCAGACCGTTCCTGAGAGGCTACTAGAACAGAAGATTTTCACAGCCAGCGATTTTTGTCTTTTTCTCACAGCTGACCCCTCAACACCTCAAAGAGTGCCTGGCCATGTCTAATAGATACAGCTCAATATTTGTTCAATGAATGAATAAGTGAATCTCTCTTGACACTTATCATCCTAGAGAATTGCAACTTTTATTTGAATTACTCAATCTTGTTAGAAAGATGGCCTTTTCAAAACAGGCAAGTTGTAGATTTTTTCATAAACATTCCTCTGCTAGTTAAATTTGTATGTCAACTTGGCTGGGCCTGGTTGAGTGGCTGGGCAGCTGGTGGTAATTATTCCCCATGATGAGACTGGCAATCAACTCCATGGTGGGATCTACCACAAGCAGCTGAGTAGCTGCCTTTGGGATGTGGTCTGCTTACTGTATATAAGCAAAAGCCTTGGGGAATGGTCTAGCATATGGCACACTTGGACCCTGCATGTACCTGTGTTGTTCAGCAGCCTGCCATGCTCTGCCAACCGTGGGACTTACAGTGGACTTGAATTAATGGCCTGCCGTGTGGTTTGGTAACATCAAGACTGTGCCTTTTTACCTGTCAATCTTGGGCTTGGTAGCCTCAGCAGCCAGCAGTTGTCTGAGTGAAGAAAAGCCTCTACCTTCAGTGGGCTGGGCGCTGGAGGCAAAGCTGAAGCCCAAGGCTGAGAGGCTTTCATCCAGCCCCTAGAGCCTGGCACTTTGAATCTGGACTTCTAGCCTCCTGAACTGTAAGAAAATAAACTCCTGCTTGTTAAGGCCATCCCATTTATGGTATATATTCTTGTCAGAGTGGCACTAGGTAACCAAAACTATTCCTATAGTTGACACACTCATGCACAGTCAATTGTTTGAGTTCTTCTGACAATGTCATTCACAGAATTCTCTGGAGCTCCCGTTTAGGGATGTATTTTCCTATATATTTCTTCACCCACTCCTTCCTGGCAATATGTATATAGCAGGACTGAGTTTTCCAAGGTTTAACCATTTATCTCTTTTGAATAACACCATGGGCTGTATGACTGAACCCAGATGAGTCCCAGTCTGCCGGTAGCACATATTAACTTACACGCTCATTCTAATACCTGATAAATGTTGTCTGGTGACAGATGGTTGCAGAGCCCACATTTTGAAACAGCTTCACTTATAAAAAAGAATTCCCACTGCCTTGCCTAGATACAAACCCTGGAAACATCCAAGCATTAGATGGGAATTTTAATTGAGAGCATTCAGAATGTGAAAACAATTACTGTAGATGGAATATTTTCCATTAGACCACACATGCGTACAATGTTGGGGGGCCAACTTTTCTAGCCTGGCCTCTCCTCTCTGTTTACACCTTGTTCTGAGGGTGAATGTGTCAGCGGCTGACTGCATGCAGGGAAAATCACCCACAGGTAGATTCACTGGTGGACCGATGGCTGTAACGGAAAAGAGGATAATTAGATCTGGTTCAACTCAGACCCTCACTGTGGTTGTAAGCTTCATTTTGTGTTACCAATGAAGTGAAAAGGAAACAAGTTAGGCACATGGCCATCAGTACAGAGAATTTCCTTTAAGCTCTGCCTGTCTTACCAATCGTCTGGACTCCCTCAACCTCTGTCTCTGTCCACACCCTGCCTGGAAAGGCACTTGGAATAAGAGAAAGACCCAAGGCAGTGAGCACATCATGATTAAGGGAGGAGAGGGCTGAGAACAGAAGGGAAAGTGGTGAGGAAGTGACCATTTGGGAGTAGTTTGACTATCAGTCACTGGCCAGCAGATGGGCCTATTTGCAGAGTGCCTAACATTCATTCATATATATTCAGTGGTTATAGTTCCATTGCCTTGTTAGCCAGGTGTCTTGATTTTCCATCCAAGAAAAATAGAATTTTTTCCTAAAACACGGTGTCCTCATCAGCCCTTCTCCCAACATCCTGCTTCATCGTTACATTTTCCATTGTCTTTCTGCGAACCCAGCCCTCTTGACTCCTGAGGTCAGCCTCTTAGAGTTCCCCTGACTGAATGTTTGCACTTGGTGGATTATGACAGACAGCTGTGGAAGGAAGCGAGCGCTCCTGTCTGCCACTCTCGGGAGCATTCTCTGGTAGAGAGAGAGGCGAAGACATTGGATTTAAAATCTGGACTTGGTTATTAGGAGTCTGAGGTCTCCTGAGTGATCTGAACATTACAGTCTAGAGCTCAGGGTCCAGCCATTTACAGTTAATGGGAGGTTGATGGATGGAGAGTGTTTCCAAATCTAATAAACAATCTATTTTTCAAAGGAATTTGATGTTATTCAATTAAGCAGGAAAAAAATAAAAAGTTAAGGCAGAATCTTACTGGAGAGAAAACTCTTGGCCAGCATTTGTTCTTCCTTCTTCTCCAGGCACTGTTTCTCCTGCTGGAGAGTGCTGTCATCGACTTAAAAGCATAAATTATTAAGGCGGTGGTGCAAAGCCCAGAAACTGGGTCTGGCCTGGTTGTCTAGGTGGAGGTCCAGGGCTGAATCAGATGTGTGTGTGACTCAGTGTGCTGGGCCCCAGGATTGCTCATTCTGGTACCACGGGCTGGTTAGTGCTTCCTGAAGCTGCAAAACACAGGGTAAAAAGGAAAACTAGGTGTAAACATAGGTTGGACTGAGCTGAAAGATAGGAGGTCCAGCCTTGGCAATGACACTCAGATCAGCCATGTGACCCTGGGCAGATCACTTTATTCCTCTGGACCTGGATTTCCTAAACTGAAGGAATAGGACTTCCTGCTTTAACATTTTGTTGCCAGTCTGATTTTTCTAATCTCATTATCTGTGCCACTCACCTGATGTTATAATTTACCTGGGGTTAGTAATCTTTCATGTCTTTAAGGTCTTACCTTCCCAGTAAGACGCCTTGGTGGCTTAATAGTAAAGGTGTTAATTGAAAGGTTGGTGGTTTAAACCCACCATTGCCTCTGCAGGAGCAAAGACCTGGCAGTTTGCTCCCATAAAAAATTTCAGCATAGGAATCCCTATGGGGCAGTTCTATTCTGTCCTGTAGGGTCAATATAAGTTGGAATCGAATTAATAGCACACTACAGCAACCTTCCCAGTTGGATCTTCTTCTTTGAGTTCCGTATATAGCTCCACACAGAGTTGGCACTCATAAAGATTGTTTTATTTGTTATCTGACAGTTCCACCATCTGACCTTGGAGGGGTTTACTGGCCACTCCAGGACTTACCAGATAAAGCTGCCCAAGCCTGGCTTATGTGTGTTAACCTCTCAAAAAACCATATAGTAACCTCTTCAAATCTCTCCATTTCGCCATCTTTAAAATGTGGATAAGGATAGCATGTACCTTGTAGGATCAAAGGACATTGTGTTTATGAGTAGATGCTTAAGTGATGTTAGCAGCTATGGTTATCATCATTAACATCATCAATGGATGCCTATGATGAAGAGAAAAAGTGATATAGTCCTTCCTTCAAAAGAAACAGATTGAGGCATCACACACGCACACACACACACACAAATGTTATATAACCATTGTGATGAATGCTGTGAGAGGTCCAGGAGAAAGAACTAACTTCATCAGGAGGTTGTGGAGGGCATTGCTGGGGAAAGGATGCTGTGCTAACACATGTTAGAACATACGGATTAAAGCATTTGGCTGCTAACCAAAAGGTCAGCAGTTCAAACCCACCAGCTGCTCTGCGGACAAAAGATGAGGCAGTCTGCTTCCATAAAGATTTATGGCCTTGGAAACCCTGTGGGACAGTTCTACTCTGTTCAGCCCATATGCCTGTCTTTTGTTTTGCTGGAAGCCGCAGGAATGAGTTCAGTTCCAGACCTGAAGGACAGCTAGGGGCCATAGTCTCAGTGGTTCCACCGGTGGTTCTGAGTCAGAATCAACTCAGTGGCAGTGGGTGGATAATGGTGGGAGTGGAGTGTGAAGAATAGGTCATTACAGAGATAAAGACCAACATGTACAAGACTCTCTGGTGGGAGGGAGCCTGAGGACTTCAGTGAATGCCAGTGTGGCTAGAACACACAATCTGGAATAAACTAGAATCAGGCCATGCAGTGCCTCCAAGGCCATGCTAGAGGCCTCAGTCTTCATCCTAAGGGCAGTGAGGAGCTATCAATACAAGAGGGTGACATGTATCTTATATACAAGGCATTTGTGTGTGTAAGCTCCCTCAAATACTTTTTGGGAAGAGATGTGATAAATAAAAGTAAAATGTATACATTCTCAGTGTATTACTTTATGGTTTCAGATTATTCCCCCTGTATCAGGATACATTTTGGCCATATAAAACAGAGAATCCAATGAACAGTGTTTTCAGCCAAAGGACATTTCCTTTTTCCCTGACAGTTCCAGCAGTGGTTGTTTCCAGGGTTGGCTCAGTGTTACCAAGAACCCAGACTCTTTCTGTCCTTTTACTCTGCCATCCTCATCCTCATGCCTGTTGCCATATGGCTGCAACGTGGCTGCTGCAGCTTCACATGGCATACCCTCACACTACTAGTTTAAAGGACAGAAAGAGATACGGGAAGGAAAAAGTATCTGTCCTCCTATACCTCTGGCTTTTCAGGGAGAAAAGTCTTTCCTAGGGGCCCTCAGAAAACTTCTTATGTCTCATCAGTCAGAACTAGGGCATGTTCTCACAATTAAACCAATCACTGGCAATGAAGAACATAGTTGCCAAGCTGGCTTAGACCAACCATGATTCATTCCCTTGGGGCCAGGGTTCTATTTCCAGGAAGACAGAGGTAATGGTTGTTGGCAAGGCAGCATCCCCAGAAAAAGAACAATGCTGTGCTGTTAAATGAATCTAGCGGCTGGTGACGACCTTTTCCCCTAACACCAGTCTCATAAAGGCCCTCTACAAGCTCGTTTTATTTTCTTTTACAGTTCTCCATCTCCCCCATAATCTGTTGTTTTGCAGGGTCTTGTGGTTTTAACATTTTCTACCAGGAAATGAAATTGCTAATTGGCTACTGGTAATGATGGCGTTTCTATCTGCTGGCAGGAACACAGCTGGGACAGGGGTTATTCTTACCAAGGGACAAAACTGCAGTAACCTGGGGCAGCATCAGAAATACATCTTCTGGTGTGTTTTCAGTTTGGTGATGTGGAATGTTCTCATGAACTCACTCAGAGCAAGGTTAAGCTCTTGGGCCCTTCTTAATGTAACTGCTACTTCCTGACTCTCCCAAATAGCTGGATATTTTGCAAGATCAGCTTTTGTTTATTGAACCTCGTGTTATCCAATGTCTCTGTTGGATATCACTGGAGATGGCTGCTTCCTAGTGCTTTGGGCCCTGGTGATCAGATTAACTCCAGGAAGAGACTGATCAAATTTTCTTAGCTTTCCCATCTTTCTTGGAAGAGGAAGGGCTGAGAGTTGTAGTCCTCAACCCATTTCTCCGTCCATTAGCTGACACAGGGGAAAAGACCAGACTGAAGACTTCAGAAGGCTACTTCAGGTGTCAGGTTTCCTGTTAAACAAACTCCCAGAGAGCAGGAGCTATTTTCTCTGTGTCCTATAGAGCTCCTTATTGGCTGAAGTACCCTGTCTTTCCCTCTACTCTGCAAAGTCTTCTTTTTTTTATTCATTGTGATTTGGGTGAAAGTTTACAGAGCAAATTCACTTTCCATACAGCAGCTCACATACACTTTGTCTCATGACACTGATGACAATTTCCCACAATGCAACAGCTCCCCTCCTACTTCCTCCCCATAGTTACCTCTTCCCTGTCTCCTTCCCTCCATGCACCCCTGCCCCCTGAGCTGTCTCCCTGTGCTTACACAGCCCTTCTATTCTCCCATGATTGTTCTATCCAAGGACTGTAGCTACCTAATGTGAATGTTCAGCTCATATGCCTGTCTTTTGTTTTGCTGGAAGCCACAGGAGTGGGTTCAATTCCACACCTGAAGGGCAGCTAGGGGCCATAGTCTCAGTGGTTCCACTAGGCTCTATCAGACCATCAAACCTGGTCCTTTTTTTTTTTTTATAATGATTTTGAGTTTTGTTCCACATTGTTCTACCATTCTGTCTAGGATATCCTACATAGATCCCCCTCCAAGTCGTTAACAGTGGTAGCTGGGCACCATCTAGTTCTTCTGGGCTCATAGTCGTATAGGCTGCAGATTGGATGGTGTACCAGTCGCTTGGACTAACTGTTTCCATGAATCTTTGGTTTTTTCATTCTTCTTTCTGCAAAGTCTTCTTAAAGGCACAACACTGGCCTTGTTACCTCCACAAACACTCCCACCTCACCCAACCCTCCAGCCACCTGTCTAACGCTCATAGCCTCCCCCATGGCTTGCAAGGTTCTGCATGGTTCACTTTACCTCCCCAGCCTCATTTGAATGCTTACACTCCTGCTATACTCAGCTCCTCAAAGATCCTCCAACACAACCCCTGGCCCTTATCCACAGGCCTTTGTGTTTGTTGCTCCTCACTTGGTTCCTTCTCGCCTAACTCCTTTCTCTTCAAGGCCTCCAGCTGGTCATCACCTCCTCTGGGAAGACCCCCTGCTCCCAGGACTCATTTGGGGCCCCTCCTCCGTGCTCTGTGTTATATCATCTCTCTTATGATTGCTGTTCACTTGTCTGCCTTCCCACTAAAGCAGGAGCCCCTTAAGGGAAGGAGCCTCAGCTGACTCTCCTTGCATTCCCTCCCACCACCATTTCACACCCCTCACCTCACCTTCACATTTGGCTCAGGGCCTGGCACTCAGCTGGTGAATAAATGAAGGAATGACTCATTCAGGGCTAACTCAGCAGGCAGGCACCTACGTGTTCTCTCCATGGGATTCTGGGAGAGACCCAAGGGGCTGCCTCACTGTCCTTGGAGAAGCCCAGAGTTAGAAGAAGAGTCTGTCCTTTCTCTCCTTAGGGATCAACTACTGTGCGCTGAACAAACCAGACTGTCAGCATGAATGTGTCAACACAGAGGAGGGATACTATTGCCGGTGCCGCCGAGGCTATACCCTGGACCCCAACGGGAAGACCTGCAGTCGTGAGTGTGCCCTAGGGTCAGACAATGCCTGTGAGGCAGACTCCAACAGGCTCACTGGCAGCCAGTAACCTCTGAGGCTCCTGGGTTTCCTGTGGGCCTGATGGTCCAACAGATTTGACCACTCCTGGCCCCAATTTCATCATCTGTAAAATGTTGTTGTTATGTGCCATCGAGTCGGATCCAACTCATAGCAACCCCTCCTTGGGTTTCTGAGGCAGTATCACTACAGAAGTAGATTGCCCCATTTTCCTTCTGGGAGTGGCTGGTGGGTTTGAACCGCCAGCCTTCTGGTTAGCAGTCAAGTGCCTTAGCTACTATGCTACCAGAGCTCCCAAAATGGGACTACTAATTATACCTGCCTCATAGGGTGGCACAACCCCGTTAAGCACTTGACTGACTATTAGCCGAAAAGTTAGCAGTTCGAACTCAACTAGAGGTGTCTTAGGAGATGGGCCTGGTGATCTTCCAATAGATAACAGCCATGAAAACCTGTGGAGCAGTTCCACTCTGTACACATGTGGTCCTCACAAGTCCGAATTGACGCGATGGCAACTAACAGCAACAATACACCTCATAGATTGGGTTGTAAGGATGAAAAGAATCAATATATATAAACCACTTAGAACAGTGCTGCTAGGCACATAATATGCACTCAGTAAATATTAACTAATATTATCATTTGCCGTTGAGAGCATTGGCTGGGGGTCAGACGAGCCTGAATTCAAATCCTAGCTCTACCACATACCTCGGGCAAGTTATTTAATTTCTCCAAGCCTTGATTCCCATTTTAAAAATAAACAAACAAACAAAGTGATGATAATAATAGTATTGATCCCTGATTGTTAAAGGGAACAATCAGGGCCATTTTAATCTCTTAACATTGTGCCTGGCCTAAGGTAAGCATTCAGTCAATGGTAATAATTCATTATTATCATGGAGCCAGTGCCTGGCCTTACATCACCCTGAGTTGGTACAAGAGGCCAGAAGGGACAGAACTCAGAAAGCACTTATGCTGCCCAGAGCTGATGTGAGGACAGAGCTGAGGAACGCGGGACTTTTTGTGAAGGCTTTTCTTTACTTCCTTGTGTAAGAGCCACAACAAAGCTCCGTTTGGTGATGTAAACGCGTGGAAACTTGCAGGCTTTGCCAGCTGGATGGGTCCTTCACTCTTTACGAGGCACGGTCTCCTCGGGCCAGACCGGCAGGGGTGGGAGCCCATGGGCACTGCAGTGGCTCCCTGTGACCCTGGCATACTGGGAGGGAGGCTCAGTGACATAGAAAGGGCTCTTTTTGTGGCTTTCACTCAGCAAGCCACACATCTTTGGGGACAGGGATAGATTGTGAGCAAGAACAGTGCAGCTGTTGAGCACTTGGACCCTGAACCAGGAAAGAAAGTTTCACAGATGAAGCATTAGGTACAGAGGAGTCCTCAGGAAAGCTGGTTTCCCTTCAGTCTTCAGATGGAACAATGGCCTCAATCAGACTTTCTAAGGATTGAGCTCAGAGGCCAGAGAACTTTTGAACCAGAAATTGGGTGCAAAGGTCAGTACCCTGCAGCACTGGATGTCTCTGAGTCCTACGAGAAGCCAGCAGGAGCAGGGGGCTCTTCCATGCAACAAGGAGACACCCTGTTGAAGATGCATCTTTGTAGATGCTGCCTTCTTCTGAGAGTGTGGGATCTGCCTGATGATGGCCCTAGCAGGCATCTGGAAGAGGCTGGGCACTGATCTGACTGAGCTCACTGGACCACAGGGGCCATGGCCTGCCCCTCTCCCCAGCACGCCTTGAGGGAGCCTAGAAGTGCTCAGAGCAGGGACCAGGAGAAATTAAGGTCTCCTGTCTCTCTGGGATCTAATAAGGAGGATCCCATAGTCAGCTCTGAAGACCAGCTGCCAGTGAGTCGATTCTGACTCATAGCAATCCCACAAGGGTCAAAGTAGAACTGTACTCCATAAGGTTTCCAGTAGCTGATCTTTTGGAAGTAGATTGTCAAGTCTTCTACTGAAGTGCCTCTGGATGGACTTGACTCTCCAACCTTCCAGTTAGCAGCCAAGCACATTCACTGTTAACCACTGAGAGACTCCAGTCAGGTCTAAGAAATTATAAACCAAGTCATTTCTGTCTAGATATTCCCCAGAGAAAGCCATGGTATTCTGTTCCCCTTGATGGTTCAGGGATCTCCAGGCTATAACAGCAAGCTCAGGTAAGGCACTTGGTCTGTGCAGGCACTGCTGTGAGCACTTTCAATGCAGTAACTCATTTTATCCTCATAACAGAACCTGTGAGGCAGCTGCATTCTTATCCCTATTTAAAGATAAATGGGGGCATAGAAAGATGAAACAACTTTCCCGGAGTCACATGGCCAGTAAGTGGTGGGGCCAGGATGTGAACGCAGGCATCAGGCTCCTGAGTTCCTGCAAATGTTCACAGTAGGTGCATCCAGTGGTGGAAAATTCCAGAGGGCACCAGTCCCAAGCCCCGTGGGAGTGAAAAGGCCCACTTGGTGGCTGTGCACAAGGCCTACAGTGTCCCTCCAGTCACTGGGGGTACATTTTCTCCATCAAGGGAATCTGGGAGGCTGCCTGCAGGGCTGTCTGTGGGAGCTGCTCACCACAGCTGTGTGTCCACTATCCCATTAGAGCCAGCTGTGCAGCCTTCTGATGCCAGGGTCGGCCACACATGCAGGCCCACACTTTGGTTTATTTTCTGAAATTAGGTGTCCTACTTATGGGAAAAGGAAAACAAAACAAAACACTTTTTTTTCATTTTCAAATAGAAATGAGCAATTCATCCTCAGCACTACTTAATGATGATAAGCATTCCTTCAGTGGTTACTGTATGCCAGGTACTGTTCTGAGAACTTTACATGTAGCAACTCACTAAATTCTCACCACATTCCTACAAGAAAGCCACTGTCGTATGGAGGGATGGACACTGGGAAGAGGTAACTATGGGGAGGAAGTGGGAGGGGAGCTGTTGCATTGTGGTAAACTGTGGTCAATGACATGAGACAAAGTGTATGTGAACTGCTGTATGGAAAGTGAATTTGCTCTGTAAATCTTCACCGAAATCACAATAAAAAAATAATTAAAAAAAAAAAAAGTAAGAAAGCCACTGTCACCATCCCCATTTCTCAAGTCATGAAATGAACAGCCCATTCTCTCATTGCTAAGAAATGGTGGAGATGGGATTGAGCCCAAGTAGTTTGATGCTGTAAGTTCAAGTGGACCCAGAGGCTCCTTTGAGGAAATGCCTTATGACCTACTTTCGAAAAATCAGCCATTGAAAGCCCTATGGAACCAGTTCTCTTCTGACACACACGGGGTCACCATGAGTTGGAATCAACTCAGTGGCAGTTGGTTTTTTTGGTTGATGCCACAACCTTCATTCTTAAGCTTTACTCTTATCAGCTGTGTGGCTTAGGACTAGCAAATTGATCTTCCTGAGCCCTAGTTTTCTCTCTGTGAAGATGAAATGACACCTGCATAGGAGTGTTGCCATGATCACAGGTCATGTGTGCCATTCCAGGAGAGCTGCTGTCATTAACATGGGGGACTTGTTGCCCAGCCATTGGAGTTGTATGTACTTTACTCTTCAAAAAAATAAAGGAATAAAAACAAACTATTCTGATTTTCCAGAGAGCCTAGTGGCGCTGGATGGAATACAGCCTTCCCCATCTGAGAAACCTGTGAAACTGTTCACTACAGATTAATAAATAAGCACAAGAAAGCCTATGCTTACCTTGCTATGGGTTACTCTGTCTATAATCCCAGGGACTGTAAATTTGAAAAGAGGCTTTGATTCTGTAGGAAGGTGTTGTGGGGTTGGTAGAGAGACAGATGCCAGCCATACCTGGAAGCAGAATCTTTGATGTGGTGAGAAATGTGAAATTGTTCATTACAGATAAATAAGTATGTGCAAGTAAGCTTCTGCTTACTTTGCTCACTGGGTAATCCACACTGAAGAACACCCAGTGGGGTGCAGTTCTACTCTGTAGTACAGAGGGTCACCATGAGTGAGAATCGACTGCATGGTAAGAACATGGACTTTTGGGTTTGCTGGGACGGCACTGCCCCTAAGGGTCCTTTCTGCTTTCATGTCTGTGATGGCTGCAGGGGTGGACCACTGTGTGCAGAACGACCATGGCTGTGAGCAGTTGTGCCTCAACACAGAGGAGTCCTTTGTCTGCCAGTGCTCAGAAGGCTTCCTCATCAACGAGGACCTCAAGACCTGTTCCAGTGAGTCCCCATGCCCTGCCTTTCCAGAAGCCATCTTCTCAGGGAAATGTTTGTAGCAGGAGTGAAATGGGGCATGGATGGCTGCAGAGGACGGCAGCCTGTTGTCCCCTTTCCTCCACCTTTTTCTCTACTTCAGGACGGTTGTGAGTGTCCACTGGGGATGCATGCATTCGAAGGTGGGTGGTGGGCGCATGGCAGTCACTTCATTCCATTATTAGTAGCCTGGTGGCCTCACTGGCATAGTTGTGGTAGCCACCTATACCCTTACTTGCTGTTTGCTTTTGCAGGGGTAGATTACTGCTTGCTGAGCAACCATGGTTGTGAATATTCCTGCATCAACACAGACACATCCTTTGCCTGTCAGTGTCCCGAGGGACATGTGCTCCGCAGTGATGGGAAAACCTGTGCAAGTGAGTGTCGACAGGTCCTGTGACCAGGAATAGGTGTGCTGTGTAATGGGTTCCCCCAGGTACATACACATGTGTGTATGCATGTAAGGTGATTTGGGCCTGGGTGGCTGGTTCTCCCCATGATCCCAAACTTCCTGCCTACTCCTGAAAACAGATTTTTCCCATTTCCATGATCTATCTCTCTGTCATTTCTAAAGCTGGGCAGAGCCATGTTTCTTAGCTCTCACTGCTCTACCCCACCAACCCAAGCCAAATCAAACCAAACCCGTTGTCCTCGAGTTGATTACAACTCATAATGACTCTGTAAGACAGAGCAGAACTTCTCCATAGGGTTTCCAAGGCTGTAATCTTTATGTGAAGGAGCTCTGGTGGTGTCGTGGATGAGGCATTAGGCTACTAACCAAAAGGCCAGTGGTTCAAACCCACCAGCTGCTTGGTGGAAGAAAGATGGAGCAATCTACTTCAATAAAGATTTACAGCCTCGGAAATCCAATGGGGGTTGCTATGAGTCGGAATCAACTCAATGGCAGTGAGGTTTTTGTTTTTTTGTTTTTTTTTTTAAATCTTTATGGGAGTAGACTGCCACATCTTTCTCCCATGGAGCAGCTGATGAGTTTAAATTGTTGACCTTTTGGTTAACAGCTGATTTCTTAGCCACTGTTGCACCAGGTATCCCTAACCGGTCCTAAAATGGCAATCAGCCAGCTTTACACATGGGTGGTGCAAATGGTTATGCAGTCGACTATAAGCCAGAAGGTTGGTGGTTTGAACTCAGGTGCCTCAGAAGATGGGCCTGATGATCTGATGTCAAAAGGGTCATAGCCTCAGAAACTCTATGGAACCGTTCTACACTGCACACGTGGAGTTGCCATGAGTAGGAGTCCATTTGAGGGCAACTAACAACAACAGTAGTAGCGTGGCCTATTTACTAACCAAGGTGCCATAGTGGCACTAACTGTTAAGCGCTCAGCTGTTACCAAAAAAAAAAGGTTGGTGTCTGAACCCACCCAGCAGCTTCAAAGGAGAAACACTTGACAACCTGCTCCTATAACGATTACAGCCTGGATAACCCTATAAACAAAAAAATAAATAAATAAAACCAACTCATTGCCATTGAGTCATTTCTGACTCATAGCAACACCTATTGGGTTTCTGAGGCTGTAAATCTTTACGGAAGTAGATCACCCTGTCTTCCTTCCACGGAGTGGCTAATGGGTTTAAACCACTGACATTCCAGTTAGCAGTCAAGTGCCTTATCCACTATGCCACCAGAGCTCCTTTGGGGCAATCCTAATCTGTTACATGGGGTCACTATAAGTCAAAAATGACTTGAGGGCACCTAACAACAACCTTTTCTGACCACTGACTAAATGCTGTGCTAAGCACTTCCCATGCATTATTGCATTCCAGCAACCCTGTGGAATAAATTCATTCTATAGATGAGGAAGCTGCCACTCTGAGTAAGAGCCTAAGGTTACCAGCTGATAAAAGGTAGATTCAAACTCAGACTAGGAGAAGGCAAGGGTCCTGAGAACTCCTTTGTCCTTCCTTCCTGAGCCTGGTCATCTGGCAGCAGATGCTGAGGTTGGCAGTGATGTTTAGTGGGTACACATTTCCTTGCAGCTAGTCCCAGCTCCCAACTCCATTAATAAAAACTCCTCCCAGACCTCCCTCTCTCCTTCACTCAAGAATGCTATGTTTGCTGCCCTGCAATCCTATTTCCAAGTAAACCAAGATAAAGAATTGAAAAACAGCAATTTTGAGAGATAAGATCAAAAATGGAGGGAAAGGGCTATAATTTACCCTCCCCATCCTGCTGGTCTCTCTGATTATAGAATGACTGATACTGTTGTGGCCACAACCAAATTTATCCACCATGTTATAGCGTCCATTCACATGGCAGGTGGGCTGACTGCATAGCTGGCTGTGCCTCCCTAAGTAGGAACATGTGAGAAAGTATTTCCCCAGTTTGGGATGGATTCCTGAATCGTGGCAAATGGGTTATCCATTTTCTGGCTTGCTGTGGCTCCCTGCCCAGCTGCCTTCAAGACTCTGCTACAGCCAGTACAGGCAGGGTCTGGGCATTGCAAAGAGCGTGGGTGTGTCAAATCGCATCTACATTTGCTGCATGCCAAAGCCAGATGCAAGCGCTTTTCTTGGTTTGTTTTCATTCTCCATCATCTTATATTATTCATGCCCTTCCTCTCTCCTCATTGCTGTTGATAATCAAGAACTGACTATAAGGTGACTGCAAGACTTAGGAAATTCTCACGGGCCCTTCCAAATAAATGGCAGTCCCTTCTCCTCACACAGAGACCCTATGTGGTACAAATGGTTAACACCCTCAGCTGCTAACCAAAAGGTCAGAAGGTGGAGTTTACCCAGAGGAGCCTTAGAAGGAAAACCTGTCAGTCTACTTCTAAGAAACCAGCCATTGAAAACCTTATGGAGCACAGTTCTATTCGGACACACATGGTGTTACCAAGAGTCAGAGACGACTTGACAGCAACTAGTTCAACTTGTCTGCATTATTTCATGCCTAAGGCATTTGACTGCTAGCCAGAAGTCTGACGGTTCAAACCCACCTTCCTCAGAAGGAAGGTTGGGCAATCTACTTCCACAGTGATACCACCTGGGAAATCTGAGGAAGGGTCACTATGAGTCGGACTCGACTCAACAGCAGTGAGTTTTGAACCAGGTCCATGTCTGGTTTATGTCACTGACACTTTTATATGTTCCCCATTTTCTCATTTACAGTGTGTTTGTAATGGTACAGTGACATCATCCATATGAGTAAACATCGAACAATGCAGTTTTAACATGTACATGCTTATATATGGCTATGTCTGTATGAGAGCTTGTGAGATGTTCAGATAGATTAGAATTGCCCTAGGGAAGTGCTACATGAGAGATGCATTTTACCCACTAGCTGATACATACGTGTTCAGCTATTTCGTGAACTGAGGACTTTCCGTCTGCTCCAGAGTGATTCAGTCTGGCTGCCCTGTCCCATAATAATAGGCTAGATTTTCAGTCCAGCCACAGTCCAGCCACAGGGCTTGGGATGTGTGTTCCCCTGCTCTATGCCAGATGACAAAAAGCCAGATGACATGACTTCATATTCTTTGAAAAGCCTGCTTTCTGTGGGTGGGGGAGCCAGCTGGGGACCAGCCAGGCCTGGCTCAGCAGATAAGGGATTCCTTGGCCTTCATAAAGGCAGCTGGTATCTAGAGGCCTTAATGGCAGGTGGTCCAAAGAGTCCTTCACTCACCTTCAAGAAGGTTCTCAGAAGTATGGAGCCCAGGCCCAGGGCCCTGGAACAAAGTGGACGCTGTTACCCCCATGGGTCTGTAAGCACCTTCCACTCCACTTAAGGTCTGAAGTGAAAACCTTCCTGTCTTTCTCTCTGCCTCCTGCCCGCCAACCTGTGACTGCCCAGGTTTTCCCTATGGGGACCTTCATTGCCTCAACCATTAGATGACTAGGGATAATGGGGGGGACAGGGTAGTCTCTTCCACCAGCTGCAGAAGAGAGGCCTTCTCCCCTCTCACACTCCTGGAAATTTCCCTTCAATAGACTTTATACAAGTACATCCTAGCACCAAGAGACTCCAAAGGTCAGACATACATGGGGCACAGCCGGCTGACCTGCAAGCTCCTGGAGCCTTATCTGAGTCAGAGTTGCCGGGCCTGGCCCATGGGAGATGTGCAATAAAGCTGAATGAGGGAGAGAGAGGGAATGGACAGAGACTACCTGTCTCTGCATCCCACAGCACCTAGCACAGGGCCCACTCCCTGCTCAGATACCTTCAGTGGCTCGCCCCTGCCTCCCATTAACATTTTCAAACCACACCCCTGGATGTGGCAGTGTAGGGCCCCTCCTCGACTTCCTTAGCCTCACTGCAGATCTGTCTGCCTTGTACTCTCCCGCCCTTCGGTCAAACTGATGATTCTCCTCTGTGTTCACTTCCCAGGGCTGTTGCAATAAAGTACCACAAACCAGGTGGCTTATAAGAACTGACATTTGTTGTCCTGCAGTTCTGGAGGCTAGTAGTCTGACTTCAGGGTGTCGGCAGAGCCGTGTTCCCTCCAGAGGCTCTAGGAGATGATCCTGCTTGTCTCTCTGGGCTTCTGGTAGCCACAGGCATTCCTTGGCATGAAGATGCATTTTCACATGGCCCTCCTTCCTCTGTGTCCTGTGTCTTTTCTGCTCTTTGAAAAGACTAGGACTCCCCACACACTCCAGTAAGACCTCATGTCAACATAACTGATACTGTCTTCAAAGACCCTATTTCCAGACAAAGTCACAAGGACCAGGCGTTTGGACTTCAACATGAGTTGGGGGCGGGGAGACAGTTCAGTGCAGAACTCTCTCTGAGAAGGCCCTATGCCTCTATCTAGCGTGTCTGCCTCCACTTACTATGGCTGCGCCCGACTCCTGCCAGTGGAAACCCAGCCCCCGTGGGGAGCTTCCCACCCTCCCCACCTGATGGGACTCCTCAACCCCCCCCCCAGGTGTCCCCACAGTGCTCCCCTGGCTCTGCCTTACCCTGCATAAGTTCCCCAGAACAACATGGCAGAGTAGAAAAAGTGTTGAACTGAGAGTCCAAAGACTGAATTGAAATTTTTTATTATTTTTTTTTAACTTTTTGTTGTGATTTGGGTAAAAGTTTATGGAGCAAATTGGTTTTCCGCTCAACCATTCATACACATTTGTTTTGTGACATTGATTGCAGTCCCCACAATGGAATAGCACTCTTCCCACTTCCTCCCTGTATTTTCCGTTCCCATTTGTCCTTCTTTCCTATCCCTTCTTGCCTTCTGAGCTTTATCCCTGGGCAAATGCTGCTCTTTTGATCTCGTAGTGTTGAACGATCTAAGGAGCGTGTACCTCCACCCTCAGCAAGGGAGCTGACCCTCTCTGGGTGACTCGTCTGTAAACTGGGAATGATCATTCCTGCCTCTCAGGCTCGCTGTGTGGCACAGAGGAGAGAGTTCACCACAGTGCTTTGTGAACTTGTCAGGTACCATAAGTAAAGCAGTAGTGGTTTAGTGGTAGAATGCCCACATTTCATGTAGAAGACCCCAGTTCGATTCCCAGGCAATGAGCCTCAAGTGCAGCCACCACCGATCTGTCACTGGAGGCTTGCACACATGGCTGTGTTGCTGAACAGGCTTCAGCGGAGCCTCCAGGCTTAGGCAGATTAGCAGAAAGGCCTGTCAATCTGCTTCCAAAAATCAGTCAGTGAAAACCCGGTGAATTACAATGGTCTGGTCTGCAGCCAGTCCTAGGGATGGCATAGATTCTGTTGTCCACAGGCTCACACAACAGGAGTCGACTTGATGGCTGCTAACAACAATAAAGGGCCATAAGCCCCTACGGTACTCTTGTCAGTCCTACCTCATCTCCTCACTGAGGAGAGGACCATTGTTGCTCCTGGCGCTGCTGCGTGGTGAGAGGACCTGCTCACCTTGGAGGGGCCAGAGACCGGCCACCCAGGAAGGGAGTGAGACTCAGGAATCCAAGAACACTGACAGGGAGCTGGGTCTCAAGCTGCAGGGGAAAGTTGCAGGAAGGTCAGGGATGCCAGTAGGGGACACTCTTAATGAGCTACCACAAGGGCTCTGTGAAGGCCTGATAGGGCCTGCGTCCCCCAGCTCAGCCTCCCAGGGCTGAGGTAGCCCCGAGAAAGCCTTGGGGAGTGAGGGGAGAAGGCAGCCTTCACCTTTGTGTATTCACATTATAGACTTGATGGAACAGAAGGACCTTTAGAGATCTTCCAGTTCTTTTGTGGGAAATAGGAACAGGGAGGAAACTCATGCCCCAAGATGTCCCTGAAGGTTTGTGTCAGAAGCAGGACTAAACCCTAGGTCCCTGACTCCAGAATCTGTTGCCCAAGTACTTGTCTGAGTCCAGCTGCATCTTGGTTTATCTGAGAAAAGCCTCTACAGAGTTAATCAATTGGCTGCTCAAGTTAATCCATTGGCTGTTCTTGGTTTTATTATAAAATAAAACTAATCAGGAAATGGCCTAATTCTTTCTCTCGGCCTTCGCTTACCCTTTTGGCAGGGGACCTCTGTGGCTTTCTCCCTCTGAGCCTGAGGTTTTAATAATCTCCTCTATGGAGCCTCAGATATGGGCTTACTCTCTGTCATCGCTTCAGAAATGCAAGTCCATAGAACACGCTATTCCATGATTACATCACTGCAGATGTACGTGACTCCCCTGATCTGGGGCATAGATGTAATGAACAGTCTGTATCGACATGCAGGGGTGCTAGGCATGGGCTGAGAAACCTGTGCTGGGTCCAGAAACTTCTAATCATCCTGATCACAAGTCCCCCCATTCATGAGGGGAGTTTGATTAAATGTGTGGGTCTACCTCCTTAAGTGCAAATGCAAGAGGACCCTTCTTTTAAAGGGGAAATGTTTCCTCCCCCCCTTCTGAGATTGCCCATAACCCCTTTCACCCATCTTGTTTAATGATGGTCCCTAATCAGTTCTGTCTTTGCTCTTGTCTCTGTCTTTAAGCCTAGGGACTTCCTTCTTAAGCTCTTGGTTCATTTATTCTTATTCTCTACAAGTGCTTACTGTGTACCTGTTTACCTGCCTTGTTCTGGGCAGGTTTTGTTGGGCGCTGGTGGCCCTGGGGATTCACACAGATTCAGTTTCTACCCTGACAGAGCTTAACGTTTCTTAGCAAACACATTAAAAAAGTAAAACTAGTTGGTGCAGTGAAATCTGAGATCCAGGAAGGAAGGGTGTCACAGGAACATGTGACAGGGGGACCCTCTCCCAGTCTAGAGAAAGGGTCCCCAAGAAAGAGGCATTTATCTGAGACCCAGAGATTGTGTTGATTGAGCCAGCCAGAGATGGGGCTCTGTGTGTGTGTGTGTGTGTGTGTACCAGGTACCGAAACAGCATGTGCAGGCCCAGAGTCCAGAGAGTGAGCTACAGTGTATTGAAGTCCAGTGTATTGAATACTGAGTACTGAGTGTGAGAGGGAGACTGATGGGAGATGAACCTGGAGAAGCAGGTGGGACAGATCGCCATACAGCCTTTAGAGTCATCCTCAACTATTTGGAGGCTCACCCTCACTTGCAAAGACCGTTTGAATTTGTCTTCTGAGAATCTAACAGGTTGTCTGAGTGGATTCCTGAGCTGTGGTGAATGGTGGAGGTACAATGGCACAGAGAACAGAGATAAGAGATTTGCTATTCAATCTCACCTCTGCCCCAGAACACCTAAGACAGTTCACCTCTATAGGTTAAGAGCCCTTAAGAAAGTCACTTTTTCTGTCTGGCCATCAGCTTGCTCAACTCTAAGAAGAAGGAGTTGGACCAGTTGATCACCCCAACTGTACCTGGCACAGAGTAAATGCTCAATAAACACTTAATGCATGAACTCCTGGCTGGAGTACCCACCACTCCTCCCCCAGGGCAAAAGCACCCCATAGTGGCAAGCCAGGGATAATGGCTCTCTTTGCCTGTTAAGGAACCATTGAAGCACTCGCCTGCTGGTGACTAACCTTGGCTCTAGGGAAAAGCTGGACACCAAGTTGGTTTCCAGACTTGGTTAGATAGATAGCAGGAAGTTAACTACGGTACACCCTTGGCATTCTCTAATGTACCACCTGTGGTGCTTTGATTTATGAGTGGCCCACAAGATTCAAGTCATCCAGAAATTGGATGCAGACATTTTTGCTGAACAAATTTGAGCTGTCCATTCTGCAGGGCTGGTGTGTGGGAGCGCCGGAGGGAGGCCAGCTGCCGCTGGTATCCACTAGGTTCTCATGTAAACATCATCACACAGACCCTGTGAGGTGGAGCTAATCTCAGATTTTAGAGTAGAAAACTGAGGAAATGCTTTCTTTTATTCACCAGGTATTTACAAGGAGACTGTTGTGTGCCATGCATTATGTTAGGCACTGGGAGAACGAGAGACAGCAGGCACAGTCAGTGGTTTTTGGAGATCACAGCCCAATGAGGAGGCAGACACAAATCAAAAACATCACCTAAATCAATGTTGGATTACAACTGGGAGAGGTACCATAAAGGGCAGGTAGTTGTGCTTTGAGGCCCTGTGATGGGGAAGTCAGGGAAGATTTCAGGAGTCATGCTTGGAAACCCAAAGGAAGAGTAAGGGTTAACTCAAGGGTGGAGGTGGTGGAGGAGGAGAAGCCTTCCACAGAGAGGAAGCCCTGTGCAGTTGTCCTCTAGCGAAGACTCTGGTGAAGGGAAGGTACTGAAAGAAGGTCCTGGGAGCTTGGGAGGGAGCAGGGTGAAATGAATCTGGAGGGCAGGGCTTGCACACCTTGCCAAGAATTTTGTTTCTTGAAGGAAGAGCCTTAGAAAGCAGTAAAGGATTTTAGACAAAGGGAGTGGTGTGAGCACATTTGCTTTTTGGGAAGAGGATTCAGGTTATAGCGGGGAGGACAGATTGGAGGGGGTCAAAATGGGTATATGGAGCTGAGACAAAGATGGTGGTGTTTGGTTCATGATGGTGGAGGCGCAGACTCATCTGAACATTTGGGAAATCTCTGAACATAAGGTCTGGGTCCACTGCCAGGGTCTCAGCCCTTGTGGTTCATCAGAATCATCTGTGGGGATTTTAAAAAATCCACAAAGGCCCAGCAGCACCCTCCTTGGATCTCCTAGGCAGTATCACTATGGAAATAGATTGCCCAACCTTCCTTCCAAGGAGTGGCTGGTGGATTTGAACCACCAGCCTTCTGGTTAGCAGTCAGATGCCTTAGGCACTACGCCACCAGAGCTCGCAGCAGCACCATAAGTTCCCGAATTAGAAGATGAAACAAGACTATCCTACTTTGTTGGTGAAATTGTAGATTGATATAACCTCTTTGGAAGATAATTTGGAAATCTTTATCAACTCTTAAATGTTTATACTCTTTAGAGAATTCCACTTCTAGATGTTTATCTTTTATGTTTGCTGTCACATTGTATGCAAAAATACACACACAAGTATACTTGTTACAATAAAGTTCATAATAGCAAAACACTAGAAACCACTTAAATACCCATCAGATAAGAGACTGGTTAAATGAATATGGTACAGCCTTCAAAAACAATGATGTATGGTGTCAGAGGTAAGAAAGAGGTTTAGTTTCAACTAGAAGTTCCCCATAAGAATTAATTTTTGCTTAAATTTTATTTTTTAAGAGTAGATAGGAGGTTTAATAAGGAACTCTGGTGGTGTAGTGGTTAAGGTATTGGCTACTAACCAAAAGGTCAGTGGTTTGAACCCACCAGCTGCTCTGTGGAAGAAAAATGGGATAGTCTCCTTTGGTCAAGATTTACAGCCTTGGAAACTCAATGGGGGAAACTATGAGTCAGAATCAACTTGATGGCAGTGAGTTTGGTTTAGTTTTTCAGAAGGTTTAATGGTTCAAAATCAAAATGATACAAAAAGGTGTCTATGAAGAAGTCTTGCCCTTCCATCCCATTCCCTAGCTTCATCCCCTATAGGTAACTCTTATAGTAACCAGCCTGTAATATGGTGCCCAATGATCCCCATGTCCTGGTAGTCACAAACTTGTGCATTGTCCTCCTTCCTTGGTGGTCTGTATGACCAATAACATATGGCAAGAACCATAGCATGTCACTTCTCAGATTCACATACAAAAAACAATCACAACTTCTGCCTTCAGTGCTCTCTTGCTGGCATGTACTTTCTTTTTCACTTCTTGGATCACTGTCTCTGGGGCAGCCAGATGCCATGTTGTGAGCAGTCCTATGGAGAGGCTCAGGCGGTGAGAAACTGAAGCCTCCAGCCATCGCCAGTGAGGAGCTGAGGGCTGCCGATAAATGCATGAGTGAGCTTGGCAGTGGATTCTCCAGCTCCAATTGAGCCTTTAGATGACTGCAGCCCCCGCTGACATTTTAAGTGCAGGCTTGTGAGAGACTCTGAGTGAAAACCACAAATCTAATCTACCCCCAAACTCCAGACCCTCAGAAATGGTGAGACACTAAATATTTGTTTTAGGCTGCTAAATTTTGGGGTAGCTTCTTACACCGCAATAGATAACCAATACACCATTTGTATTAGTTTCTTATTTGTCTTTCCGGTGTTTCTTCATGTAAATAAGAGCAAATACAAATATGTTTTCTTACTTTTTTTTTACACACCAAAAAATGGTATATTATATATCCTGTTCTGTGCTCTTTTTTCCCAACAGTATTTCCCGGAGGTCCTTTCATATCATTACATACAAACTTCCTCATTCTTTTTACAGCTGCATAGTGTTCCATTGTTCAGAATATTTATTCAGTCAGTCTGTTGCTGGCCGCTTGGGCTGTTTCCCACTTTTTGTTATTACAAACAATGCAGCAGTGAATAACTTGGAGGTCTATCCCTTCATATGGTACAAGAGGATCTGTAGGAGAGAATTTGAAGGAAAGTTGCTGGGTCAGAGGTACATTTTGTAATTTTTGGTAATACTGCCAGATTCTCCCCCATAGGGAAAGTATACCCTTCAGCTTGTTTGAATTTGGAATCATGCATCTTTTGTCTTAAAAGAAAAAAAACAACAACAACCTCTGCAAGAGATTCTGATCCTCATGTGAGGTTGGAAGCCCACGACTGCTCTACCCTTTCCTAATCAGATTCTCAGAGGGGATCCTGAGGGCAAAGATTAAAAGTCAAAACTCTCCATATGCTTTTAAAGCACGCACACAACACAAATTCCAAACTGCTACTCCTTTGATAGCCCACAAGGACTGAGAAGGTGAGCTGGGAGCTCCCAGGAGAGCTGCTGCCAAGGGTGAAAATATGGCCCTGTGGCGTCAGCTCAACAGGCTCCTGCTGAAGGAAACCGGGACCCATCCGCCAGACTGAGCTGGAGAAGCTCAGACCCAGTGGTTCGGGAAAGCCGGGGAGTCACTGGCCCTTCACGGGGTGTGTGTGGAAGACTCTCAATCATGTTCAAGATGAATGCCTGAGCTGGAGCTGAGACAGCAGGACAGGGCCTGCTATAAGCTCTGGAGGAGGGGGGGGGTGTGCCTGTAGTGGTCTGTCTGGATTATGGTTTGACAAGGCCAGCCTGAAAGAGTTATTGCTATTTCATTACCTTCGAAAGTGGGGTATTCTTATTATAAATTCATGGTGGGGAAAAGAATGCTCGCTCCTCAGCCAGCCAGCTGTCTGTATCATGGATCACTCAATTGTACTTTCCACTCTTACTGTACGTGAGGAGCTATCTGAAGCCATGGAGAAATGTTCAGCATTGATAATGAGTCTCGTATGTGTCCAGAGAAGTAAGTAATGTTCAGAGCAAGCTGGAGGGTCAAACTCTGCTTCGACTCTTTCCTGCAGTTATACTTTCAGTTAACATACACTTTCCTATTTTTCAAAGATTTTGGCAGCACTTCTGCCCAAAGGAAGAGAGGCAAAATTTCCTCTATGTTTAAATATACTTTAGAATATAGCAATGCCATGTCATTGGAAAAGGCATGGGATTTATTGGCAAAATACAGCATTTTTAGTCTAGATCTATCACTTATTAGCAATTGGTCTTGGCAAGCCATTAACTTTCCCAAACCTTAGATTCCCTAGCTGGTTGGTAATTGAGAATAAGAGCAGCTGTCTTAACTAATCCATGGGGCGGTTCTGAGGACTTGCCTTAAAAAATAAATAATGCAGTGATGCTTAAAAAAAAAAAATAGTGTATAGTTTGTGCCTGATTATAAAAATGGTGATGAGTTTAAAGCCTTTATTTAATATCTTCAATATATGTCCATTGTAAAAATTCTCCAAAACACCAAACCAAACTCACTGCCATTGAGTCAATTCCAACTCATAGTGACCCCCATTGGTTTCCAAGGCTGTAAATCTTTACAGAAGTAGATTGCCCCATCTTCCTTCCATGGAGTGGCTGGTGGGTTTGAACCACCAACCTTCTGGTTGGCAGTTAAATGCCTTAGGCACTGCACCACCAGATGACTGAGTTAACTCTACACAAAGTATATGGTTCACATAAGAGGTCATGGTCAACCTGTCCTCAATATCAAGCTTTTACATTATCCACCTGTTTTTTTCAGGTTGCTGAGCCTTCTGTTCTCACAGAAGCTGCCCCAAGCCTATAGAAGGCAATACTATTCTTCTAGTTGTTCAGTCCAGCAAACTCAGAGTCACCCTTGACGGGAGCCCATCCATCAGCAAATCTTATTTATAAGCTTTACCTTCAAATATAATCATAATGTATTTGATTATAATTTATATAATCATAATCCAGGAGCCCTGGTGGCATAATGGTTAAGCACTCGACTGCTAACTGAAAGGTCAGCAGTTTGAACCCACCCAGCAGCTCTGTGGGAGAAAGAACTGGCAACCTGTCCCTGTAAAGATTACAGCCTAGGAAGTCCGTGGGAGCAGTTCTACTCTATCCTACGGGTTTACTATGAGTCAGAATGAGTGTACAGCACCTAACAACAACCTTCAGAATTTGACCATGACCTGACCACTTCTCACCACCCTGGGCTGAGCCGCCAGGGTTATTGCAGTAGGCTTCTTATAGCTCTCTGCTAGTCAGTACAGAGCCATCTTTTAAACTGAGATCCTATCATTCCACTGCTCAGAAC
>NW_006921608.1:15434120-15442063 GCF_000298275.1 Orycteropus afer afer | reverse complement strand
TTAATCCTTCTGCTTAGCAAAATACATGAATTTTGTTCAAATATTTAAAGTCAGCCTTCTCTATGTTGAAGGGCAAATCCATTTCTCCTTTTTAAATGAATTCTTATTTCTCTAAATCAAGTTTATTCTTTTGAATAATTTTTCCTCTTTTTATGAATCAAAGACATCCTATCTTCTATAATTGTTTGTAAGGCATTATTTCTATCGCCTTATTTTATTTCACCTACATAATCTATAAATATAATGTTTCAAAAATCTAAAAAAAAAAAAAAAGAAAAAGAAACCCTGTGGATCTCAGTTGTACTCTGTAACACTTGAATCGGAATCTGCTTCATGGCCATGGGTTTGATCTTGGCTTTTTGGTTCTTTCTTGCCAGTTTCATTCATTGCCCAAATACCACACACACACTTGCTCTGTTTCTTCAGGGCTCTGCTTAGATGTCACCTTATCTGGCTACACAGTGTAAAACAAGTCCCCCCTCACCAGCGTCTAACACAGGCACTCTCTACCCCTCTTATCTGGCTTTGTTTTCCTCCATAGCACTTTCTCCTCCGCCGCCAACATTTCATATGTGTCTTTGTCTATTGTGTGTCTTCAACTCACCACTCTTCCAAATTATGAGTGACATAGGCAGAACCATTGTTCCATCCCTGGAGCCTAGAACAGTACCTAGTAGGGACTAAATATGTGTTGACTGAATGAGTAAATGAATGCATGGATTACCTAAATATAATGCACACACACATACATCCATAGGTATGTAGATAAGTTGTTATTATAGTTATATGATAACCAATGAAGCTAAATTTTTTTCTAATAGGCTATTTCTGTCTCTCTCTTAGTAAATATTCAATTTGTACCTTTTGTTCGTTTTTTTCCCTACGGGATGATTATGTTAGTTTGTATGTGTTTTTCATGCATTGAGTTTTTGCTCATAGACTTGCTTTCTATTCTGAAATGTGCAATATGGGAAAAGGTACTCTTTCAGTCTATGGTGTCTGAATTGTCTGACGCAGTTTTCTCTCTCTGTTTCTGTAATTCCAATTTGTTTCTCAGAATTAGACTCTTGTGCTCTGGGGGACCATGGCTGTGAACACTCGTGTGTAAGCAGTGAAGACTCTTTTGTGTGCCGTTGCTTTGAAGGGTACACCCTCCGTGAAGACGGGAAAACCTGCAGAAGTGAGTTCTTTCTTTCTTTTCTTATTTGCGCGAAAGCTTGCAGAGCAAATTGGTTTTCTGTCCAACAATTCATACACATTTTGTTTTCTGACATTCGCTGCAATCCCTGCACTGCAACAGCACGTTTTCCACATCCTCCCTGTGTTGGCCATTTCCCTTTGTCCTTCTTTCCCATCCCTTCCTGCTGCCTGAGCTTTATCTCTGAGCCAATACTGCCCTTCTGATCTCCTATGATTGGTTGTTCTAATGCGTGCAGCATAGCTTCCTGGTTTTGTTGTTCACCTTATAGGCCTATGGGAGCTCTGGTGGCATAGTGGCTAAGGCATTTGACTGCTGACCAGAAGGCTGGCAGTTCAAACTCACCAGCCACTCCTCGGAAGGAAGATGGGCAATCTACTTCTGTAGAGATACTGACTTGGAAACCCAAGGAGGGGTTGCTATAAGTCGGGAGACTCAATAGCAGTGAGTTTGGTGTTTTGTTTTGTTTTTTCATAGGCCTATTGTTTGCCTAAAAGTTTTTAGTGGAGTTGGCTCACATTGCTGTGTATGACTGCTACATGGAATCCACCATCCTGAGTGTAAATTAAAAAAAAACCCACTGCTGTCAAGTCAATTTCAGCTCATATAACTGCCCCACTGTGTTTCCAAGGCTGTTGTCTTTACTCTGTAATCTTTATGGTAGCAGACTGCCACATTTTTCTCTCGTGGAGTGGTTGGTGGGTTCGAACTACCAACCTTTTGGTTAGCAGTTGAGTGCTTAACCACTGTGCCACCAGGGCTCTTTAGGAGACTACATCAGTTACTCTCAAAAGCCAGTGCCACGTGACAACTAAATGTTGTGTGTGATCCTGGATGGGTTCTTTGAACAAACAAATAAAGGATGTTAGGTAAAAAGTAAAGAAATCTAAATGTGACATTGGTTGTTAATAATGTATCAATATTGTCATTAATTATAACAGTTGTGTTACACATATATGTTACTAAGAGGGGAAACTGGGACGGGGTTATGGAAACTCTCTGTACTATCTTCTTAATTTTTCTGTACATCTAACACTGTTTGAATAAATAAAGTCTGTTTGAAAAAAGGAAGAAAGAAAAAAGCAAACAAAAAGTCAATGCCAGAGCCACAAGTGAAGTTGGTAATTCATGCTCTGTAGCAAGAAACAGTGGTTAGCAGTGTGATAAACTAGAGAGATGTGCAAGCTGAAATCCAAGGTTTCACCCTCTGCCTTTGTCGTTCACTTGCTGGGAAAGTTGCTTAACTTCTTTGAGCCTCTGTTTATTTGTCTCTAATAATATTGTGATAGTGGTGGTACTTCTGGTGGCACAAATCCCTCATGGCGACCACCTTGTAGTGAAGCCATTCTTCTGTTGCATAAAGCCTCTTAGGGGCCAAGACAAGTCTGCCTTCTACAAGCAGCCTTAGAGTATAAACTCACTGGCATAGAGTCGAATCCAACTCCTAGCGACCCCTCCTTGGGTTTCCGAGGCAGTATCACTACGGAAGTAGATTGCTGAACATTCCTTCCAAGAAGTGGCTGGTGGGTTTGAACTGCCAGCCTTCTGGATAGCAGTCAAATGCCTTAGGTACTAGGCCACCAGAAGCCAGTGTAAACTCAAGACACATTTCTGTGTAATCATAAAGGAGTATGTGTTATGTGCCCTCGACTCAGACCCAACTCATAGCGACCCCTCCTTGGGTTTCCGAGGAGGTATCGCTACGAAAGTAGATTGCCCAACCTTCCTTCTGAGGAGTGGCTGGTGAGTTTGAACCGCCAGCCTTCTGGTGAGCAGTCAAATGCCTTAGGCCCTGTGCTACCAGAGCTCCTAAAGGGAATGTGTAGCCCTGAGCAAATGACTTTCATCCTTATTAGCCTTCTTGTTTTCAAGCTTCTCAAAGTACTTTGCAAAGAGCAACTCACGTTTGACATCATCTGAAGAGAGGATGGGTAATTGAAATTACTACTCTTGTTTTTTTCAGACAGGAAAGCTAAGACTCCAAGAGATTAAGTGATTCTCTAAGTCATATGCTATGTCAGGGACAAAGCCAAAATTAGATTCAGTTCTGCTAATCTAAATTGATGTTCAATCTCCTGAGGAATCATCCCGACAGTGTTTCCATTTTGATATCAGAGAGTCTGCATGCAGAAAGCTGATGATGGATTACATCTTGAGAAGACACTGAAGTAGGTGATGGTGAACAATGATGCTGATGATAATGAGAAGAGTTTGAAGAGTTAGCCCCAATTAGAGCCACTTCATCCTCAATTTTACTTTCTGCCCCATACATCATTGAGTGGCATTAGAGTCCAGTAGCTTAGATGGGTGGACCTTCTAAGGTGAAGCCCATGTACAATTTATGTAGGTAAAACTGTTTTGGGAGCTCTGGTGGTATAGTGCCTAAGGCATTTGACTGCTAACTAGAAGGCTGGCAGTTCAAACCCATGAGCCACTTCTCAAAGGAAGATTAGACAATGTACTTCTATAGAGACGCTGCCTCGGAAACCCAAGGAGGGGTCACTATGAGTTGCAATCAACTCAACGGCAGTAAGTTTGGTTTTTGTTTTGTTTTGTTTTGTTAAAACTGTTTTAATTTGCTCCACTGTCCTCAGGTAAAGACATCTGCCAAGCAGTAGACCATGGCTGTGAACACATTTGTGTGAACAGTGATGACTCCTACATCTGTAAGTGCTTGGAAGGGTTCCGGCTCACCGAGGATGGGAAACACTGCAGAAGTAAGTAGCCTAGGGGTAGGGAAGAACTTTTCCATCTGTGGGGCTCAAATGGTTATAGAATTTCATTTAATCTTTAAAATCTTCCTTTATTACTAAAATCACAGATAGAAGGTCCTACCATGGATGCTCTGAAAGTGTTTTGCAAGGGATTTAATCAGTCAATTGCTAGTTCTATAGGAACTTCTCAGCTGAAGTGTTGAGGTTGTCAGGCTCTTTGCTTTTTATCTTCTCTCAGCAGAGGAGTCTCTGGGTGCACAAATTGTTCAGTGCTCAGCTACTAACCAGAAGGTTAGTAGTTCGAATCCACCCAATAGGCCCTTCAGAAGAAAGGCCTGGTGCTGTCCTCCTGAAAGGTCACAGCCATGGAAAATCCATGAAGTACAGTTCTACTGTGAAATACGTGGGGTTTCCATGAGTTGGATCAACTGGACAGCAACTAGTACAACTTTTTTTGAGGGGGGTTGGCCCTTTCCTGATAGATATGTGGATCCCCAGGGCCTAGTACTGTCTAGCTAGTCATTGGGTTGAATTAGAATCTCTGCCAGCATTCACTATGAGGTCTGAAGAAGGATAATTACAATGTTTTTCTTTTCAGCAGACCTTATGAGTAAGGTTAGAGGAAGGGAAAGGAGTTGATGTGATTTTCTGTGGGGTTTAATTTATCCATATCCATTCTTTCCATCATTTGTTTCTGTAGGTCACTCAGAACAGACTCTAGAAAGTTAGTTGGAAGGCAACTCAGGGATAATATTTTGTTTTTGATGAAAGATACCTGGCACCCAAAGGAAGAGAGAGATGTGGACATCCTACTTCAGTGAGATGTACATTAGAAGAACCCAAGGCAGGGTTTTCTCTCCTGTGAGATTCTGAGCTCTGAATCCCTACCATTTAGGGGTTTTGACACTGTCTACTTGCTTTAGTGACATGCTGCCTTGGCAGGTAAAATGACCCGTTTTTAATTAAGACAAAATAAATCCATTTTCTTTTGAGGTTGATTTTGAGGAATTTCCTCATAGATGCCTTGGAGATGATGGGGCATTCTGCATGTCAACACAGCTGAGTTGGATAGGACTCACTGCCCCCGTTCTTCCAGCAGGAAGAGGGTTCCTGCTCATAGCCGGGAGTTGTGCTTGGACAGTGGATACCTGAGCTGGCCATGGCGCCTTGGCCTAACTCTGCAGAGTTCCCAGCTCTATTCTGTGTTTGCACCGAACAATTGTATAGAAATTGTCAAATGAGAACCTAATGTGTTCTGTAAACTTTCACCAAAAACACAGTAAAATATGATCTTAAAAAACACAATCCTACATTTTGTCTTCACACTGAGGTGTCCCTATTGTGGAGACCATGTCTACAGTTCAGCTTGAGCACTTTGTTCCTGCTTTTATTTCTATAAACACATACACACACACACACACACACACACACTGCCTCACTGCCGTCAAGTCGGATCCAACTCATAGCAACCTCTCCTTGGGTTTCCGAGGTGGTATCACTATGGAAGTAGATCGCCTAATCTTCCTTCTAAGGAGTGGCTGGTGGATTTGAACCACCAGGCTTCTGCTTAGCAGTCAAATGCCTTAGGCACTGTGCTAGCAGAGCTCCTACATACACACACACACCCCTTATTTATTCATTCAACATATTTCTTGCTCAATCAAGAGCTCTTACACACAAAGCACAATTTCAAACCCTGGAATTTGATTGCTTAATCGGATTCCACCATTCTCACATCCTAGATGGATCTGTAGGAGCTCTGGCAGCGAGCGTAGCACCTAAGGCACTGGACTGCTAACCAGAAGGCTGGCTGTTCAGACCCACCAGCCTCTCCTCGGAAGGAAGATGGGGCAATCTACTTCTGTAGTGATACTGCCTCAGAAACCCAAGGAGGGGTCGCTGTGAGTCGGGTCCCACTCGATGGCACATAACAACAACAAGAGATAGATCTGTAGTCACTGCTTCCAGTTCTGTAGGAAGCTTCTTCTTTAGAGAGATGATGACAGGAAAGAACCTAGGCCTTCATGGTATGGAGGAAGAAAGAACACAGAATCAGTATTTGGGAGATGTTGTGCCTCAGCTGTGTCATAAGTATGCTAAATGACCTTGGCCAACTCAGTGAAAGTTCTGGAGGGTCTGTTTCTTCATTTATAAGTTGGATATAATGACCTCTGCCTTCTTCCTCTCACAGGATGTTGTGAAAATTAAAGGACCATAAACTACTTTGGAGAGTTTAAAGTACCTCACACATGAGAAATGTTCATTAGACAGTAAAAACTGGAGTGTTTGGGATATCTATGGAAAAAATATCAGCAGCTTAGGAAAATCGAAACCCAAAACATATCTGACAATTCCAAAAATAAGTCCAGGACACCCTATCACCCATCTAACCATTCAGGCTTGTGGGAGTTAGAGCTTTGGGGCTGGGGGGACTTACCTTATCTTGGCCCATCCTGAATATTAGTCTGTAGAAGGAAATGTTACAAAGAAAGTTTGAACAGAGGTGGCTTTTATGAAAATGAATTGTTTTGGTAACCTCTCCTTACGGGACTATTCAGTCCACCTCATTTCTACACTGATGGGACTGTTCATCTCCCTACATTTCCCTCAGGGAAGGATGTCTGCAAATCAACCCACCATGGCTGCGAACACACTTGTGTTAATAATGGCAACTCATACATCTGCAAATGCTCACAGGGATTTGTTCTCGCTGAGGATGGAAGACGGTGCAAGAGTAAGTGATCTGAATTGACTCTCTGCTTTGATTTTGTTTGGAACAACTGCTTTGCAGTGTATTTTCAGGAAGCGAATCTCTCCTGTCTGTTGCTCCTGTGAAAGTAAATGATTATCACTAATTACAGAATGGGAGCTCTGGTAGCACAGTGCCTAAGGCACTTGACTGCTAACCAGAAGGCTGGCAGTTCAAACCCACCAGCCACTCCTCGGAAGGAAGATGAGGCAATCTACTTCCGTAGTGATACTGCCTCGGAAACCCAAGGAGGGGTCTCTAGGAGTCGGGTCTGACTGGACGGCACACAACAACAGCAACAACAACAATTGCAGAATAAGGAGCTTTGGTGGTACAGTGAGGAAAGCATTTGGCTGCTAACCAGGTCAGTGGTTCAAACCCACTAGCTGCTCCTCTGGAGGAAAATCAGGTAATCTACTTCTGTAAAGGTTTACAGCCTTGGAACCCAAGGGAGGTTGCTATGAGTCAGAATCAAGTCCATGGCAGGGTATTTGGTTTTGGGTTTTAATTACAGAATGGGGGAGAGAAAACTTAACGGCATCTTAACTACAGCTTGTTTTAGTTGACAGTAGGTCATTATCAGACAAAAACTAGAGTAATTTTAGGCTGAATAAGAATATCTAGAATGAGGGGGTTAGGAACTGTGCTGTACTGTGTGCTGGAGAATTATATTCAGTTCTGGATGTCGTACTTTTGGAAGAGAGAGATGGATCAAAAATTTAAAGAAAAATGTAAAACCACAAAGTAGCAGAAGGAATCTTTAGAGAATTATTTCAGAGTAGAGAACTTTCTAAGCTTCACTTGAAACACAGAAGCTGTCAAGGAAAAAAAGTATGTGTGGGGGATAGAGAATAAGAAATTAAAACTTCAGTACAGGTTTTGCCTATCAGTTATCAGAGATCAGAAAGCTTGATGATTCCTTATATTGGCAATGGTATGTTGTAACAGGCAATTATGAATTATCGATGGGTGATGAATTGGTAAAACCCTTGGGAGGTTTGCATCTCTCTTAGGAAGGTAGTTTGGCAGTGTTGCATTTATTTATTTTAGTAACACCACTCAGCAAATTTATTGGAAAACATTTAAGTAATATGTTGAAAGCTAACCAAACCAAGAAAACCTTATCATTCTTTCTTTCTTTTTTTTCCCCCTACCCTCTAGTTGGAGCTCTGGTAGCATAGTGCCTAAGGCGCTTGACTGCTAATCAGAAGGCTGGCGGTTCAAACCCACCAGCCACTCCTCGGAAGGAAGGTTGGGCAATCCTACTTCCGTAGTGATACTG
>NW_006921608.1:15419085-15434020 GCF_000298275.1 Orycteropus afer afer | reverse complement strand
ACACACACACACACACACACACTGCCTCACTGCCGTCAAGTCGGATCCAACTCATAGCAACCTCTCCTTGGGTTTCCGAGGTGGTATCACTATGGAAGTAGATCGCCTAATCTTCCTTCTAAGGAGTGGCTGGTGGATTTGAACCACCAGGCTTCTGCTTAGCAGTCAAATGCCTTAGGCACTGTGCTAGCAGAGCTCCTACATACACACACACACCCCTTATTTATTCATTCAACATATTTCTTGCTCAATCAAGAGCTCTTACACACAAAGCACAATTTCAAACCCTGGAATTTGATTGCTTAATCGGATTCCACCATTCTCACATCCTAGATGGATCTGTAGGAGCTCTGGCAGCGAGCGTAGCACCTAAGGCACTGGACTGCTAACCAGAAGGCTGGCTGTTCAGACCCACCAGCCTCTCCTCGGAAGGAAGATGGGGCAATCTACTTCTGTAGTGATACTGCCTCAGAAACCCAAGGAGGGGTCGCTGTGAGTCGGGTCCCACTCGATGGCACATAACAACAACAAGAGATAGATCTGTAGTCACTGCTTCCAGTTCTGTAGGAAGCTTCTTCTTTAGAGAGATGATGACAGGAAAGAACCTAGGCCTTCATGGTATGGAGGAAGAAAGAACACAGAATCAGTATTTGGGAGATGTTGTGCCTCAGCTGTGTCATAAGTATGCTAAATGACCTTGGCCAACTCAGTGAAAGTTCTGGAGGGTCTGTTTCTTCATTTATAAGTTGGATATAATGACCTCTGCCTTCTTCCTCTCACAGGATGTTGTGAAAATTAAAGGACCATAAACTACTTTGGAGAGTTTAAAGTACCTCACACATGAGAAATGTTCATTAGACAGTAAAAACTGGAGTGTTTGGGATATCTATGGAAAAAATATCAGCAGCTTAGGAAAATCGAAACCCAAAACATATCTGACAATTCCAAAAATAAGTCCAGGACACCCTATCACCCATCTAACCATTCAGGCTTGTGGGAGTTAGAGCTTTGGGGCTGGGGGGACTTACCTTATCTTGGCCCATCCTGAATATTAGTCTGTAGAAGGAAATGTTACAAAGAAAGTTTGAACAGAGGTGGCTTTTATGAAAATGAATTGTTTTGGTAACCTCTCCTTACGGGACTATTCAGTCCACCTCATTTCTACACTGATGGGACTGTTCATCTCCCTACATTTCCCTCAGGGAAGGATGTCTGCAAATCAACCCACCATGGCTGCGAACACACTTGTGTTAATAATGGCAACTCATACATCTGCAAATGCTCACAGGGATTTGTTCTCGCTGAGGATGGAAGACGGTGCAAGAGTAAGTGATCTGAATTGACTCTCTGCTTTGATTTTGTTTGGAACAACTGCTTTGCAGTGTATTTTCAGGAAGCGAATCTCTCCTGTCTGTTGCTCCTGTGAAAGTAAATGATTATCACTAATTACAGAATGGGAGCTCTGGTAGCACAGTGCCTAAGGCACTTGACTGCTAACCAGAAGGCTGGCAGTTCAAACCCACCAGCCACTCCTCGGAAGGAAGATGAGGCAATCTACTTCCGTAGTGATACTGCCTCGGAAACCCAAGGAGGGGTCTCTAGGAGTCGGGTCTGACTGGACGGCACACAACAACAGCAACAACAACAATTGCAGAATAAGGAGCTTTGGTGGTACAGTGAGGAAAGCATTTGGCTGCTAACCAGGTCAGTGGTTCAAACCCACTAGCTGCTCCTCTGGAGGAAAATCAGGTAATCTACTTCTGTAAAGGTTTACAGCCTTGGAACCCAAGGGAGGTTGCTATGAGTCAGAATCAAGTCCATGGCAGGGTATTTGGTTTTGGGTTTTAATTACAGAATGGGGGAGAGAAAACTTAACGGCATCTTAACTACAGCTTGTTTTAGTTGACAGTAGGTCATTATCAGACAAAAACTAGAGTAATTTTAGGCTGAATAAGAATATCTAGAATGAGGGGGTTAGGAACTGTGCTGTACTGTGTGCTGGAGAATTATATTCAGTTCTGGATGTCGTACTTTTGGAAGAGAGAGATGGATCAAAAATTTAAAGAAAAATGTAAAACCACAAAGTAGCAGAAGGAATCTTTAGAGAATTATTTCAGAGTAGAGAACTTTCTAAGCTTCACTTGAAACACAGAAGCTGTCAAGGAAAAAAAGTATGTGTGGGGGATAGAGAATAAGAAATTAAAACTTCAGTACAGGTTTTGCCTATCAGTTATCAGAGATCAGAAAGCTTGATGATTCCTTATATTGGCAATGGTATGTTGTAACAGGCAATTATGAATTATCGATGGGTGATGAATTGGTAAAACCCTTGGGAGGTTTGCATCTCTCTTAGGAAGGTAGTTTGGCAGTGTTGCATTTATTTATTTTAGTAACACCACTCAGCAAATTTATTGGAAAACATTTAAGTAATATGTTGAAAGCTAACCAAACCAAGAAAACCTTATCATTCTTTCTTTCTTTTTTTTCCCCCTACCCTCTAGTTAGTGCTTTACCCTCCCTTCCTCACCCACCCCTGATAACCATCCAAGGAAATTACTTTTTGTGTGAAAGTGTTTCTTGACTTTTTACAATAGTGGTCTCATACAACATGTGTCGTTTTGTTATCGACTGATGTTACTCAGCGTAATGGCCCCTAAGTTCATCCTCATTTCGTAGATCCGTCTTGGTTCTTTAACATAGTACACTTTAACGTCATGTGGTATTCAATTACATGAATGCACCACGTTTGCTGATCCATTCCTCCACTGATGGGCATCTAGGTTGCTTCCACCTTTTTGCGAATAATGCTGCAATGAACATAGGTGCGCATTACTCTGTTCGTGTCACAGCTCTTATTTCTCCAGGATATATACCTAGTAGTGGGATTGCCACATCATATGATATTTCTATTTCCAGTTTTTTTCACAGTCCCACCAGCAGTGTATGAAGGTTCCAGTCTTTCCACACCTTCCCTAGCACTTGTTGTTTTTTGCTTTTGAACTTTGCTATTAGTGCTGGGGTGAGATGATATCTCATTGTTGTTTTGATTTGCATCTCTCTGGCTCTACAGCAGTAAGTTTTTAATGGCTAATGATCATGGGCATTTCCTCATGTGTTTGGTATCTACTTGAAATGTCGCCTTTGGTGAAGTGTCTGTTCATGTCCTCTACCCATTTTAAATTGGATTATTTGTCTTTTTTGTAGCTAAGATGTTGAAGTTGTCTATAAATTTTAATGATTAGTCCCTTGTCTGATATGCTGTTGCCAAAATTTTTTTCCCAGTCTGTGGGTTCTTTTTTTACTCTTTTGGTGAAATCTTTTGATACTGAGGTCTCAGTCATCATCTTCTGGTGTTCGTGTGTTCTTAGATATGTTCTATAGTGTATTTGCGCCATGATTTAGGCACTTAGTGCCTAAGGCATCTGACTGCTAACCAGAAGGTTGGTGGTTCAAACCCACAAGCCACTCAGCAGAGCAAGACTGGGCAAATATACTTCCATGAAGATTTACCTCCTTGGAAACCCAATGAGGGTCGCTATGAGTTGGAATTGACTTGATGGCAGTGGGTTTGGTTTTTGGTTTTTAAGTTTGTCCCTATTTTGTCTTTGAGAGTCTTTATGGTTTTAGGTTTATATTCAGGTCTTTGATCCAACTTGAGTTCATTTTTGTATATGATGTGAGATTTGGGTCCTGTTTTATTTTTCTTTAAGTGGATATCCAGTTTTGCCAGCATCATTTATTAAAGAGACTATCTCTTCCTCATTTAATAGGTTTTGTCCTCTTGCCAAAGATCAGCAGTCCATAGTGGATGGATATACTTCCGGGTTACATTGGTCTAAGTGTCTGTAATTGTACCAATACCAGGCTGGTTTTGTTTTCTTTGTCTTTTTCTTTCTTTCTTTTTATGCTTTAGGTGCAAATTTACAAAGCAGAATTTGTTTTACATTCAACATTTGGTGTACATTAGGTTTCACTCCCCAGTTACCATCCCCACCCCTAATCCACTCTCCTCCTCTCCCTTCCAAGTAACCCGCTCCCCCACATTCTGTGGCCTTCTTAGTTATGCACTCCTGTCTGTCCAGCTTCTCCTCTGTGTGAAGGTTTCCCCTCTGGTGCCCCATGGCTGATTGCTCCAAGGGATGTATCTCCGTAGCGTAGGTGGGTGCATCGCCCTGGGTTGAGTGTTCTGCACGTAAGTCTTATTTACTGTTGCGCTGAGAGCCAGCCTTTGGGAGTGAGTTTTATCCCAGGCCTGAAGTGTATCCCAGGGCCATAGTCTTGGGGTTCCCACCAGACTCCATCTGACCAGTAATTCTGGTCATTATTGTGTTTTTGGATTTTGTTCCACGTTTTTCCTCCCACTCTATCCAGGATCTCCAGTTTTGATCCCTTCCCAAGTGCTTGGCATTGGTAGCCCGGCACCATCTAGTGCTGGTCTCGAGATCCATCATGTCCTAGGGCTGATTATTTCCAAATGCCCTTAGTTTTTTTCACTCTTCTTCGCTTCTGACAAGAGGAGACCATTAGCTGCATCTTGAAAGCAGCCAGTCACTACTCACCAAAGTAGGTTGTAGAACAAGATTTTCGTGTATTTTATTGTGCCAATTGAGTCTGGTGTCCCCTGTTACTATGGTCCTGACTCGGTAGATCTGGTGGATCTCTCTCCTGCGGTGTCTGGCTGCCTATGCGGGCTTGCTCTATGTTTGTCTTCTGTTACTTCTGTAACAATTGCGGGTATTTTGTATCACTGGTATCTGTGCAAGATTAGCCTCAGCTGAATCTCTCATTGGTCTAGAGTATATTCCTGTTCACTGACCCCCATCTGATCTTCTTAGTTGTCTGTGTGTTTATCTGTAGCCTGGTGTTTGGTGTTAATGCAGTATTGTGGATATACTGGTGTTAGCCTCTCTCATCTATATCTTATGTGCACAATTCGGTGTCCTCCCTTTCCCCAATGTTATCATGCTCATCACAGACTCTTTCCATACCATTCCTCCCCTTACCCAACTCAGCATGTGGCCCCCAACTAGTCTGAAATGATCTCCTCCCTATCCCTCCCATCCCGATAACCTACAAAGTGAGTTCCCTTCCCTAAGCAAACCCTTCCTTGACTTTTTACAGTAATAGGCTCAAACAATATTTGTCCTTCTGCGATTGACTTATTTCACTCAGCATAATGTCCTTCAGGTTCATCCACGTTGTGAGATGATTCACATATTCTTCATTGTTCTTTAATGTAGCATAGTATTCTGTTGTGTGAATGTACCATAATTTGGTTATCAATTCATCTGCTGATGGGCATTTAGGTTGTTTCCATCTCTTTGTGAATTGTGCTGTGATGAACATGGATGTGCATATGTCTGTTAGTGTCCTGTCTCTCACCTCTTCAGGATATATTCCTAGTAATGGAATTGCTGGTTCAAATGTTATTCTGTTTTCACTTTTTTAAGGAAATGCCATACCATTTGCCACAATGGTTAGTACCAGGCTGTTACAACTACCATGGCTGTATAGTAGGTTTTGAGATCAGGGACTATGAGGCCTCCCACTTTATTCTTCCTCTTTAATAATGCTTTATTTATCCATTGTCTCTTTCCTTTCCATATAAAGTTGGTGCTTGGTTTTTCCATCTCTTTAAAGAAAGATGATGGAATCTGAATCAGGATTGCATTATATCTGTAGATCACTTTGGGTAGTATTGATATTCTTATGATGGTAAGTTTTCCTATCTATGAGCATGGTATAGTCTTCCATTATGTAGGTCTCTTTTGATTTCTTAAAATGGTGTTTCATAGTTTTATTTATAGACGTCTTTTGTGTCTCTGGTTAGATTTATTCCTAAGTACATCATCTTTTGAGTGGCTTTTATGAACGATATTGCTTTCCTGGTATCCTTTTCAGAGTTCTTTTCATTAGTATAAAGGAATCTGACTGATTTTTGTATGTTGATCTTGTACCCTGCCACTTTGCTGAAACTATCATTTAGTTCCAGTAATTTTCTTACTGAATCTTTGGAATTTTCTATGTATAAGATAATATTATCTGAAAATAGAGGTAGTTTTATTTCTTGTAAGCCAATTTGGATGCCTTTTATTTCCTTTTCTTATCTTATTGCTCTGGCAAGGACTTCCAGTACAATAGGAGTGGTGATAAAATGTATCCTTGTCTGGTATTCATTTTTAAGGGGAGTGCTTTCAGTCTCCCCACATTGAGTAATGTTGGCCTTTGGTTTTGTATGTGTGATCTTATTTGGTTATGGATCTTATTTGCTCTTAATTATGTTCAGAAATTACCCTTCTATTGTTCAGCATTTTTATCAGGAATGGTTACTGGATTTTGTCAAATACTGTTCTGCTTGGATTGATATAATCATGTAGTTCTTTTTCTTTCTTTTATTTATGTGATGGATTATAATGATTGTTTTTCTAATGTTGAACTATCTTTGTATACCTGGTATGAATCCCCTTGGTCATGATGTATTATCTTTTGATACATTTTTAGAGTATATTGGCTAAGATTTTGAGAATTTTTGCATCTATATTCATGGGGGATATTGGTCTATAATTTTCCTTTTTAGTGGTGTCTTTGCCTGGCTTTGGTGTCAGGGTTATGCTAGCTTCATAAAATGAAGTCGGGAGTATTCCCTCCCTTTCTATATTCTGGAATAGTTTTAGTAGAATTGGTGTCAGCTCTTCTCTGTTTCGTGGAATTTTAACTTGGCAGGATTTGAGATGCAATTCCACCTCTAAGAGGTGATCCTACAGATATGTGCATGTATATGTAAAGATTTGTATCAAAGATGTTATTGTATAGCATTATTGACAGCTGCAAAAAATTTGGAAGAAAGTTTCCATCCATACCAAAAAAACAAAACCAAACTCACTGCCATCTAGTTGATTCTGACTCCAGTGACCCCTTTGGGTTTCCAAGGCAGTAAATCTTTATGGAAGTAGATTGCCCAGTCCTCCTTCTGTGAAGTGGATGGTGGGTTTGAACCACTAACCTTCCATCCATAAAAGATTGGTTAAATAAATTATGGTATAGCTATACAATAGAATATTATCCAACTGTTAAAAGAACGAAGCAGTTCTAGATGTACTAATAGGGAATTATGCCTAAGATATTTTTGGTGAAAAAGCATGATGCTGAATGGTTTGTATAGTATGTTACTGTATTAATTTCCCAGAGCTGCCATAACAAATGACCACCAACTGGGTGGCTTAAAACAACATAATTTATTCTCTCACAATTCTGGAGGCTGGAAGTCTTAAATCAAGGTGTGTGCAGGGCCATGCTCTGCCTAAAGGCTCTAGGGGAAAATCTTTCACATGCTTTTTTCTTAGCTTCTTGTGTAGCTGGCAGTGCTTGGTGCCCCTTGGCTCATAGACACCTCACTCCAGTCTCTGCCTTTGTCATCTCATGCGTATTCTTCCTGTGTTGCTCTATCCCTTCTCATCTTCTTATAAGGACACCAGTTGTATTGAATTAGTGACCACTCTAATGACCACATCTTAGTTTGATTATATCTGCAAAGACTCTAACCAAATAAGATCACACTCACAAGTACTGAGGGTTAGGATTTCAACACATCTTTTGGGGGAACAATTCAACACACAATAGTTATCACTGGTGTATTTTGTAAAAGATTCTTTGTAACATATAATTTCTATCTATCTATCTATCTGTCTACATATATGTATGTATACACACACATATGTGCACACATACCCTTTTGTAATGTTTGCATTTTGTTCCATTTATATTATTTATTAGAATATAAAAATTAAAGGGTATTGAGGCAGCTCAGAGAGGAGTCTGCACTTGTCTCTGTGGGTAATGACAGTCATCATCAGAGCCACCATTGGCTCTTGTTAATTAAATAACAGGTATAAAGAAACATATCTATCAGTGTATCACACATTTATTTGTTAATATTTTGATGACTGTGTTTCAAGATAATTGGTTTCCTTTGCAACCCTATGCATTTTAAAATGTTATTCTGAATGTAATGAATGTCAGCTGTGTGATTAATGAGAAGAGCATGGGCTCTGGATCAGACAGACCTGGATTTGAACCCCAGCTCATACTATTGGGTGACCTTGTACAAATTAGTTAACCTCTTAGAGTATTGATTCCCTTTTCTGTGATGTGAGGATAATAGCTCACAAGATTGTCATGAAGAATAAATGAGATTATGTATTTAAAGGTGCTTAGCCCAGTGCCGGCACATACTAAGTGCTCAACAAATGGTAGCCATTACACCTACTTCTCATTTGTTGTTGTTATGTGCCCTTGAGTCAGACCTGACTCATAGTGACCCCTCCTTGGGTTTCCGAGGCAGTATCACTACGGAAGTAGATTGCCCAACCTTCCTTCCGAGGAGTGGCTAGTGGGTTTGAACTGCCAGCCTTCTGGTTAGTAGTCAAGTGCCTTAGGCACTATGCTACCAGAGCTCCTACTCCTCATTTAACTATCTCATTATCCAACATTTTGAATCTACAGCAATAGTGAAACGTCTACTATCCAACTATTTTGCTCACTGATGATGTACATCTAGCAGTAATAAATGCCAAAGTGTGAGGCAAGAGTAACGCTGGCTGTGATGGTTAAGGTTAGGTGTGAACTTGGCTGGGCCATGATTCTCAGTGGTTTGGCAGTTATGTAATAATATAACTTGGCAGTTATGTAATGATGTAGTCACCCTCCATTCGGTGATTTGATGTGGTCATCCTCCATTTTCACGTAATGTTGGTTTTTGTGTAACAGCCTGGTCTTTGGAACCTAATCACATTGATAAGTGAGGAGTTGGTGTATAATCAGCAGCAGCAGAATTGGTTCAAAGAGAGGATGACTGCTTTTGTGGTGAGGTAATGAATTCCCCATTAGTAGAATGTTCAGGCCCAGGCTGAATGGCCACTGGGTGGGATGTTGTAAAGAGAATGCAGTCACCAGAGAGATAGACTAGATGACTTCTAAAGGTCTTGTCCAACTCTTTAATCCTGGAACTCTGTGAAAATTCAGTTCTGAGAGCAAACACAACTCCGTTCTAGTCTATTTGACTTAACTACAAAAAAGAAAATGCCAAAGGAAAGTTAGGAGGGCCTCCTGCACACAGCCAGCAAGTAGGTTGCTATTCTTCCTGATTCTGAAAGGAAATGTCTGGGCACTTCTCAGCCTGACACTCTTCCACTCTGCCTTGTGTTCACCTTTCCTGGAGAAGCCTTCTGTGCTGCTCTGTGCATGAAGGACTGCAAGGACTGGTCTTGTTTTGAAAGAAAAAGATATAAAAGGAAGAAGAGAAAACAGACTCACTGGAAAATTATTCTAGTATTTCTGGAATCTGCTAGAGAGCGCTACACATGCCTCCTGAGGGTATTTTTTTGGTTGATGTGAGAAAAAGCTCTGAATGTAAATAATGCTCAGAATTGACCTTTTCCTTTCTCACTAATAAAGGATCAATAGGTTGGGTAATAAGGAAAAGCACTTAATGGAGAAAGAAAAGTACCCACTCCTCCAACACAGACATACACAATTATGTTAGTATGTTATACAGGCCAGGCATGGAAATATTTTTTGCATGTGTGTGTGTGTTATATTGTTGTGTTTCACTTTCAAAGATTAGATAGCTGCTTGATATGGCATAGTGCCTAAGGCGTTTGACTGCTAATTAGATGGCCGGCGGTTCAAACCCACCAGCCACTCCTCAGAAGGAAGGTTAGGCAATCTACTTCCGTAGTGATACCTCCTCAGAAACCCAAGGAGGGGTTGCTATGAGTCGAATCTGACTTGACGGCAGTGAGTTTGGTTTGGTTTGACATATAAAAGAAAATGTTGCAGCCCTTGCTGTAGACTGTATTTGAAATGAGATCATCAATTTGAGAACTTTTTTCTTATGTGACCCTAAATAACAAGTTTCTTTACACCCAGATTGCTTAAGTATTTGCATAAAGCTTTCATCTTTCTTTTGCTGTCAACCACCTGAGTTGCCTGAAAAGCTTCAGGGTAGATAAAGTATTCACAGTGATAATTTCTTACTAAGTTTTAATTGATCAGTAGGATACTTATAAGTGGGCTAATCAAACGACACCTCACTCATTTATTCTTTCAACATTTATTGAACACCTCCCAGAAGGAGTTCTGGTGGTATAGTGGGTAAGGCATTTGGCTAGTCACCAGAAGGATGGGTTCAAATTCACCAGCTGGGACTGCAGGAGGAAGATGAGGCAATCTACTTCTGTAAAGATTTACAGCCTTGGAAACCCAATGGGGTTCGCTGAGTCAGAATCAACTCGACAGCAGTGGGTTAGGTTTTGGTTGCTCGTGGGCCAGTGATTGAGTACAGAAATGAAGGAGACATGGTCTCTGCTGAGGAGTGACTCACAGACTAGAGGAGGTTATTGTTGTTGCTAATTGCTGTTGAGTCAATTCCAACCATGGTGACCCCACATGTGCAGAGTAGAACTGCTCCATAGGGTTTTCAAGGCTATGACCTTTCGGAAGCAGATCAGACCCATGTAGTTAAACAATTCTGTTTGGTGTATGTGTTGGGGGTTACTTCGTAGAGTAGTCAGTAGACTATGAGCAATTTGGTATTGGGGGTTTTGTCCTGGTCACTGTTGCAATACTGCTGTGCCCACTGCCTTACATAGAGCAGGTGCTCAATAAATAAATTTTTATTGAGAAGTCAGTAGTGCTAGGGGCACACAGAGTAACTAACACAAGCTGGGTCACTAAGGAAACTCTTGGAACATCTGATGGCTAAGCTGAATTTAAAGACCCTATCTCCATTTTCTGTCAGATGCCAGCTCTGGGGTCATGTTGCCCTCCTGGAGTCAAGTCATACAAATCTTTTGAATGTTGTCAGGCCCTTCAGTATACTCTGAATATGATTCTTCCAAGACCTGGCAATCAGTGGCCAGGGAACAAGGTGCATCTGGTTTCCTAGACAATTTGTACCTCTGCTTTTGCTTGTGAAAAACACATTTTTTTAAAATCAATTTAACAAGGCAGACATAAAGGCAACAGTGAAAATTAGTGTTACTCTTGACCCTCCCCATGTGTCTTTCTCATCTGTCCTGTGCATTATCTGAAAAAGAAGTAAGGGTGTTCCTCAAAGTAGTGATGCCTCCAACTGAAACATAATTTTCTACTACTCTTGTACATAAGTCATTTTTTATTATTTATCATCTCAACTTCCCTCTCATTCCTGTAGGATGTACTGAAGGCCCAGTTGACCTGGTCTTTGTGATTGATGGATCCAAGAGCCTTGGAGAAGAGAATTTTGAGATTGTGAAGCAGTTTGTCACTGGAATTATAGATTCCTTAGCAGTGTCCCCAAAAGCTGCTCGAGTGGGCCTGCTCCAATATTCAACACAGGTTCGCACAGAATTCACCCTGAAAGACTTCAGCTCGACCAGAGACATGAAAAAAGCCGTGGCCCACATGAAATACATGGGCAAGGGCTCTATGACAGGGTTGGCCTTGAAACACATGTTTGAGAGAAGTTTTACCCAAGGAGAAGGGGCCAGACCTCCTTCCGCACGGGTGCCCAGAGTGGTCATCGTGTTCACCGATGGACGGGCTCAAGACGACGTCGCCGAGTGGGCCAGTAAAGCCAAGACCAACGGTAATATGGGATGGAGGTGTGGTTTACATCACTCAGGGGCCACAGCTGGCAGTAGGGTGAGATTCTTTATTGAGTAAAGAAATAATTCCTGTCAATCACCATTATGCACCTTTACTAAACTGCCACCTAAGGCCTTAACAGGACCCCACCAGAGTTAAATAAAATACTCTCAGAATGAGAAATCTCACAAAATGGTTAGTTTACACACAAACCACACCTGGATAATCATCTACTGATTTACTAGCTAGCATGTGGCACGTCCAGGGGAGAGGAATTATTCCCCTTTTTGTTTTTGACCCTTAAAACCCGTTCCCAGGGTTTCCCAACCCTTGTTTTGTTTGTTTTGTTTTCGTTTTCGTTGGGATTTTTCCCCATTCTTTTTTTTAAACCCAATACTTTAAGCGAGCACTCTGAAAGCACAGTAGCCTTACATAGAGAATACTCTTGTGTTTTCAGAAGGAAAATTTAGCTTTTGAGAAAATGAAAATGTTGGGAGAGATTATGACTCTAAGCTCTGTGGCTTCGTAAAGCTCAGCCTCTTCCCTGAGTCTTCCTGACCCTGTGTGTAATGCAGGCAGAGACTTGAGGGTTCCCTTAGTTGTACAGCTGTGAAGTGCAGGAGAGGAGTAGGCCCTTGGAAAAGGAAGCCAAAAAGCAAGGATTGTTGGTGGAGAGAGTGGTAGAGATGGTGACACCTCTAGATTCCTTAAGGAGATTAAAAAAACTTGAGATTGTGAAGCAGTCTGTTTGCAAGTCACCTTCTTTAAGTGCTTGTGCAGGGCACAATGCTTTATCAGGTCCTCTAAGAGGGAAAATGTAGCTGTGATGATAAAGTGCTTGAGGCATTTAACTGCTAACCAGAATGTTGGTGGTTCAAACCCACTTCTGCTCTACAGAAGGAAGATGAGGCAATTTATTTCTGTAAAGATTTATCACCTGGGAAACCCATTGGGGTCGCTATGCGTCAGAATCGACCCAATGGCAGTAGGTGGGACAAGGGGAAAGGAGTCACTGGATAGTACAAACAGTTAATACATTTGACTGCTAACCAAGAGTTGGCAGTTTGCGTCCACCCAAAGATGTCAGGGAAGGCTTGACAGTCTACTGAAAAATCAGCCATTGAAAACTCCATGGAGCACATTTCCACTCTGACACACCCATGGTCACCATGAGTCAGAGTGGCCTCAACGGCACTGGTTATATAAGGAGAAAAGAGTGTGTATAGACCAGGGCCTTATCCAAGATTTTATGAACTCATGCTAGATCAGGCCTGGCACATAGTAGGTGCCTGACAAAGGCTTGGTGAATGAAGAACAAAGAAATGAAAGTACTAGCAATCCCATTGATGAATTCCATGCCTCACCACAGGAAGACATTCAGTCTCTGTCTTTGTGAAGGAGGTCATTTTATGGGTATTACTCACCTCACTATTCACTCCTTTTTCCCTAATCCAAGAGAGTGGCAGCCAGAAAGTTTCCTGCCCTGAATCATCTGGTTGGACTGTAGAACTGGCTGTTGACATCCAGTTCCTCTACTTCTTTCCAGTCCAGCCAACTTGCTACAGTTCTATCAAACCCATGAACCCCTCTAGTCTGTGTTCCTAAAATGTGTTGGAAGGGACATCTTGGTCTCTGGAGACCATGGTTATCCCTTTTATTGCCTCATGAAGATCAGTCCCCCTCACCCTTTTCTCCATTCAAACTTCCACAAATGACTCAAAGGCAAGAGGGAGGAGAAATAGACATTTATTTAGTTCTTAAATCAACAAGATTTATCTGAAATCACATCCTCTAATGGACTTAATTATTTCTATGTGTAGCTAACACATTCTTTAAAATAGTAGTTATCCTTTTTAGGAAGTTGTGTAGAAAGTCACTGGCTCCCAGGCAAATATGCTGAAATTGCCTACTGACCTTTCACAAACTTAGAACAAGGCATTAACTCTTACCCCTTGGCTCAAAAAGTTATTTTTATATGTTTTCTAAAAAATCTAATCTGATGAACTGGCGAGACTAAGATATTAGTGCTGAAAAATGTTGCAAATCAAGCAGAACTTAAGCTCTTACGGTGTTTTACTTTCAGATGAGTAGTATATGGAGAGAGAGGTCTAATGATTAATTTTGTTTGGGAAAAGCCTTTGGAGTAACCTCATACCTCATATCCCTTTTGAAATCTAGAGTTGAATTCTTGAGTTTGTTCTTTTTCCTGACTTCAGGGATTTCTGATGGGCTGCAGATTCTCCTTTTCAGCTTAAAACCTCATCACAAGAAAGGCTGTGTCTTTCCAGGAGGGGTGAGCAAAATGCAGCTTCCCTTGGCCCCAGGCCAACTTCAAGTTCCTATCTTGCACCTTTGAGCAGTTGTTGTTGTTATTATGTACCATCAAGTTGACTCACAGTGACCCCTCCTTGGGTTTCTGAGGCGGTATCACTATGGAAGTAGATTGCCCAACCTTCCTTCCGAGGAGTGGCTGGTGGGTTTGAACCACCAGCCTTCTGGTTAGCAGTCAAATGCCTTAGGCACTACACTACCGGAGCTTTGAGCAGTAGAAAATATAAATTTACCTGTTTCTTAGAATTCGTCCAGATGATATTCCCACACAGTAAGCCATAAGGTTAGTGCTGTTTTCTCTTTATCCAGAAGGCTAATTCAGGTAAAAGTTTGAAGATGTGCGGAACTGAGTGACAGGTTAGCCCCCCAACACCCCTGGAGGCCTCACCTTCCCCTCTCTTGAATCCTTCCCTTTTGCACAAAGAGCCAAAAGAAAGATGGAAGAGTAAAAAGGGACATTCCCGTGGACTCCCTCGATCACACCACTCAACATCTAGCTGGCTTTGGGTGCAGTACACATAACTTCTATACCCTGGAACCACAGCTCTAACACCTTGTTCTTAATTTGCTCTGCACTTTAGGTATAACTATGTATGCTGTTGGGGTAGGAAAAGCCATTGAGGAAGAACTACAGGAGATTGCCTCTGAACCCACAGACAAGCATCTCTTCTACGCTGAAGACTTCAGCACAATGGGCGAGATAAGTGAAAAACTAAAGAAAGGCATATGCGAAGGTACTGTAGCTTATGTCTAGGAGACACCTTAGCAAAAAGGGCAGCATGATCCCCTTTGAACAAGAAATTCTTAACTCATTCATTCCTTCAAAGTGCTCAGCAAAGTGCCCCTTTGATGGGCCAGGTGAGTGGTATCTAGAAATACTAAGCATAAAAAAGGATCAGAGAGGAAGAGAAGCCCCAAAATAGGAGCTAACAGTGCTTGAGCTCTGTGCCAAGCAGTGATTTAAAAAAAAAAAAAAAAA